>NC_086446.1:217568301-217879551 GCF_028390025.1 Pseudophryne corroboree
CTGTTAATCCTGTTGTTGGCCAGGACAGTCTGTTTCGGTGAGGGTCCCAGAGAGGTCGAGAAGGGATCTGGAATGGGTTCTGATGGCGAGGATGGATTTGTAGAATCTCAAGAGCAACACATCACTCGAGCAAAGGCGAGTATCAGAAAGCGATCTGGTAGTCAGGGAGCTCGGAGGCACTGTGAAGGGTTATTGGCTGAGGAAAATTGCATTTGTAGGAATTGTGAGAACATAGTCGAGGATGAGTGCATCCAGAGATGTAAGTCCAGCCTTAATTTCAACATGGACCATCATCCATTGAGTGATTACCACTCACTAGTGGGTAAGGTCTTAAACCAGACAGAATGCTGGGTGTGCTTACAAGTACCTCAAGGTCAGAGCAAGTCAGGATTAGTACCGTACCCTTTAGCAATAGATGAGGTACTCAAATTATGGGGTGGGAGACCGGTGGACAAGAAATTTTATATTTCTAGGCCCCCTAGTTTGAAGCTCCACCAGTATCATGTAGATAGATCCTTAGTGTGTTTCAACATTTCCAATTACCGAAAACAAGGAAATTGGGAAGTGACCTGGAATAACCAGACAATGGCCGTTTCGCACAGAGCTGATAGGATACCCATAGACTCTGAATTTGTACGCCAAATAGCCAACAGTGGAAGGTATTTTCGGTATAGGTATACTCGAGGGAACAAGAACATGTGGGTTGGAGAAGTATCACCAGGGTACTGTGCTCATATCATCCAGCCTGATACTTGTACTGAACAGATGGGAGAACTAGGGATTGGGTTTTTCACTTGGAAAGTTTGTAATTTGGTAATGTCATATTCTGTCCCATATGTTCTCCCCGATGATGCCTATTTCATATGTGGGAGGAATGCATATAAGTGGCTTGCCCGAACTCAGAGGGATTGTGTTATGTTGGAAGAGTGTTGCCAGAGGTCATGACCATAACCCATGATAAGATGAAAGATGTTCACCGCAGTGCTCAGGCTCCATATACTCATACTCACTATGAACACATCGTCAAGAGACACCTCATAGAGAGGACAGAGCACGTAGCCTCTGATTTGATTCACGAATCCACCGGGATTCAATTCCTTCTCGTATTAGACATCACCCGTACTGCCAGAGGAATTATAAATTATAGGTATATCCATGCGCTAGCGAACTTGATAGATAATATCACTGAGATGTATGACGACACCTTCAGGTATACGGGTAGGGAGTTACAAGCTTACAAGACAGAACTGATCCAGCACAGGATGGTCCTCAATTATATCACAACCGTGACGGGTGGGTACTGTGTCACTTTGGCAACTCAATATGGTGTGAAGTGCTGCACGTATATTACAAACAGCACTGATGACCCCACAGAGATTATCGATCAAAAGATGGATGATATATTGCAGTTGAAGTGGGAGTTCCGGAGGAGACACAACCTTACCCTAACTGCTGTGGGTAATGAGCTGACCGGCTTGGTCTCATGGTTGAACCCACGAAATTGGTTCTCAGGATTAGGAGAGTGGGCTCAAAATGTTATTATGAGTGTAGGAAAGTTTCTCCTTTGTAACCTGGGAGTCGTCATAATTATTGGCTTGCTATTTAGGTGTGTTCGAATTCTAACGCAGCGCAAGCACGGCACAAATTTGATGAGTATAAGGAGCGGGGGCATTGTTACAGCAGCAGATTTAATTTACGACCCATCCATAGAGACAGTGTTATGATAAGACACGATTGCAAATGAATTCCATGGCCTGTTTCTTTCACCCATTTTTCCTTTGTCTCCCCCTCTGCCCAGATACACCCATCTGGAAAAGACATTGATCCTACCCAAGAATGATTATGAAAATGTTATGCGAATGTATTTTAGATATGTGTCTTATCTTCATCTCTACAACCTCCAGTTAGTGACACACATAGTCGACCGGTGATATCCACATATACTAGCACTCACATATGTTCCCCCTCCATGTATCATCAACTAAATGTGCACCCCATTTGTTGGAACAAGAAGCCGAAAAGAGCTCGGTAGTGTTTGTTGGCCCACTTACAGACCCTTAATATGGGATAAGAAGGATTTAATGTATACTTCGCAATACCTCGAAGCTTATCTAGAACATATACGGCACGATGATACATGCCCCTCAGACATGGATTTATACATACATGCTTTTTACTATCCCACTAGGTCATACATTTCCCACCTACGACTCTCCTCGTACCATCCAATCATTTGTAGATATTGTATTTATATTTTTCTGTTTAGTGATTAGATAGTGGCAGTTATTGTTGACTACCAAAGGGTGGACTGTCAAAGTCGAAAAATATTACAGAACATGCAGCACGTATAAAATACACACACATACCCACTGCGCGTGCACTTGTTCCGCTGTGCGTGCACATATCCGCAATTTGCGTATGGTCGCTCCCGCAGTCCTGCGCGTGGTATGGGTATTTACGGTGGAGTTTGTGAACGCATGGAGGGCTATCAAAACATTACATATTTAATCCAAATAGTGAACATTGTACACATAGTCCCCCTGCACTACATCAGCAAGTATCAACAGTTTAAATAATTCCAGAACAAAGGGATTCACCTTTGCATGATAAGAGGGGACAGACTAAGGTTATAAGGTAGTGTCTGGTATCCAGCTGTAGGGTATTTTAAGGGTAACATTCCGGTGTTGGTTTGCGGAAGATCGCATGTTCCTGTGGATAGTTATGTGCTGAAGCAGAATATAGATATAAACTGTATTTACTGTATATTATGTATGCGGCGGGAATCCAGAGGAGACCACCCACAAGAACAGTTGAGAAAGACATCGCCCACCTTTTCAAATCAACCTATGACCTCTCCTGTACTGTAAAGATGCATCCCTGTGTCCAATGGACAAAGGGATTACAGTATCCATTGTATTGCTTTTGGAAGTATTGTATAAAAAGCCTGTTGCTGCCTGGCCGGACTCACAAGACTCTTAATGTTATCTACCTGATAGCGGAGGACCGGACCGGGAAGCGCATGCAAATATTCTCACGTATGTACATTGACTGTAGCCATTTACTCTGTTGTATTGTAGTGCATAATTAGTATTGTTAACCTCCTTTCAGAAATATTACTCTGTGGTGTCGGAACCCAGTGATTAACTACAAATCAGTGTTGTGTCCTCTTTTCCCTGCTAGGGTTTAAAGTGTATTACATTGACTAACTGTATAAGGTTTAAAAGTGTATTGAATTTGGTGTGTACGCGCTGCGTGTACTTTGTACCCCCAGCACGGCGTTTGTACGCAGAGTCCGTACATGGTACGGGACTCATTACGCAAATAGCGTAAGAGGTACGTAGAGTGCATTTTAAGTTTAGCGGCCGCAGCGGCTCCATGGTAAAAGTGTGTTTAAAGGTATAGCTTTATGTTTTAAGATAATATCGACATTATCAAGCTTCATAACAAATGTATCCAGGCAGTTACCGATTTAGAAAATAACAATGATAACAGAGGTGCATATATAATGTAGTCTAATGTGTCACATTGCAACTAATGTAATGCGTTCTCTTCCCTATTTAATACTGTCAGATAATGGAGCAGGAATCTTGGTGGGCGAGACTTTATGATGGTGCACAGAAGATCTCATTACACTTTTACTATGGGACCCAGGTATTTTTACCTAGATAACATTGATTATCAAAATATAGCATAACAACCACCATGATAACTCCAGGCCTTATAACACAATGGGGCTTATTCATCATCCTTTATGAACATGTTACACATTTGGAAATACTATGTTAGTGGAAAATAACAGCCTCACAATTACTGAGTATTGGGTCTTCTACTTAGTGAACTTGGAATTTCCTGAGAACCCTGTTGAGTAGACTTAGAAAAGGTTGGCAGTTCTGTGATTATATCTCCAGTGCAAAACCTTAACTGTACAGTGTGGCGCTACAGATATAATTGAATGTTGGCAACAGTGGTTCTTTGGATGATATTTCTAAAGGTGTTCAATTTGGACTACATGGCTGAGAGTATCCAGTTTATTATTATCAATAGACAACATCTAAATATACTCAGTGTCTATAGTCTACAGACAGGAGTAAGGAGTCCCTCCATTCATCTTGTTCCTCTTCGGATATATTCCTGTTCTAAACATCTCACCTCTCTATTGGTAGCAGCTGTTCAATTTGATCAGTCATACTCAAAAGAAGACCTCAAAATCCATGAGAACTTATGACAATCATACTGTACATGTGGTGCTTAGTTCAGAGGTTCTCAAAGGGGGTCTACAAGGCAACGGTCCAGATTTTACATATATCCATGCTTGGCCATAGATGACCTAATTAGCATCTCAGTCAATTTGATTTAACCATCTGTGCTGAGCCATGAATAGACCGTAATCCTGGACCGTTGGGGTGCCTTGAGGACCGTGATTGAGAACCCCTGGCTTAGTTGCTAAACCAGCAGGATTACAAGAGTAAATTTGCAAAAGATCAATTTTTAATCAATTTAAAATCAACCTGATATTGATCAACATCGACAGGGTGTGCCAGTGATGCACCCCAAACATTGCTGCGATAAGCCTACGTTTTTGCCACCACTCCCCTGTCAATCACCCTGAGTGAAGGGTAAGGGCTGCAAGCAGCATTGCTATTAGACTTTGGCGCATGCACAGCACCAATCATATGCATGCACAGTTTACCGATTATCACTCAACTGAAAAACACTGGCTTATCAGCCGTCATCTCTAACTTTACTAGGCAACATAATGAGATTTTAGCCAATTGCACATGTGTTCAGGGCCGGCCCAAGCCTAATTTTTTTTTGGTAAGCGTGTATATATTTTGGCGCCCCTTAGTGGGACATAAAGGGGTGTGGCTTCATGGGAAGGGGTGTGACTACATAATAATATCAATTCACATTACACCGCACAGTAGTGGAGATGCTTTTACATGTTACGCCACAGTCTTTTACACATGGAGAGAGGCATGTTGAGAGAGAAAGGGCAGGAGAGAGAAGAGGCATGGGGGTAGAGTCATAGGGAGGTAGAGAGGCAATGCTTAAAGGGGCCCCAGTTCTAAAGGGATTGTGCGCTCTGTAGGCGTGCGCTGCAAAAAAAAGGGGCATGGTCTCAAAAAAGAAAGGGTCGTGGTCACCCAATAGTATCCCCAATGTAAATTATGTAGAGCTGCCTCCTGTAGAGCTGCCCCCAGTACAGATGCCCCTGTAGTTCTGCCCCCAGTATAAGCTGCCCCCTGTACAGATGCCGCCTGTAGAAGTTGCCCCCAGTACAGATGCCCCCAGTAGAAGCTGCCCCCAGTACAGATGCCCTCTGTAGTTATGACCCCAGTAGAAGATGCCCCCAGTACATATGCACCCAGTAGAAGCTGCCCCCTGTAGTTATGCACCCAGTAGAAGCTGCCACCTGTAGTTATGCCCCCAGTAGAAGCTGCCCCTGTAGTTATGCCCCCAGCAGAAGCTGCCCCCAGTACAGATGCCCCTTTTAGTTATGCCCCCAGTACATCTGCCACCAGTAGAAGCTGCCCCCAAGTAGCGCTCCTTCACACACACACACACACAAAAAACCACAATACTCACCAGCCCTGTTCCTACTTCCGGACCGCTGACCTCCGCCTGGCCACCCGTTCCTCGGATCTATGGGAGAGACATCATGATGTCTCTCCCACAGCCCCACACAGCTCACTGTGAGCTCCGGCTGCCACTGAGGGGAAGGTGCCTGCGCCCACTGGTAGCACAACCTCAGTGGGCACCTGGCATCCCCATGCAGCTCCGGGCTCACATTCTGGGTTAGGTGAGCCAGAGAAAGCGGAACTGCATTAAGTGTCCAATTGGAACTGACGGAACGCAGTTCCGACCCGTTCCAGCTCACTTTAACCTCTGGAGAGAGGCATGGGGAGGGAGAGAGTGAGACACAAGCATGGGAAGGGAGGGAGTGAAAGAAGCATGAGAGGGAGAGATAGAGGCATGGGGAGGGAGAGGCATGGGGAGGGAGGGAGAGATGAGAGGCACGGAGAGAGGCATGGGCATGGGGAGAAATAAAGGCATGGGGAGGGAGGAGAGATAGACATGGTGTGAGAGAGATGGACATGGAGAGAGGGAGGGGGCATGGGGAGATAGAGGGGGGGGGGGTGACAGCCAATGCAGGACAATGTGAGGGAGAGAAAAAACCCACTCGCCTGACAGTACTTTTCTATCTAGTGACAGTACTTTTCAACGTAGTCCACCCTCACCTCCTCCCCCCATCCCCCACTTCCCCATACACAAACCTGCTGCCTGCTATCGTGCAGAGAGTGGGAGACAGTGAATGTTGATTCCCCCCTGCTGCCACCGCCATCCTCACCGGCATGGACCTGTTGTTAGTGGAGGATAGAGACAGTCACTGCTACCTAAGCTGTGCTGACCAGCTCCGTCAAGTGCAACGAAGGAAACACTGCAGTCCACTCCCGGCTCCATGCGGCAGTGGCGTGACTGGCATCTGTCCTGCCCTAGCCGAGTTTGCGCATATGTAATGAGCGGCATGATGTCATGACACTCCGCCGCTCATTACATATGCATGATCAAAGCAGCAGTGGCACTACACGGGAGGGGAGGGGAGGGTATGGGAACCGGCAGCAGCACTGACTGTCAGTGTCAGTGACAGTGAAATCGACGAATTGTGGTATGCGGCCAGAGTGCGCCCTCTATGTGCGGCGCCTTCCTCAGCCGCATACTGTGTGTATGCATAGGGCTGGCCCTGCATGTGTTAGAAGTTAAATAGGCCTGTTTCAGGTGTGTCTATTAATTTTTGTGCTTTTGATACGATTTTGAATCGATTTTGAGTCAGTCTTTAAAGCGACTGTTAGTAAATTAGAGATTTGTATAGAAGTCTATGGAAAAGTAACAATGGTGTATTGTAGTTTAAAGTCTGTTTTCAGCTGATTTTCAATCTATTTTGCCTTTAATAAATACACAATTTTCAAAATCGCCAGAAGATCAGAATTTACTGTTAGGTAATTTATCCAACAGATTAGACATCTAACAATCCAGCCAAAAATAGACTCCATGGCTTAGGCTACTTAAGTTAATAGGACACATACAGTATAATAAAGCATAGATGGAATAATGAACATAGCTATTAGCAATGTCTTTGGTAGGGTACAGTATTTTAAATGCTCCTCAAGTTCTCAGGAAACAGTTCTGTTTTGTGCTTTCTGCTAATTACAAGCCATCATCTAATTCAGCTCCCACCAGCTTGATCTGCATACAAAGCATTGACATCATTTCAGAAATATATTTACGATAATGCTTGTGAACTGACATTAATTGCATAATGTTTATGGTCTCTATTAATATTTAAAAGTTTGTGTGTGTGAGTGCATTTTCTGTCCCTTATTGTTTAAAATACAACATACTGCCATGCACTGTAATAAACCATTGGTTTAATGCTACATGATTTAGCAGTACAATTCATGGTACACTCAGGAAATGCTTTGTGTGGGTAATTAAATGGTTTGAAAATATTAGATTTCTGGGAGTTGTTGACATACAGTATTATATATTTGATAGTGGTGTTTAAAACGCGCAATGCAAAAGTAGGTGTTGTAGAAAATGAATGGCTTCTCAGGTTTTCGTGGCCATTTCAAATATTGCCTGCAAAACCAGACACCTACTGTATCAGAAAGCTTGCAGGTTCTACAGTGTTTCTCCATAAAGCTAAATGCCAATCTAACTTCTCTATGGCAACAAGTTCTACTGCATCTATAGTTTCTCTATTTGTAACTCTACATGGACAGATTCTTATTTACATTGATGGCCTCTGATAATTAATTGTACAAATCGCTGCAAGTTGCGGCCCTGGATACTTAACAACCAGTGCAATTCAGTATTGCTCTGATGTGGGGACAGCTACTCTGAAAAGCAGCTACCAGCTTGAACTAGAACACTACTACTAAAGTAGCAGTGATACCACTGCTAATCTGGTCAACTGCACATGTGTGACCTAAGTTCACGCATGTGCAGGGCACGGAGTGAGGAGGTGGCAGAGGGATCCGAATGGACCCTCTTCGCAACCCCAGACCTCCTTCCTATAAAAAGGAGTAGGACTCTGGGAGCCAACACCATCTGCAGATGCCATTGTTTCCCATGGCAAACTCAGAAACTTTCAGTTTTTGAAGTTTGCTGAAAACTAGGTAGCCCCATCGGGTGCCTAATAATAAATAGGCCCATTACTAAAAACAAGCGCAAAATAGCATTTCTGACTGTGTAACAGGTCCATAACGGATGATGAGTAGGCCCTATTGTATTATAAGGACTGAAGTTATCATAGTGGTTGTTGTGCTAGTTTAATAATCACTGTTATCTAGGTAAAAATATCTGCGTTCCATAGTAAAATTGTAATGGGATCTTCTGTGCACCATCGTAAAGTCTCACCCACCAAGATTCCTGCTCCATTCTCTGACAGTATTAAATAGGGAAGAGAACGCATTACATTAGTAGCAATCTGACACATTAGACTCTGTTATCATAATTTTTCTCCAATTTGGTGACTGCCTGGATACATTTGTGATGTAGTTGTATTAACTTTGCACTTTTAAGCCAAGTTTTATCATCTAGAAGAAGGTCCATTTTGATGTTGGGACCACTATTTAACTTAACTCTTCCTAAACTGCAGGATCTGTGTGAGCCTTACTGGCACTGCCACAGACTTTCATGGAGGGGGATCCAGTCAGAATGTTGATATGGACAATTGCCCTCATTCCGAGTTGATCGCTCGCTAGCTGCTTTTAGCAGCCGTGCAAATGCTAAGCCGCCGCCCTCTGGGGGTCATTCCGAGTTGATTGCTAGCTGTCGTTGTTTGCAGCGTAGCGATCAGGCTAAAAATCTGCATTTCTGCGCATGCGTATGGGGCGCAGTGTGCACGCGCGACGTACTTTTACAAAAAACTATGCAGTTTCACACAAAGCCGAGCGACTCTTTTCAGTCGCTCTGTTGATCAGTGACTGATTGACAGGAATGGGGCGTTTCTGGAAGGTAACTGACCGTTTTCCGGGAGTGTGCTAAAAAACGCAAGCGTGTCAGATAAAAACGCAGGCGTGCCTGGGGAAACGGGGGAGTGGCTGGCCGGACGCAGGGCGTGTTTGTGATGTCAAAACAGGAACTAAATAGACTGAAGTGATCGCTAGGTAGGAGTAGGCCTGCAGCTACTCTGAAACTGCTTGAAAAAATTTCAGCACTGTTCTGCTAACCTTTCGTTCGCACTTCTGCTAAGCTAAGATACACTCCCAGAGGGCGGCGGCTTAGTGTTTGCACTGCTGCTAAAGGCAGCTAGCGAGCGATCAACTCGGAATGAGGGCCTCTGGGAGTGTATCTTAGCTTAGCAGAAGTGCGAACGAACGGTTAGCAGAACAGTGCTGAAATTTTTTCAAGCAGTTTCAGAGTAGCTGCAGACCTACTCCTACCTAGCGATCACTTCAGTCTATTTAGTTCCTGTTTTGACGTCACAAACACGCCCTGCGAAAACGGTCAGTTACCTCCCAGAAACGCCCCATTCCTGTCAATCACTCACCGATCAACAGAGCGACTGAAAAGAGTCGCTCGGTCTTGTGTGAAACTGCATAGTTTTTTGTGAAAGTACGTCGCAAGTGCGCACTGCGCCCCATATGCATGCGCAGAAATGCTGATTTTTAGCCTGATCGCTGCGCTGCGAACAACGGCAGCTAGCGATCAATTCGGAATGACCCCCAATATGTCAACATATAAAATGTCACTAATCTCAACATGGTCAAAATGTCAACATGTTCATTTGATGTGTAAACACCTACTGTAAGTGCCGACATGGAAGTTTTTGGTGTTGTTATTAGGTTTAGGATAACTGTTAATATTAGGTTAGGGTTTGGCTAAAATAAGCAAAAAAACAGTATGTCAGCATTATGGTGTCGACATGTTAACCCTGGTCATTCTAAAATATGTGAAAGCACCACCAACTAATCCAAGTGGATAGTATTAGCAGACTGTTGATGTCAGTTGCCCACAAAATACCTGTGGTCAGACACCTGGAAAGGGAACAAGCACTGAAGTATCCAATACAGATGTCTTGAATTATTAGTGACATCCAAGGATTTTTAAGAGCTGTGATAAGTGCCATGTTTGGGCATTCCAGTGCTCATTTTCCCCTGAGGTTATTGTCAATATTTGGGGAAACCTTTTCAGCAAGTGGCTGTGGACATACAGTAGTAGACTTCTCTATGCACAGTTTTGATGGAAATGTTGAATCCTCATCATGGTGGATCATAATAAATTGCCTGTGTGTATTATACCTAACTAAATAAAAGCACTAAAGAAAAGTATAACAAAATTGCTAGGACTAACATTGCATTAGAGCGCAACATTTGCACAGCAACCAATTGGCAACTAGGTTTTCTGTTTAGTGCAATATAGACAATAAAAGCAAGTGTCTGACTATTTGCTAAATAAAAGTGCAGTAAAACATTGTGTTTTGCAAAGTCAGGGTCATGTTGTGACAGTGTAAAATGAGTAATAAATAAAAAAGAAAACATTAATCAGCAATACTGCAGTGCTGTTTCGCTACAGTATTTAGAAAATGCAGTGTGGATATGAATGTGCAAAAGACTAGGGGGTCTATTTACTAAGCCTCTGATGTGGATAGAGTGGATGGAGATAAAGTACCAGCCAATCAGCTCCTAACTGTCATGTTACAGGCTATGTTTGAATAATGACAGGAGCTGACTGACTGGTACTTTATCTCTGTCCACTTTACCTCCATCCAAGAATTAGTAAATAGACCCCTAAGCTATTCATATAGGGTCTAATTCATAGTATCATGCATGGGCATAACTATAGTGGATAAAAGGGATGCCATTGCTATGGTGCCCAGAGGCTTAGGGGAGCCTGGACCCATGTTATAAAGTCACATACCAATTTCCCAGATTTGCCTGCTAAGCAACTTGGTCTGATCCATTGCCCAGCCTGTGTGACATTTTCAGTGAGAGGTGTGTAGTGGATATTATAATGGTAATGGGGTACTGTAATGTGGCACATTATGACCTGGAGGGCACTGTAATATGTCATAATATGATCTGTTCATTGTAATGTGGCGGGCACTATAATGTGTCATAATATTAACTGTGGCACTGAAATGTAGCCTAAGTTGACCAGGAGGGCACTCTGAACAAGGGACACTGTAATGTGGCATAATATGAACTGGGGAAACTGTGTCACATAATGTGTACTGACAGCCCTACAATGTGAATGCCCTTCTATGGGACATAATATTAAAATGGCAATACTATGGTTCAGTAAATTAACTAGGACACTATTATAGGGCATAAAAGTAATAACTGTTGTGGAAAGAGGTCTCTCTAGAATCATTGGGACAAGGGCCCCTTCAATATGTTGCTTTGGGGCTCATAGGTTTCTAGTTATGCCCCTGATTTTACAGGATTGCAATGTGTTTCGATTCGCACATGCAGAGGTCACAATGCTATGTGCAGATTCTCATATACAATCTCAGTCGCAGTGCTATTGGGGGGGGGGCAGAGCAGCTGTTTGGATGATGGACAATTCTACAACATGGGGACATGGGTCTGAGCATTCAGTCTTCTTGCAATTTGCTGGCTCCAGCAGTGGAGTCCCATCACCCATTCTGAGTAATGGTTGTGATGATGATTCAATGTTGCATCTTCGGATGCTGCACTCAGATCTGCAGTGCACGCAGATGGTGTCTTATTTCTACAAATGCCTCCTACAGCATCAGTATCATATAGCAGTAGGGGCTGAGACAACCACTGAAACGGTTACTGCTTATCGCACAACAGTGAATCAGGTCAATAGATAGCAGAGGCATGGACACCGTCACCATCTTTAGAAGCTGAACGCCACTGACACAGGTCCAGCAATAGTGCAGAATAACTTTAAAGGATCTGAGTGAGTAAACCAAGACTGTTTGTGCTGCAGACTACAAGTGGGTAAGTGTTAAGCCCAATTGTCCATTAGTTAACCACGTACTGCTCATGACCACCTGGAAAGGAGGGATGTGATCAGACACTTAATAAAGAACCCAACAGAGTTATCCCTAATTTGAGTTCAGTTGACCACTGCAGAGGTATTATTTGTGCAAAACTCGTAACAGTGACATTGAGCTAATTTAAGGAGTAAAGACTGAGTCGTTGGTCCCAGGAATAACTACTACAAAGAAAGCTATACTAGATAATCCACAATACCTTCATTATCTTTATCCTTTTTGCACTACCACAAAGAACAGTGATTATTTGCTAATAAACCCAGGAGTGAAAATATCTACACACCAGTGCCATTACCACCGCACTGCAATATTGTGATATTGTAAGATCCATATCCCCTAGTGCAACAAGAACAGTTTACAACAGCCCCATTGCAAAACTGTGGCACTTCAGGATCAAAAGAGAGCTCCAACATAATTTGCCAGTGAAGATTGGAACATTATTGTTAGGAAACATTAGAAATATAGAATTTTCATTGAGATAGTATTTTTCATCACCATTATTATTATTATTATTATTATTATTATTACTATGTTGTTGTTGGAATTGGCATATATCTGTGATTAGACCGATTGAACTGTATAAATATTGAATGATCCCATGTATTGTTATATTTAAATCAAACTGAATTTTCCTTGCCTTTTTAATTATTTATTATCATTATCTCTTATTTTGCTAATTAACCAATCTTCAATCCAGAGTCTTTTTGGCTCAATAAATGTATATCCCTTTAGAGATCGCTGTCAGTGCATTCCTTTTTCTTATCAATCTATTCTACCTCTCTAAACAAGCTAAAAGAAACAACATATGAGAACAACACCATAGGGAAAGGGTCCATCACATAGCCACCTAACATCTGTGATACCTCTTCCAACCACTTAGACACACCTGCCAACCTGGGGTGTTACACATGAAGATTCCCTATTATCGCGAATCTGCAGCTGTACAAGGTCCAATCTGTGCATGTGCAGAATGGGCCTTGCGATGTCACCCATAGTTTCCCTCTGTCCCTGGCTGATTGACAGGCAGTAGTGTTGAGGGGTGAGGAGGGGTCGGCAGAAGGCCTGCATTTCTGGAAACTGGGGCATGTCGTCCTCATTTTCCTGGAGGGGAGAGCCAAGAGTCTGCCTCCTGGCCTCGCAGCCTCCGCTACTGTTGCCCAGCTGTGATCGCCGCAATATTACATCCCAACTTGCGACATTGGTCACAGTGCCGGGATCACAATTACATGCAGAAGGCATCTCTTCTACTGAGACATCTTCTGCATGTTTCTACTTCAAAGTGGACAGAAATTTAAAGCTGCTTACAAGCGGCATTGAATTTCCGTCCATCTCTGAATCAGGCCCTCTCTCACCAAACTTAAACAAAGATCAAATTATTAAATTAAGATCTCTGGTGTACTGATCACTTTAGCAGCAAGACTCTATTGCTGGTTTATATGTCTATTAAAGAAAAAATATACATTTTATCTGTTCTACTCTGATTTATAGAGAAGGAATATCGCAAAAATGATTCCCCTGACATAAAAACAAAACAAAAATATTACTGGTACTGGAAAACAGCAATTTTAGAATACCAACTGCATAGAGCAGCTTCATCAACTTAGCTACATGTCTTAAACTGACTTCATACTATATTTCACTCCTCTTTTCAACATGTTAAAATTAGCACAAATTTGCTAAAGTTACTGTTAAAAGTTGAGTGCGCTACAGCACATGGCTCTTCTAGGAACATGGGTGTAACTGGAGTGGGGCTGTCCACACTGAAAAAAAAACACAAATACAGACAGCGCTACCAGATTTCTTATTAAAATACAAATGTATTTAATTTATTCTGTTATCATTAAACTTTCATTAACCATTCTCATCTCTAAGGCTAATTTGCATACATTTATAATATTGGTATTTAAAATACTGGCCTAATCAATAAACAATCATACCATAAAAATCTATTCCCTATACTACTTAATTCTCCCCTGCTGCACAGAGCCTCCAGCTGTAATCAATTACCTCACACTGTTTCACTTGAATATTGAGTGTAGCAGTTTAGTATTTAGTACATTGATACAAAGAATACCAGCTCTGATTTAGATGTAAAATGTCTCTATTCCATTCCAGATAGGAGTATATATTATACTAATACTTTTTGTAGCAGAAGAATCACTTGTTTCGAATCAAGTTGTATATTTGAGACTCTTTGCTTCCAACAGTTCATATGGAATGTAGATATTTAGACAGCTGTTTACTTTCTTTTGTAGAATCAATTTTGATTTTGTGCACAACCCATATCAATAATTATTTGATTTAGTTGATTAAATGTGCATGCATATATGAATTGATCTCAAAGCAGCAGAGTTAATATGATGTCTCAGCAGACATTTAAAACATGGCCATGTTAAAAGTCCATCTGACTGAGGAAGCCGCCGATGCCGATAGGCGGAGAAACGCGTCTTTTATACTTGTGAAACCCGTGACCGCTGCGCAGCGAGACGGCTGCTGTGCTGGGAAGGAACCTGGGTCTCCGGATAAGGCTTTGGATAAAGGTATTTGGCACCAGAAGCCGGGAGCTTGGTAAAAAGAAACCCAGAAGTAATTGCGGTAAAGACGGGATTTTAACATGGCCATGTTTTAAATGTCTGCTGAGACATCATATTAACTCTGCTGCTTTGAGATCAATTCATATGTGCATGCACATTTAATCAACTAAATCAAATAATTATTGATATGGGTTGTGCACAAAATCAAAATTGATTCTACAAAAGAAAGTAAACAGCTGTCTAAATATCTACATTCCATATGAACTGTTGGAAGCAAAGAGTCTCAAATATACAACTTGATTCGAAACAAGTGATTCTTCTGCTACAAAAAGTATTAGTATAATATATACTCCTATCTGGAATGGAATAGAGACATTTTACATCTGAATCAGAGCTGGTATTCTTTGTATCAATGTACTAAATACTAAACTGCTACACTCAATATTCAAGTGAAACAGTGTGAGGTAATTGATTACAGCTGGAGGCTCTGTGCAGCAGGGGAGTATTAAGTGGTATAGGGAATAGATTTTTATGGTATGATTGTTTATTGATTAGGCCAGTATTTTAAATACCAATATTATAAATGTATGCAAATTAGCCTTAGAGATGAGAATGGTTAATGAAAGTTTAATGATAACAGAATAAATTAAATAAATATGTATTTTAATAAGAAATCTGGTAGCGCTGTCTGTATTTGTGTTTTTTTTCTGTGGTAACTGTTTTTTGCAGGGGGTGGAGAGGTCCCCCAGCTCTGCAGTGAGCTGCATCAGATTTTTACTTTTTATTTTTTGGGACACACACGTTTATTACAATTGAATTTAACTATCTTGTTAGCGCCAGGGGACTACTTGATTGTAGATGTTTGTTTTTGTCCACACTGACACTGGTGAGTTGCAGCAGGGACAACAATGTGTTGTGAGGCTGTGAAAATATGACAATGTGTTTTGAGGCAGTAAATACAGTATGCGACTCACATTCGTACTTGTCTTACAGGAACTTTGGCGTGACTGTGTTCAGCTCCGTAGTACTAGGAGTCTGTGCTCTGACCCCATGAGGCAGCTCCATATTGTGAGGCTGATAACCCTGTGTTCTGGCATCTGCAGAAATCCTGTAGATAGAGCCAACTGGACTGCATCAGTGCTGTATATATTCCCTATGAAACCCGGACAGCAGCGTGTGTGCTCTCTTGTTCAGTACTAATCCCCTCACTGTCAGATTGTGCTGAAGTTCTACACATACATATTGAACACATAAATTTTGCACGGGATGTGTTTAATCTGCTAACTGTCGGGATCCAAGAGGCCAGGATACCGACGCCTGAATCCCGCCAGCCGGAATCACAGCGCAACAGGACTATTCCCCCTTGTGAGTGTCCACGACACCCATAGAGTAGGAATAGATCCTGTGGTGAGCGCAGCATGGGCTCTTTGCACTTTCCACGCTGACGGCATTCTGGTGGGTGGGATGTTGCTGTCTGGATATTGACGGCGGGCATCCCGTCCGCAGATAAATCATTCTGAATCCATGTTGCACAGACGCCCACTGTACACATGCTACACTCATGACCACTGCACACATAAATGCAGCACACATGCCCACTACACACATACATACTGTGCACATGCCCACTACACTCATGCCCACTGCACATATTCATAAGGCACAGATGCCCATTGTACACATACATAATACTGCACACATGCCCACTACACACATACATTTTTATTTAAATTGTTTCATTGTATTTTATTTTTATGTTACTAATTTTCTTTTATGCTCTTACTGTAAATCTGAATGAGATTTGTTTTGGGGAATGTGTATGTCTGTCAGTGAGGCAGGGATGTTCTGCTGTCAGTGAGGCAGGGATGTGCTGCTGTCAGTAGGGCAGGGATGTGCTGCTGTCAGTGAGGCATGGTTGTGCTACTGTTAGTGAGACAGGGATGTGCTACTGTCAGTGAGACAGGGATGTGCTTCTGTCAATGAGGCATGTTGTGCTGCTGTCAGTGAGACTGGGATGTGCTTCTGTCAATGAGGCATTGATATGCTGCTGTCAGTGAGGAAGGGAATTTTTTTTATTTCAAATTGCAACCACATTTATTTTTAAACTGCAATTTAGATTGCAGTTTGAGCACACCCCACCCAAATCTAACTCTCTCTGCACATGTTACATCTACCCTGCCTGCAGTGCACATGGTTTTGCCCATCTGCTAACAAATTTTCTGCTACAATCAGGTCTGAATTAGGCCCAATGGCCCTAAATTTTAACAGAATTCTTTTTGCAGTGATCAGAGAGATTCCCTCTGAACAAACATTCCCCGGACAATTCCTCAAGGCCAGCGGAACATGAAAGTGGGTTTGCAAGAACCTCTTTTCCGATTCTCTCCTCCCAAGGACTCTTAGCTCCCCCACTGCCTTATTACCTTCAGGCATTGAATCACGTAGATCGGGAGGTATCCTTTCCTTGCCCGAAAACTTTTCAAGCGACCACCATCTAGCCATGCTCCAAAGAAAGGGGACCCCATTCCCTGAAACCAGCTACCCACCTGGGGGAAGGGGGTCTCTAAAAAGAGACCTCCAAAATTAATTTTCAAAAAAAGTTGTTATGAAGAAGACTACAGGATTTATCACCCAGAGTTCCCCCTCTTCCCTCGGTTTGTAGATTATGCCTCTTTTTACTATGTTCATCTTGTTCCCCCATAACAACATGAAGAACAAGGAACATAACTTGGACCACCTGGATCGTGCAAAAAACATATATAACTGACATATAAAAATATTGGAATCAGGTAAGTCTTACACAGGTCAACCCTTTCCATCAGAGAAAACTTGCATCTTCTCCAGGCCTCCACCTTCTTGGCTGCATCCTCCAAATTTTTATCCCAATTTGCTGTGGCATAATCACAATGATCAAACTGAATGCCCAAGATCTTTATTTGATGACTGCCATTGGGGAGGCTGTCCAAGAGGCTGAACTCTTTGCCCCCCTCCCACATCCAGAGAGCTTCACACTTATCCTGATTCACTATGGAGCTTAAGGCCCCAGAGCATTCACAGATTAGTTGGTCTACCTTACACGCCTCCTCCTCTGATGACACAATCACTGTGACATCATCAGCATAGGCTATTACCCTCAATGGCATCTCCGGATCCAGCTGCACCCCCTCTACCATGCCGTTCTCTAACCTTCTGACAAAAGTGTCTATTGCAAACGCGTATAGAAGGGGGCTCAGAGGGCATTCCTGATGGACTCCCGAATCTACTATGAAGGTAGGCCCTACCCAACCATTGACAAGTGGGAAGCTTTCGGCCTTACTGTATAACACTCTAAGCCAATTCACCATCCTCCCTGTGATGCCATACCATTCCAGAAGGGTCCATAAGTACTCATGATTGACTCTGCCAAAAGACTGATCCAAAGTTAATAGATATTTTCCCCACTTCTCAGCCCTATACTGCAGAATGGCCTCCTGGACACCAAGGACAGCACTAAAGGTGTAACGACCCTTTACCATGCAGTGCTGAGAAGGAGAAAGCAACGGCTCAGAAAATTGTATAGTATTTTTGCGAGAATCTTCCTATTAGTGTTGAGTAAGACTATAGGGCACCAATTCTCAACACAGGCTGGTTCCTTTCCTTTGGAAAGTAAGATAAGTGCAGATATCCTCATGGAGGGAGGGAGTTCACCCTATGCCAGGCTGGTATTAAAAACCTCCACAAGGCGAGGGGCCAGGACATCCGAAAATTCCTTATAAAATTTGGCTGTTAAATCATCTGGGCCTGGAGATTTTTTTGTTGATAAGCTGCCAATAGCCTCTCTGACCTCATCCACAGATATCTCACTTTCCAAAGACTCAAGGGAGACATCAGGTTCCACGAGACAAGGCGTCACTCCCAGAAATTCCTCCATCCTCTCTCCAATAACTGCTTTTTCAGACAAAAAAATCGAATAAAAGGATCTGACGATTAACAGAATGCCCTCTCTCCAACCTGCAGGACACCCTTTTTGTCATACAGACCCCTTATCTACTTTACCTCGATCATCCACTTACAGTTCTGGTAAGGGTCCGGTGAGTGGTACTACCCATAGTCCCTCTCCAGAATCAAAGATGAGAGTCGGCTATATTGCAGTTCCTTCATCTGAAATTTCACCCGGGAGATTTCCCCATCATCTCCCTGTTCAGAGATCAAGAAATCCAATTTCCTTGATAGTGCATAGTAGGCATCACACTTTCTCAAGTTTTTAACTGCTACCAGTCACCTAAAAAGACTCTGGGCTCTCTCTCTGACCTCCTCCCACCACTCAGATCTACTCCATCCTGCCTCCAACAGTGACTCCTGTGCCTGAAAGAATTCTATGA
Organism: Pseudophryne corroboree; assembly: GCF_028390025.1. Taxonomy (NCBI): domain Eukaryota; kingdom Metazoa; phylum Chordata; class Amphibia; order Anura; family Myobatrachidae; genus Pseudophryne; species Pseudophryne corroboree. The sequence continues at coordinate 217,587,222 of NC_086446.1, forward strand.
AGGATTGTTTCACTCTCTCCTCCTTTAGGAGCCCAGAATTCAATCACCATAGCCCCTTCAGTGAGGCAGGGATACGCTAATATCAGTGAGTCAGTGCTATTGTCAGTGAGGCAGGGACATGCTGCTTAACTATCAGTAGTCTTTCGATGAGTGATGCTATTTTATTTTTTCAAACCAACAGATTTCCAGGACATACACTGTAAGATCTCTCACAGTGTATGCCACATGATAACAGCACCCAGACCCAGGAGAGGAGAAATTTCCCAGTTCCATCTCATGTGTAGAAACAGGGGAAATGTCCATCAATCGGCCATGGTAGAACATACACTGCCTGATGTGGCTGACTGGACACTTAGAAAATATCGAATCGGAGGGACATGCTGAATGATCTAGCATGCCTAACAGATCAAAATTTTCGAATGTTCAGGTGTGGCACTTATCTATTGTTTCATGCTGCATCTGTGTAACAGAGGAAGCTGTTTTTCTTTAATGGAGTTCTGAATGAAGGGTATGGCTGGTACTGGCGCTTATCAAACTGTATGATTCCCACAAGCGGAGGGGCAGCAGAATCTAAAATGGTGCCAGGTGGTTAATTGGTTGGAATTTCTGTGTTTTCAGTGAGCGTTGAATGTAGACCCTTAAATTAGGGGGTCATGCCCATCCTGCTGAAAAGGACAAAGCTATGCCAAATAAGCTGCTGAGGCTGTGATATTTACTGCACCTGCCAAGAGCGAGAAGATGGAGACCTAGGGTGGAATTCAACTGTTATTGCCCCTGGTCTCCTGTCTAAAGTAACAGGAGATCACAGTAGGCGCTATTCAATTGATGTTCCCTATCACGCTGCCCATTAGAGTCGGGTTTAGCTGTGTAACTGTAGACCCCAGCAGACGATCGCGACCGAATGGTGCTACAACTGAATAGCTCCGTCATCTAGTGGCTTCTGGCCAGAAATACATTTAAATCTTGCCCCTAGTGTTAAGCCAACCAGAGAACAGCACTAGAGGAAATTGTAGCCAAAACATTGGTGGGAGCCAGGTGGGTGGCTGACCAGGTACTGAGTTTTATCCCTAGCTGAAGGGGCCATGCAGCCTACTTCTCCTATACACACATCCCCTGCCTCTACTATGGGGACAGCAGCATTGTCCCCTCACAGAAAGTTGTGCACAATGTACATTGCACACTGAGGCTGCAGCTACATCAACAAGAAGTAAGATTGATCTATGGAGAAGCAGAGGAAAGGGGGAACATGGACATTTACCAAAAGGTTGCCACAGTGCAGTGATTACCTTTGCAGCTATGGAGCACACTTTACACTTAGAGAAGGGCAGACCTTACATGTTGTTTGTCTGCCAATAAATACTGCAGGCCCTCTGATATCTCTTCCTGGTAGAGATGTACTGTATATCATACATGCATGTGTTGTGTGTTATATTTCTGGTTCACTAATAAGTATATTATATTACCTCTTTCAAATGTATCCTTTCCATTTCATTCTAGACACACAATCTAATTTTAATCTTTTTTAATTATTTATTCCTTCCAATGATTTCTATTATCTCCATTTGTAACCTTTATCCAAGTGCATGACCTTCTTGTTTACTTATTTTTTCCTATATCTGTTTTAACTATTGTGCAGCTTTTCCATGGCTCCCTTACACTGAACACTTATACGTGACTTCTCTTGGCTTCCAATTCACAACTCCCTCCACAAATCAGTTTCCTACTTAATCTATCCTGTCAGCCTTCCTCAGTACTAGAATATACCATTCTACCTGCTTTTCCTTCTGAATTTTTCCATGTTTTCAGTAAGTCTGTTTGCTTTTCTACTTGTTGGGATAAATTTTTCCCTCTCTATTGTACAGTATATTGGTTTCTGGGAAGCCCCTGTATTGGTTATATGTCCCTTACAAGTCTCTAAAATGACAGACATTGTTGTGCCTTTGTCTATCATTGTGTGTGGCATTGGCTTCATCTACCAACAATGTGGTTGGTGATAGGGACATGCTAATCCCATTTACTTTTGTGGTGGCCCCACCTACAGTTGATTTGGTCCTTCCTACAGTACGTGAGGCTACTTTCAGCCCTACTTGCCCTTACCCACTGGAATTCTCTAAAGCACCTGATCAGACTTTCCCACAAATCTTGAAATCCTCTATGAAAATCTCTTTATTAGAGTTTACCCTAACATCTCTATTACTCCTATGAATGCACCTTCACAACTGTTCCAGTCTCTACTCTGAACATGATTCGATCATCTTGGTTCAGCTTTGCCCATTTCCAATTAGATTGTAAGACCTCTTGTGAGCCCTCCCTACCCTTTCTTTTATTGTCGATAGTTTTTTTGGGTCAACTTTTCATGTTCATGGTTTATGTAAATTCTGTTTTCCTTACTGTCTAGTGCTGTAGAGCACTGTGATGCTTTTCATCATCATCATCATCATCATCACATCACAGCAACCCTGCCAGGGAACTGTTATAGTGTTTTTTTTTTTCTTTTTAGAAATGGTCAGTACAGGGTTTCACTTGTGCTTTTTCAGCTGTGTGAACGTTTGTGTTACAGGAGAGTACTTGGTCTCTATCTAGAGTGCACAGCGTTCATGTGCTCTCAGCTGCCCTGGTATATCACTCTGTATTAGGTTTATTGTATAAAATATGAAGAAAAATTAATTTTACTGATTGAGTGGCTTGATCTGGCTGTGCAATGTACCAGTATAAAGGAGTTGCAGATATAAAACTTGCTCTGATATGAAAACAGATTTCTAGGAAGTGTTATTCTAGACAACTAGTGCTGGTCTAATTGAAGGATGTTACAGTTATATTAATTGACCCTCCTAGCCTTCTATGCAAGCCTGGTGTAAGCCAGGTTTAGGTAACTTGGCAGTCCATCTACTGTGGAACTACACATGTCAGCATGCCCTGACACAGTATTGTTATTTTAGAGCATAATAAAACTGTGACAGGGTATGCTGGGATATGTAGTTCCACAGCAGCTGGAATGCCACACTTAGCCTCTACCTCATGTAATCTAAAGGTAGCCGGATGTGGCACATCTCTGAAATTGTTGATAACCTCCGATGTGGCCAGGACATATTTCTTCCTTGGCACTGCAAGGGTTAGTTTATTAGGAATACCCACAGTCTTTGGGAAAGAGGCCAAAGTGGTCTCAAAGAAACTGGCTCCACATGCACATATGCCACAAGGGTTAACATGACACTAGGGTGAAGTAATGTCAATATATAATTTTTCCTTAATTACAGATTTGCAATGCAATATTATATTACAGTATAACGGTTCTAAGCAGCATTATTGGTTTGCATCTAGTACCAGTAGCCACCAATTTGGGGATTTCCACCAAGAAGCAACAAATATGCATTTCAGCACATTTAAAAATAATGTAATAAACTCACTTGTGAACAATACTGTAACTGAAAACAACAATCTCCCAGTGCACCAAATATTTAATGCCTCACTTCTGTAATTAACCCCATTACATACTGTATTCCTGCTGCATTGTGGGTTACACATAACAAATAAATGCAGAATTAATAATCATGAATATTAAATGTTTTAAAGCCACACTACTATCCCTAATAAACATCCTCCTTTCCCTTGAACCACATGCCCCCATGCATGCAGCTATTTTTTTGAGTATTTAGCCTTATCTCTGTAGCCATTTTAAAGCAGTAATATGTTGAGACTTTTAGGGAAAAATTAAGGTTTAAATGAGGAATACTGCACAGTATTCCCTATTTCCCCCTCTATCACTGAAATTCCTACTCTGCATTGGGATGTGATTCTTACTCAACTCTGCAATGGGCTCTTATCACAGCCTGTGTCCCAGCTAGAGACAATTGATAAATGGCAAACTAAAACAAAAATGTAAACACTGCGCATTGCAGAGATAAGAAATGATAATTAATGGGGGAATTTCTCAATATTAATAAATCGGCTCCTAGGTGAGAATGTACATAATAGTAATTTATATACTGTTCACTTCCATATCATGCTTGCTCATAAAAATACATCAGTCTATACAACTCTGTTAGAGTATATATTGTACTGCAGATGCTGGCTTGTTGTGCCAAAGTATGTCTTACATATCCCGACAGTCAGAATCCCAACACCAGAATCTCTGACACTCAGAATGCCTATGGATGCCCAAGGTGAGTGTTAGGGTTAGTTTTAGAATTAGGGTAAGGGTTAGGGTTAGGCTGTAGGAGGGGATGCTTACAGTTAAAATACTTACTGGGATCCGTCTGCATTCTGTTGTTGGGATTCTGTCCGTCGGGATCCTGACCACCAGGTTTTCATGCCCAACTCCTAATACAGTATTATATTCAGCTCGATTTGTCATTTAATTATTGCACAGAGCAATGCAAATGTGTCATGCTCAAAAATATACAGGGGACTCCGTAATATTGTACTACAATATGTTGTACAGGTTTGCCTATTGCTACTGTAACTGGTGCAGAAATGTATCACAGCAATACAGTTAAGTAGATCTACTCCGTTCTTGTATATTTACTATTGGGGCTCTGCAAGGTGCAGATCTATATTTCACTTTATATATATATATATATATATATATATATATATATATATAAACAGTAAAGAAGAGGCGGCACTCGGAGACTTTAAAGTGCAAAAAGTGTATTCAGCAGATAAACCAACGTTTCGGGGTCAGATGTACCCCTTTGTCAAGGTGAATAACAAGTGTGCAATGTGTTTGACATACCTTAAATAGAGAGACAACCCTCCGTGACTCCCGCCAGCCCGGCCACGCTGAGACCCGCTTCATTTCCGGGAGTCTGTAACTGACGTCAGTGATTTCATGAGCGGTCGCCGTGGCAACCAGGGACGCGATCCGTCCTCTCTGTTTACTTCCGGTGGACAGGTCTTCCATGTTCGCGTCTGGTTGTCGTGGTAACCAGACGTACCGGGCGGCCGGGCTGCGGTGCTATGTGAGAGAACAGAAGTAAAAGCGGGTGACCGGTGTTGAAATATTAATAAAACAGAACCCTATCACCACTAATAGAGCTAGCCTTAGGGGGAATCTCCACAAGTTTTACCTGGACGCAATTATAATAAACAATTACAATGCGGACCTTGCTGCTAAACTAAAAGGACAGGGCTACCGCCAATCGACATGGGGGAGATCAAGAGGGGTGGCAGGTCTGGGTCACCGGGTCCCTACTGGTAACCTGTGGGAACTCTTTCTGAGTGGTTACCGGGACGGGACGTAGGTCACACATTTATTGTAATCTGAATAAAAATTTATGTGCAGTCTATAGAGACTTGTGGAGATAACTCTAGGCTAAGAAGCTAGAAGAGTTTACATGCACAGCATAAAAGTAGTAAGAAAAAAAAGTTACCACGACAACCAGACGCGAACATGGAAGACCTGTCCACCGGAAGTAAACAGAGAGGACGGATCGCGTCCCTGGTTGTCACGGCGACCGCTCATGAAATCACTGACGTCAGTTACAGACTCCCGGAAATGAAGCGGGTCTCAGCGTGGCCGGGCTGGCGGGAGTCACGGAGGGTTGTCTCTCTATTTAAGGTATGTCAAACACATTGCACACTTGTTATTCACCTTGACAAAGGGGTACATCTGACCCCGAAACGTTGGTTTATCTGCTGAATACACTTTTTGCACTTTAAAGTCTCCGAGTGCCGCCTCTTCTTTACTGTTTATGTGGATCTTCTTGGAGGGCACCGGAGCCATTTCAGCAAACGGAGGAGGGAGTGCCGGTCCGTGGGGAATATATCTTATTGATGCTGGACCACCAACATTGGTTACAACATCAGCTTGAGACAAGGCAACCCCCGCATCTTGTTTAGACCTCGATAGCAGAGGTAATCCTTCCGTCAGGAGTGGACACACTGCACTTTGCACTGCAGCACTTTGGACACACGGCACTTTAAGTGGCACATTCACTTTTAGCACACAGCACCCTTACCCACATGGAGCTGGGCGACACAGACGACTCACCTGGATGCAAAGGCATGTTCTCCACAATAGGAGAATCCTTTAGCTATACCGATGATGACGCAGAACGCTTACGATTTAAGGAACATCTTAATCCAGAGGAGTCCTCAGGAAATATAGAGGATCTCTACCATCAGCTACTTAAGCTTAAAAGAAGGGAGATCGATTTTCTGCTACATGGAATCTCCCTCTCAGACTACCATCGACAAAAAATGGTGCCCAGAGGATTCCGCATCAGAAACGTCCCCACCATAGGACGGTTTAATCCCGACTTTTGCAGGAAATGGGTCGGGATTTTAAACAAATGCAGTTTAGATCTCATGCTATTGGTGGTGGAAGAAGCGGGTAAGGAATTAGGCATCACCCGGGGAAAAATTTCCACCATAGAGAAGACACACAAAACGGAATTGCAGAGCGATCTTAACCAAGAGTGGGTGGCTAAACTCCAACACCAAGTCGATAAATACAGAAGCGATCTAGTCAAATTTAAGCGAAACAACAACTAATTGTAAAGGAGGACTACGATTCTAATCGAGTATACAGATGGCTGATGGGGGATAATTCAGCGAACTCAAAACATTACAATTTTCGGAGCAAACAGAGTTGGCGTAAGAGGAGGGAGGCACAGCAGAGTGCACCTGGCACATCGAACAGTGACAGCGACTTTGGCCCGGTGGACTCAGAAGGACCATCCCAACGGAAGACGGTCCGTTTAGGGACGGCATCGGACACACCGACAGAAAAAGGAAGAAGAGGACGTCCACCCGCAGGGGTGGCCAAAACGCACGGAACCAGAGGAGCCTTAGTAAACAAAAAACCTTAGTTTACAATTTGTCACGCAGGAGCCTCTCAGAGGTGGAACAAGCAGTGTTGGAAAAGGGGTTGTCTTTTGTCCCCACCAACCCCTTTAATGACTTTAACTGGCATATTGAATTACATCAATTCTCTCGTAAACTGAGACGCCAGGAATTCTTCCAGTCCACCGTGAAGGAGCCCCCCTCCCCCTCTTCACTAGATGTCATTCACCAAAAGTTTCTGAACCAACGTTCAAAATCCTCCTTTGATCCGGTCTCTTCTAACGCATCTATTAGATCATTTACAAGACTGTTGGGAGACTCAGTTAAAAGGTACAATGAAGCCCCAAAGCTACCCAAAACTCATTGTAACCTATCAAAAGCGGAATGGGGTGCTCTGAAAACGTTGGGGGAACATCGAGACATCGTGATCCGCCCAGCGGATAAAGGGGGAGGAGTGGTGGTGCTTGACCTGGAGTACTATCTGGACGAGATCTATGGCCAACTAGCTGATGCAGCCACCTACGAGGAACTCCCTTACGACCCCACTGTTGAATATCAAAAGGAACTCTTTTCTGTTCTGGATCAAGCCAAATCGACCAGCAAGATTACCCCCAAGATATATGCAGCATTAAAGCAAGAACACCCGCTGGTTCCTATATTCTTCACTGTACCAAAAGTACATAAAAATCCCCAGTCCCCGCCGGGAAGGCCCATTATAGCAGCCCGGGACTCCATTTTTCAACTGGTGTCTGTCTTTCTAGATAGCATCCTGCAACCCCTTATTCTCAAGCACCAGCACTTTATCAAGGACACAACAAGCTTTATCAACCGGTTGGGTGAAATCAAGCATGTCCCAGAGGACACCTTGATCTGTGTAGTCGACGTGGTGAGTTTATACACCAGTATCCCGCATGAGGCAGGTTTAGCAGCTATGGAGGAATTCCTAATAGAAGAGAGGATGGAATCTCTTGATCGCACCCTATTTTTGACCCTCCTGCGTATGACTCTGGAGAAGAATTACTTTCTTTTTAACGGCAAGTTTTACCGCCAGAAGACAGGGTGCGCGATGGGGAGCAATGTCTCCCCCTCGTTCGCCAACATCTTCATGTTTAAGGAGGAATTTGAGTCATTTTTTAAAAGCAAATCTACTGCTGACCACATCCTCCTGTTCACACGATTTATAGATGATCTTTTCATCTTGTGGACAGGGGGGGAGGACCAATTCAATTCATTGATGTCGTCCATCAACTCCAAGGCCTCAAGCATCAAGTACACCTACCAGACAAACACAAATACCCTGAATTATCTGGATGTTCAAGTCACTATCCGTGATGGAACCCTGCACACGAGCCTGTTTTGTAAACCCACCGATAGGAACACCCTGCTCAAAGCAAGTAGTCACCATCCTAAGGCTTTGAAAGAGGGACTACCCCGATCTCAGATGATAAGGGTATCACGGATCACTAGTGATCGCCACAATCTGGAACAAGAATTAGACCACATGGTTATGAAATTCCTGGAAAGGGGATATGATTACCAACTGCTATTGAAGCACAAAGAAGAAGTTATGCAGATCCCCCGGGAAGCTTTGTTAACTCCTAATAATCCAGTGCAGAAACCGGTTATCATCTTTCCAACCAAATACAATACGTCCAGCCCGGTGGTACAGAGGGCCACCAAAGCCTTATGGCCACTAGTGGCCTCGGACCAAGCCCTCCACTCTCTTCGTAGCAAAAGACCTATGGTCTGTTACCAGCGGGGCAGGAATATCAAAGATAGAGTGGTCCACTCAGATGTGACTGGCTTTCAAGCCGAGGCAAACAGACGTAGCCGACCACAAGGAGCTTTTCTAGAAAAGAAACCTTGCTGCTATAAATGCATAAAATGCACGACATGTGAGTACATGATCATGGGCCATAATTTTAAGCATCCTCATAATGAACGGATCTTCAGTATCAAATATGTTTTAACATGCACAACTACCCATATTATTTATATCATCAAATGCCCCTGTAATCTCCATTATGTGGGTAAATCCATAAGATCCTTCCGGGAAAGGATGGCTCTCCATCGTTCGGCCATCAAGCAGGCACTACAAGGTAAAGAATCAGACCAACCAGTAGCAAGACACTTCGCAATAGCTGGACATTCTATGAAGGATCTGCGTTATCTGATTATTGATCATGTCCCCAAGCATATTAGAGGAGGTGACAGGGATGGAAAATTGTTACAGTTGGAAACCCGGTGGATTTTTAAGTTGGGGACCACTAATCCAAATGGCCTCAACGAAAAATTGAGCTTTAACATCTTTTAATGTCGTTGCTAGTACCCCCTTTTTTTTCTTACTACTTTTATGCTGTGCATGTAAACTCTTCTAGCTTCTTAGCCTAGAGTTATCTCCACAAGTCTCTATAGACTGCACATAAATTTTTATTCAGATTACAATAAATGTGTGACCTACGTCCCGTCCCGGTAACCACTCAGAAAGAGTTCCCACAGGTTACCAGTAGGGACCCGGTGACCCAGACCTGCCACCCCTCTTGATCTCCCCCATGTCGATTGGCGGTAGCCCTGTCCTTTTAGTTTAGCAGCAAGGTCCGCATTGTAATTGTTTATTATAATTGCGTCCAGGTAAAACTTGTGGAGATTCCCCCTAAGGCTAGCTCTATTAGTGGTGATAGGGTTCTGTTTTATTAATATTTCAACACCGGTCACCCGCTTTTACTTCTGTTCTCTCACATAGCACCGCAGCCCGGCCGCCCGGTACGTCTGGTTACCACGACAACCAGACGCGAACATGGAAGACCTGTCCACCGGAAGTAAACAGAGAGGACGGATCGCGTCCCTGGTTGCCACGGCGACCGCTCATGAAATCACTGACGTCAGTTACAGACTCCCGGAAATGAAGCGGGTCTCAGCGTGGCCGGGCTGGCGGGAGTCACGGAGGGTTGTCTCTCTATTTAAGGTATGTCAAACACATTGCACACTTGTTATTCACCTTGACAAAGGGGTACATCTGACCCCGAAACGTTGGTTTATCTGCTGAATACACTTTTTGCACTTTAAAGTCTCCGAGTGCCGCCTCTTCTTTACTGTTTATGTGGATCTTCTTGGAGGGCACCGGAGCCATTTCAGCAAACGGAGGAGGGAGTGCCGGTCCGTGGGGAATATATATATATATATATATATAGGATTCCAGAAAGAAACAGCGGCACTCGAGGATTTGGTAAACAATACAAAGTGTATTCAAAAAAGATTACAAGAAGCCGACGTTTCGGGGCTCACATGCCCCTTTGTCAAGGTGTACACACCTTGACAAAGGGACATGTGAGCCCCGAAACGTCGGCTTCTTGTAATCTTTTTTTGAATATACTTTGTATTGTTTACCAAATCCTCGAGTGCCGCTGTTTCTTTCTGGAATCCTGCATCAACTTCACAGAAGGCACCGAGGTCCCTGACGCCTGACAGGAGAGTGCCAGTCCCATCTGGGATATATATATATATATATATATTTTACTTTCATTTGGATTTTGTCATGGCTCAAAATTTAATATGGACTACTACGTAAAGCAGATTTGCTGAGTAAATGGTTATCAGTGGTCTTGGGAGTATTTAAATATGTTTAAAAGTTGGTGGGTTTAGTTATTTACCATTAGTTTAGAGTGTGGAAATATATGTTCCTGCAGTATATGGCAATTGAGGCATGCTGGTGCTTATAGTTCTTCAAGCACCAGGATGCTCAGTCCTGAGTATGCAGGCACTTGTAGTTCTAGAAGCACGAGTATTTGCAAGTAGTTAATGGTTGTTATGGCTTGCTTAGGTTTGTAGCTTCAAACTTAAAATAACTTAAATGTAATCCATGACTTCACCAGAGAGGTCAGTAAGAGCTTGAGGGGTAAATTTACTAAGGTGGGAGGTTTTTTTTTTTTTTAAGAACTGGTGATGTTGCCCATAGCAACCAATCAGATTATACTTAACATTTACCTAGCTGCTTCCAGAAAATATATCATCTATTTGGTTGCTATGGGCAACATCACTAGTTCTAAAAAAAAACCTCACACCTTAGCAAATGTAACCACTAGTGTGTTTTATCACAAAGCTGGTTTTCCTTAATGTGGAGACATGTGACATTTAGAGAGTGCTGGCACACTGGTCCTGTCTGTTTCAGAGTAACCAAACCATCCTGGCATGATGATGATGCTTATACAAGGGATATACACTGTCAGGATGGTGGTGGGTGAAAGGAAACACTTCGTTTATTGTATTTATATTCAACAAGTTCTGTCTTTGAGGAATGAATGAATCGCAGTGCAAGTTACATAGCATATCAGTTGGAAATCAGGCCACAGCATCTAGTGGAAGAAACTAATACTGCGTGTAATACATTTTTTAATTGAAACATTGACAACTAAGTGCACTAAACAACAACAGTACTCACATAGTGATGTCGCTGGTCTCATGCTAATGTTTGCTAAATCTGTAATGTACGTATACAATTTCTCCTATATATCAAAAAATTACTTTACAGACTTGTTAGGGGGACATTTACTAAGCAGTGATAAGAGCGGAGAAGTGAGCCAGTGGAGAAGTTGCCCCATCAACCAATCAGCAGCTCTGTATCATTTTACAGTATGCAAATTATAGATGTTACTACAGTGCTGATTGGTTGCCATGGGCAACTTCTCCACTGGCTCACTTCTCCGCTCTTATCACTGCTTAGCAAATGTCCCTCATAGGGGTCTATTTACTAAGCCTTGGATGGAGAAAAAGTCACTGGAGATAAAGTACCAGCCAATCGTCTCCCAACTGCTATGCAACAGGCTGTGTTTGAAAAATGACAGTTAGGAGCTGATTGGCTGGTACTTTATCTCCATCCAAGGTTTAGTAGATTGACCCCTTAATTCAATGCTTCAAATACTAATAACTATGCATATACTGTATTTAGCCATTTGTTCCTGGTAAGAAAGTACATGACACATTCCTCAGTGCATGCTGGGCATGTACTAATTCCCTGTTGGGTGATTAGTATTCTTCTAAAAGAATATGAATAGATATATCCATGACTAGCTAGATAGATATAGAAGAAAATCGTTAAGCTTGCAGTTCCCTTTAACCTGACCATGTATTGATATTTAAACAAATGTTTTTATTTAGTCTTTTTTTAATGTATCAAGATGTTACAATGAGCTACTAGATATATTGGCATAATTATTTGCTCATAATTGAAAAAAGGTGAGGGAATAACAAGTCACAAAATGATAAATTAAAAATAATTTGGAAGAAATCTGCACTGATAGTTCTGGAAAACATAGCAATTATTGTTTTAATCAAGAAAATCAAGTAAATTATACCAACTACCAATTCTCATTATGTTGAAATTTACATTTCTCACATTAGTATGTAAATGGGATTTATAGAATAATGGATCACAAACGTAGCATGTGCTGGTTTAGCTATGTTCAGCTAAAGATTAAAAAGGATCCGTTAATCTGGTTCCATTTCCAGGGATGTTTCCTCTCAAAGATTTCAAGCCTGTTTTTCTTCCTTTTCCTCCCTTTTCCCATAGCAATAAACACTTTCTTTCATTACTATTTCCTTTAGGACTCACGGATTGTATGCAGATTTGTAATATCCACGATTTATTACTTGCTTTGACTACAGTTAAAGGTCTGCTTTTAAACTAGCATTTTATGTACATATTATTTGATTCACCTTCTCATATTTGCTAAACAGGTGTGTTCCTTAAATACAAGTCCCACCACTAAGATATTTAGAGGATTTCCATAGCCATCCCAGAGCTGATATTGGGTAGCAGAATGATTTATAATGGTACTACTTACTGTATGCCTGGGGAATACAAGGTAAGTAGCCAAAACATCCCCTAGACCACTACTCATCTGCCAAAGTTCCAGAAACACAAAACATGTGGTCCCTACCATCATAGTGCCAGCCTGTAGGGGCTCCATTTAGTACCATAATGTAGGAATAATGGATTATGAGGGGCCCACATGGACTGCACGGTGCTGGGCTCATTGTTTTTAGTAGAGAAGGAGAACAAACAAGAGAAGGTATGGAATTGAATTATCCAACCAATCACTATCCAAAGAAGCAAATACGGAACAAGTGTAATCCCTAGCTAGGATTTTATGTGTAGAGCCATGCTTATGACCAGTTTATACCACTTAAAGGATGGTACAGATCCTGCACAAAATAGTGCATTGTCTAAATCAGAAAATCTTACAGGAAAGCTATAGGACCCTAATATGTATAGCTGAGAGAGGGTAGTTAGGGAGGATATGACATGGCTGACTCATTTACCAGTGACTAAACCAGATTATTTCTTTCTAACAGAAATGTTTATGCCTGTTTGTAAAGCAGTGATTTGCTGTTTTGCTATAAGTAGTGTCTCCGGGTTGGATGTCCTACTTCACATGTTGGATACGATAGGTCGTGCCATTTATCGGGTGCATAGCATCATTGATAACCCAAGTATGCATTTAGAATTGTTACTAAACTTGCGAAGGACAGTTCTTTCAAAAATATCTGTCTTGTGTGATGAGAGGACTCTGGGTAGTCCTTGTGCGCATGCTATGAATAACGTGTGTGCCGCGGAGGACACTAGGACGAATCCGATTAAACAAGGACAGCACTCAGGTTAGTTGAAAAAAATAATTTTATTGAATCAAAACAATATGTTAAAGTGTAACTGCACATAGATATATATATATATATATATATATATATATATATATATAAAAAAGAGACAGGGGGGGCGCTCCCCCCCCGTCTCTTTTCTTAGATGCCTTTCTCCCGTGGAATTCCGGGCCATTTATGACGGCAGGGAGCAGCGGTTACATAAAAAGTGGAACCCTAGTGCATCCACTCCCTTTATGATATAGTGGTGTAAAGTCTTATTGTCTAAAGACTGTTGCTTGTATATTTAAGTGTATTACACTGAGTGCACCTGGTTATTTTAAATTTGTTTTATATTTATATATATATATATATATATACACACACAGGGGTAAATTTACTAAGACGGGAGTTCTATTTAAGATGGGATGCTGCCCATAGCATCCAATCAGATTCTACTTCTCATTTATCTAGAACCTTCTAGAAGATAATACCTGGAATCTGATTGGTTGCTATGGGCAACATCCCATCTTAAATAGAACTCCCATCTTAGTAAATTTACCCCACAGAGTCATGTCGGCGGCACACGGTGTATAAATAATGCATGAGCAGGTCTGTAACTCAAAGTTTCGAAGATATGTACTTCGTCATCTTGATGACGATGTAAATATCTTCGAAACTTGCATTGTTGTTTATACACCGTGTGCTGCCGACATAACTCTGTATCGTTGGACTATCTGGGAGTGCTGCTCGAATGTTCATTAATATATATATATATATGTATATATATATACATGTATATATTTTTATATATATATATATATATATATATATATATACACATACACATATATATATATATATATATATATTATATACACATATACACACACACTTACCCACAATACATACGCAAGTGCACATGCATTGCGGGTGCGACTCTGTGCACCATGATGCGACTATTCCCACTTGCAATTGCACAATGAAAAGTCAATGGGTCGCAGGTGCGAATGTACACACACAGCGGTGTGCATGAACGCACCATGGCAAATCAGTCATGGGTGCTATTAGACGCAGTATCTATCTATCTATCTATCTATCTATCTATCTATCTATCTATCTATATATATATATATATATATATATATTTACATATACATAAGCGACCCCTCCCAAAAGAAGCCAACTATACTCACGCAGTCATGGGTGCTATTAGACACAGCCACAATGAATGAGGCTATTGTCTATGCATATATACAGTATATTTATATATATATTTAATATATATATATATGTGTATATACACGCACATAAGAGACCCCTCCCAAAGGAAGCCGACTTTCTTCATAGATTGTTTTGTACACCTAAACCAGAGGTTCCCAAACTGTGTGCCGTGGCTCCCTGGGGTGCCTCGGGACACTTGCAGGGGTGCCCTGGGTTGGTGGTCCAGGACCAATTCAAATTATTCATAATCAATATAATAGGCAAAACCAGTGCTGGTGGCTGCCAGTCATAAAATATGTGGCCAAACAGAAGCAAATCTTGTCCCTCACCACACAACTGACCCTAAGGATGACATATAAACGCAATCTACTTAATGTAATATTTCTTTCTAAATTTCTCAATAAGAAATTTTTGGCCTAGGGGTGTCGAGAAAAAAATTCTGATATTCTAGGGCGCCGTGATTCAAAAAAGTTTGGAAACCACTGACCTAAACCTTCCTCAACAATTCTCTATAGAATTGTGAAAACCGCATCAAAATCCGACCAGTGGTTTATGAGATTAGCCCGCTTCGTGGGCCTTATAGCAAAATTTGAAGGGGCCCCAAGTCTTTAAATTTAGCAGCAAATTTGCTAAAAAAACACACAGCTCCCTAAACTAAGTAACTACTACATATACCTTTTAATCATTATTAAAAGGAAAATTGTTATTACCTTCCATCTTTAGGTTCAGTTATGTGACTATGGTGGTCATTCCGAGTTGTTCGCTCTGTAATTTTCTTCGCATCGCAGCGATTTTCCGCTAATTGCGCATGCGCAATGTTCGCACTGCGACTGCGCCAAGTAAATTTGCTATGCAGTTAGGAATTTTACTCACGGCATTACGAGGTTTTTTCTTCGTTCTGGTGATCGTAATGTGATTGACAGGAAGTGGGTGTTTCTGCGCGGAAACTGGCCGTTTTATGGGTGTGTGTGAAAAAACGCTGCCGTTTCTGGGAAAAACGTGGGAGTGTCTGAAGAAACGGGGGAGTGTCTGGGCGAACGCTGGGAGTGTTTGTGACGTCAAACCAGGAACGAAACTGACTGAACTGATCGCAGTTGCCGAGTAAGTGTGGAGCTACTCAGAAACTGCTAAGAAGTGTCTATTCGCAATTCTGCTAATCTTTCGTTCGCAATTTTACTATGCTAAGATTCACTCCCAGTAGGCGGCGGCTTAGCATGTGCAAAGCTGCTAAAAGCAGCTTGCGAGCGAACAACTCGGAATGAGGGCCTATGAACACAGACTTGTTTCTTTTCATCTATGCTACTTCTGACCAGCAGCTACCATCCTCAGGGTGGGGACAAAGGCACAGTTAGGATGGTGGCCGAGCCAGAGTTACAGATAGGAAGAAGTGTCAGAGGATCAAATAGGGAAAGCGGGTCAGAGCAGCATATGGAGAAAGGAGGTCAGAGGAACACATGGGGAATAAGAGACCACAGGTACACATGGGGGGAGGGGGTCAGAGGTACATATGAGGAGGGGAGATCATAAGCACACATGGTGAGGTAGGGGGCAGAGTTACTCATGGGGAGGAGTGTCAGAGGCATAATTGGGGAGGCAGTGGTCAGGGGCACTCATGGGAGGGGGTGCAGATGGGAAGGGGAGATAATAGGTCCACATGTGGAGGTAGGAGACAGAGGCACTCAAGGGAAGGGTGTCAGACACTCATGTCGAGGGGGTGCAGATGCACGCTTGGTGAGAAAAGGGGCAACGGTACATATGGGGAGGGGAGATGATAGGAGCATGTGGGGAGGTAGGAGGCAGAGGCACTCATGCACAGGGGTGTCAGTGGCATGCTTGGGGAGGCAAGGGGCAGAGGTAGATATAGGAAGGGAAGATGGGAAGGTACACATGTGGAGGCAGGGAGCAGAGAAAGTCATGGCAAGGGGGTCAGAGGGATGCTTGGTGAGGCAGGGGGCAGAGGTACATATGGGCAGAGGAGATGATAAGTGAACATGGGAAGGTAGGAGGAAGAGGCACATATGAGGACTTCGGGGGTGGGGTCAGAGGCATGCTTTGTGAGGCAAGGGACAGAGGCACTCATGGGAAAGACTTGCCTATATTACTGATGACTTATGGAAGCAGATGAAGGAGGAGCATTAAGGAAAGATGGGGTGAGGACATATGTAAAGGATGAGTTGTGATGATTTCCTTCCCAGTGCAGAGTTGCAGACTGAATTCCTCTATGAGAGGGATGAAGGACATGGGAGCTGCTGCTGATTAGTCTGACAGGGATCCCACGGCGCTGATGATCACTGCAGTAAAATGCTCCTAGCCATGGGCTGAAGTCTATCTGTGAATACAAAGCAGTACGCAGGAAGGATAATTAATCCTGCAGTCCTGATGTAACACAGCACTCCCTGTTCCACATTAAATATTGCCCCCTGGGGTATCCCATGTAGCCCTGCCCCCATAGTTACATAGTGGGAGTAACCAGGTGTGGGAGGGTGCAGCTGTCTATGATTGGCAAGTTGCTGCATGATGCAGCCAACGCAAGAGCCACTTTGTTCCCTCACAACAACCACAAACACATCTGTCTACTCATACAGACATGTCTGGCAAGAACAGATATTTATTATTTTTTATGAAATTATTTATGTAGCGCATTCATGTTCCACAAGTACTTTACAAATAATTTTTGGCAATGCACATCAGTTCCTGGCCCTGAGAAGCTTGCAGTCTATATTCCCTACCACTTGTACATGTACACATATACATACTAGGGTTAATATTTGACTGGAGCTAAATAACCTACAAGTATACTTTTGGATGGAAGGAAATCAGAGTACATGTAGGAAACCCACACACACATGGACAGAATATACAAACTCCACACAGTTATGGTAATGGTATCACTCAAACACAGGTGTTATCGACAGTAGTAAAGCTGTATTTAGTAGGGAATATAAAAACAAAGGGGGTAATTCAGACCTGATCGCTAGGGTGCAATTTTTGCATTCCTGCAATCAGGTAGTCGCCGCCTACAGGGGAAGTATATGGTGTGTGCAAGTGTGCGATCGCATTTGTAGCAGAGCTGCACAAACATCAGTTTGTGCAGTCTCTGCACTGCCCAGGACTTAGCCGCTGCAATGGTTTCCTGGTGTTCGGGGCCGGAGCTGACGTCAGACACCATCCCTCCAATCAGAATCAGAATCAGCTTAATTGGCCAGGTATACTTGCGTGTACTAGGAATTTGTCTTCGGTTTGCTATACAACAGCCAAGTAGGTAACAGATAAGCAGGTGGGGGCAAGTAAAGTCACACAGATAGGAATACCGTGGGGATACAAGTGAGTTACATGTTTGTCTAGTCAGTCAATGTTCAGGAGTTCAGCAGGCAGACCACTTGGGGAAAGAACTTTTTGAGGTTTCTGGTGGACCTGGCGGGGACAGCCCTGTAACGCCTGCCTGAAGGAAGCAAGTTAAACATGCTGTGGCCGGGGTGTAGCTAGTCCTTTACTATCTTTGTAGCCCACTTTTTAGCTCTGGACAGGGAAGGTCGGCCCCGATGATCATCTCTACAGTTCTGACCACCTTTTGGTGTCTGCATCTGTCCCTCACGATGGCGGAGCTGTACAATACCAGTATCAAGGAGCACAGTACCGACACCACAGTCGCGGAGTAGAAGAGGAGCAGAAGCATCTGTGGGATGTTGAACTTCCTTAGTTGCCTGAAGAAGAACAACCTCTGCTGCACTTTCCCAACAGTGGTGCCAGCGTTGGACCCCCATTTAAGGTCTCGGGAGAATGTGGTCCCTGGAAACTTGAAGGAGTCCACTAGCGATACCGCACTGTCAGCAATCGTTAGCGGAGGTGCACTAGCTGACTTCTTCCTGAAGTCCATTATCATCTCGACAGTCTCGAAGGGGTTGAGCTCAAGGTTGTTGTGGCTGCACCACTGGGGTCTACTTCCCGTCTATAGGCCGATTCGTCCCCGTCCTTAATGAGGCTGATGACGGTGGTGTCATTGGCGAATTTGAAAATCTTTACTGATTGCACCGCTGAGGGGCAGTCATTTGTGTACAAGAAGAAGAGCAGGGGTGAGAGGACACAGCCCTAGGGGAGAGAGCAGGGGTGATAGGACAAACGCCTGGTCCCTCCTGCGTTTCTCCGGACTCTCCTGTAAAATGGTCAGTTGCGACCCACAAACGGCCACTTCCTGTCAATCACCTTGCGATCGCTCATGTGATCGCTTTTTTAGCACAATCCCGTCGCTAGGCACCGATGCTTGGTGCAGTTGTCCGACGCACTGGCACATTGCGGCGCATACGCATGCGTAGTTCAGATCTGATCACACACTGTGCGACAACGCACAGCAGCTATCAGTTCTGAATTACCCCCAATATTCATTTAACCATTAAACTTACATTTTATGTTTGCATAATCTACATGGGGATGGCAGCTGGTCCATGAAATTACAACATTCAGAGAATTCAGATTTTCTGTATTATCATTTATTATAAGGCAAAAGAGAAAATGTTGTATGTGTCATGCTGCATTACAGAAGCTTCATGACAAAGGGGGTGATTCCGAGTTGATCGCACGTAGCAACTTTTTGCTGCTCATGCGATCAACTTGGCGCCGCCTATGGGGGAGTGTATTTTAGCATAGCAGGGCTGCGATCGCTTGTGCAGCCCTGCTATGCTAAAAAAGTTTCATGCTAAACAAGAACAGCCCTGCAGCTACTTACTTACCCAGTGCGACGAATCCAGCAATGAAGGTCCCGGCTGTGATGTCAGACATTCGCCCTCCAAACACCTGGACACGCCTGCATTTACCTTACCACGCCCAGGAAACGGTGAGTAGACGCCCCGATCCTCCTTCCCGCTGTCAATCTTCTTGCGATCGGGCCTGCGATCGCGTTCTTCGGTCCTGGCGTCATTGCCCGGTGACTGCCGTAGCTGGGCAACGATGCGCATATGCATTGCACGCGCAGCCACAGTCCCGACCCATTCGCACCGCAGGGAAGAACCGCTGTGTGCGAATGGGTCGGAATGACCCCCAATGTGTAATTAAATGCCCAGTAACTGAAACTGAAGGAAGTAAAATATACTGTATATAAATGAAATCTAAATCTAAAAGTAACATTGTTGTTGATTATTTAACTAGATACATATATTGATATGTCAGACAGGCCTTGAATGCAGCAGGTTGTATTATTGGTTCATATGGAAATATAAGCACACATGTGCCAATGTAGACTCACAGTGGCACCAATGAAAATAATCCACTAAGTGTGCCTCATAAATGACCTACGTTGACAGTTGGTGCATTCCTCACAGCAAGCCATACTTTTTAAATAATTTGAGCTCCACTACTGCTGGGCATAACAGTTCCATAACCGCTGTATGCAGGGCCAGTGTTAGGGTGTTTGGCGCCCTCCTGCAAGCTATAAATTTGCACCTCCCTCCCACAATTAATTAAGAGAAAGTTTGTGCCGAAGTCACGTACCAATAAAAGGGATGTGGCCTTACAAGGAAGGGAAGTGGCCACACAGTAGTATCCCCAATTCAAATTATGCACAGTACCACAATGTTATTCACAATCCACCACACATAGTGCCCCTGATTCATATTACATGACATAGTAGTGTTCCTTATTCACATTACGACACACAGTAGTGCCCCATATTCACGTTTTCACACAGTAGTGCCACTTTTTCATGTTACGCTACACAGTAGTGCCCCTATATACAATGCCCACAGTATTGCTACTTATACACAATGTCCACAGTAGTGCTCCTTATACACATAATGTACACAGTAGTAGTGCCCCTTGCACATAATGCCCACAGTAGTTTTACCACTTATACACATATTGCCGCAGTCGTAATGCTCCTTACACATAAGACCACAGTAGTAGTACCACTTATACACATAATGCCCACAGTAGTAATGCCCCTTACACATAATGCCATAGTAGTAGTGACAATTACACATAATGCCCACAGTAGTAGTGCTGCTTATACATATAATGCCCATGATAGTAATGCCCCTTACACATAATGCCCACAGTAGTAGTGCCGCTTATACATATAATGCCCAAAGTAGTAATGCCTCTTACACATAATGCTCATAGTAGTGCCGTTTATACACATAATGCCAACAGCAGTAATGCCCCTTACCAGGGCCGAAACTAGGGGGGGGCTAGGGGGGCAGGCGACCTGGGCGCCGGATTGGAGGGGGCGCCGAGACCCCCTAACACCCTCTCCCTATGTGCCAATGGTAGCAGCTTAGAGCCGCCGGAGTTCTGTGATTAGACTGAAAATAAACTACAGCTCCCAGCAGCCCTCGGGAGCTGTAGTTTACTTTCAATTTCCTGTGTGCTGTGCGCGGCTCGGGGAAGCAGGAAGAGGGGAGAGTTGTATTTCAGCAGCGCTGTGCTGGCGGCATAGAGACACATCACCTCCTCGCTGCTGCTCCTGAGTTAATTAGTCAGCAGTGTCCTGGTCGGGAGCGATTGAAGACACTCAGCAGCAGCAGCAGTGAGGGGGTGATGTGTCTTTGAATACGCTGGGGTGGGCTGCGGGTGTCTGGCGGGGTCTGGATGGATACAGCTGTTTCCTTCCCGGCAATCAGCACTGATGGCTGACAGAAAGTTGCAGCAGCTCCAAGTCCTCACCACTACTTGTGTACTACAGCAGCTCCATGAGATGGTGAGTGATGTGAGAGCTGAGAGGGATATGAAGGTTATCTATCTATCTATCTATCTATCTATCTATCTTTACTTGACAGGCAATTCATTTCTTTATCTCCTGTCACAACAATGCCAAAGTTTCAGAGTGTGTTGCTGCTCCTTTATTTAAGTGAAGGGACTTGGGCACTGTAATTTTACAGTTATGACAGTGCCAGTCCTATTGACTGTTATATATACGTGTATGTATTTGTGTGTATATATATATATATATATATATATATATATATACATGCTGCCCCTTGATTAAGTATGGGAGGGGGATGGATATGAAATTTATGTTAGAAAAGGCAATTTTTCAGGTAAAAAAGTTCTGAAAGAGATATATATATATATATATATATATATATATATATATATATATATATAATATTTTTATTCATTTATTTATTTATTTTAAATTGTTTAATTTTTTATTTTTTTATTTATTTATTGTAAAAAAATATATATATATATATTTTTTTTTTTGGGGGGGGGTCAAATGACTACCTTGCCCCGGGTGACAAAAATCCTAGTTTCGGCCCTGCCCTTACACATAATGGTTTCAGTAGTAGTGCCCCTTACACATAATGCCCACAATAGCAGTGCCACTTATACATATAATGCCCACAGCAGTAATGCCCCTTACACATAATGCCCACAGCAGTTATGCCCCTTACACATAATGCCTACAGTAGTAGTGTTACTTATACTCATAATGCCCACAGTAGTAATGAACCTTACACATAATGCCCACATCAGCAATGCCCCTTACACATAATGCCCACAGCAGTACTGCTCCTTACACATAATGCCTACAGTAGCAGTGTCACTTATACTCATAATGCCCACAGTATTAATGCCTCTTACACATAATGTCCACAGTAGCAGTGCCACTTATACTCATAATGCCCACAGTATTAATGCCCCTTACACATAATGCCCACAGTAGTATGCCACTTATACTCATAATGCCTAGAGTAGCATAATTTTACTACCATTAACCATTATATCTGTATCACCTTCTGTCTGTCTGTGCTTCTATTTGTGCCCCATTCTGTCCATGCTTCAACCTATGCTTCATTCTGTCTGTGCCTCTATCTGTAGTTTTTTCTGCCTCTATCTGTACCCTTTTCTGCCTCTTTGTGCCTCTGTCTGTTCCCCCTTCTGTGTCTCTCTACCCATTTCTTTATCTGTGCCCCATTCTGTCTCTATCTGTACCCCCTTCTTCCTTTCTGTGCCCCCTTCTACTTTTCTGTGCCTCTAACTTTACTCTCTTTCTGCCATTTTTCCCTTAGTATGCTCTACATTATTTATTTCACCACCTCTGTGTTCTCTCTTAGCCCCTGTGTCACCACCTACACCTGTGTTCTCTCCAAGCCACTGTCACCCCTGCCGCTGTGTTCTCTCTTACCAACTCTGTCTCCCCCCTCCCTGCTACTGTGTTCTCTCTCACCCATTGTGTCACCCCCCCTACCCCTGGGTTTTGGGAGGCACCTATACATGTGCTCCGACCCTGCCCCTCTACATTGACGGTGTAAGCCTGCCTCTCAATGGCTAAACCCAGCAAAAATATCCCTTCCCAATCCCAAACTCTGCCTTACGCTGTTGGTGCTCGACCCCCCGCTACGCCCACACACTACCCCTCCTTTCAGAGCAGAGCTCAGCTCACTGTCTCTGACTGCCTCACTTTCTGCTGGCACTGCGCTACTCTGGTTCAAGTCAGAGTACCGTGCTACTGCTTAGTAGAGTAGTAGAGCAGGGAGAGTGCCTCTTCAGTCTGGTGCTTCCCTGCTTTGCATACTCCGCTGAGCAGGTAGTGTCAGCTCTGGCTGTATGTCTCATTAGTCTAAAGCCCTTGACTTATAAGTGTATTTATAAACATCAAAACATCCAGTTCCACCAACATTCCAAACACAAGCCCCCCCCCCCCCACACACACACACCCACACACACATCTCTTGTGATCTGGACATTATTTTCCATTTTAAAAAACATAGACTTGCATTTTCAAGTATGCCTCTGCGGGAAAATTTTAAGGGCTCATTTATGTTCAAACAGTACAGTACTTAACCAGTTTAGTGTTTTTTTCAGGATCTGCACCAATGGTTGAGAACATCAGACTTGCACTGATGGTTGAGAATATCAGACTTGCATCGATGATTGTGGACTGTGCCACTATGTACTATAACACTGGAAGATACTTTAGTAAGAGACTGTACTGGGATCAGGATCCCCTAGAACTAGACAGGAGAGTACAGAAACAATGCTCACACACAGAGCAGTGTGATTTTTGGTACTGACAACCTTGGCCTTGCAAAGCTGGAAGCTTTATACCCAAAGGTTGTTCTGGATTGTCTGGAAGTGTCAGCTGGGCATTAGACTGGACAGGATTAGTCAGAAATATATCACCTGATACTGGACAAGATGGCACCATCCATATTTCTGGTCTGGTGGGAACTGCATCACGTGGAATGCCAGCAGAGCATCTTATACCCCATTCTGCATACACATGTGCATCATGTGAGCAGAGGTGTAACTAAGGGGGTCAAGCAGGGCACATGCACTGAGCGCCATGGCAGGCCCAGCAGAAGGGGGCACTGACGACCAGGGCATCATACCTGCTCGATCCCCCTTAGTTACCTCGCCCACCGCCCACTGTCATTGCACTGCTGCTGCCATCTGCCCTGTCCAATGCGCCACTGAGCTAGAACCCCGTGGTGCTCGGCGGCAATTGAGCAGCAGCAGCAGCATCCAGTCACCTGCTGCTGCGAGGGAGCATGACTGCGGCACCAGCGTCACACTCTCTGAGCTTCCCCGCTGCTTGGCCACACCTGCTCCGAATTTGCAGGCTTCCCGGCTCCCTGGCTCCTGGCTCCTGGCTCCCAGCTCCCTGACTCAAGTCCAGGCTCCCAGCTGAAGGTAAGGAGGGGGGGCTAAAATAACACAGACACAAAAAACACACACTATCTCTCTGAAGGAGGACACCAAGAGACACAGAATGAAGCATGGGCAGGTCCAGATTAAGGCTTGTGGGTACCCCAAGGAAAGAAATTTGTGGGGCCCCCCATCAATAAATATTAAGGCCACCCACCAGTGGCGTAACTAGTGGGTGCAAGCAGGGCATTTTCTGTGGGCATCATGGCAGACCCAGCAGAGGGGGGAGCCACTGGCACCTGCATGGCCCACTCACATCACTGTGACCATTGCCACCAGAACTCCGGCCGCCCTCCATACCCTCCACAATTGTGGTGCCCCCGAGCCATCCACCCGCCAGCCCTCCACCATGTCTGCTTGCTGCTGGTATCATGCTCCCTTTCTAATGAATGGAGTGCCGAACCAGGGGGGTAATTCAGACCTGATCGCTGCTGTGCATTTTTGCACAGCGGTCAATCAGGTCTGTACTGCGCATGCATATGCACCACAATGCACTAGCGCGACAGACGACTGCAACGGGCATCGTTGCATAGTGACGGGATGGTGCGAAAAAAGCGATCGTAAGGCTATCGTAAGATTATTGACAGGAAAGGGGGACACACACAGAGAGACACAGTGCAGTGGCATGCTGAATGATGATGCAGGGGGAGGTGATGGTGTGCTGAGTGACGTCAAAGGGGGAGATAATGGTGTGCTGAGTAATGACGCAGGGGAAATGATGGCATGCTGAATAATGACGCAGGGGGAGATTATGGTGTGCTGAGTGACGACGCAGGGTGGAAGATGATGTTCTGAGAGACAATGTGTGGGGGAAGGTGATGGTGTGCTGAGAGATGTTGCAGGAGGAGGTGATGGTGTGGTTAAGAGATGATGCAGGGGGAGGTGATGGTGTAACTGAGAGATGACACGAGGGGGAGATGATAGTGTGGCTGAGAGACGCAGGGGACAGGATGTGAGTCTTGTTGAACCGCTGTTGTATGATGCTGACCTTGTTAATATTCCTACACAAACAGGCATCTTCTGGACAATGGGATCTCCTGCATGAATAGTGAATACCGACTGAAGTTGCCATTTGCCTTAGAGGATACAGTTCTTTAGAGGTTCCATATTGCGAGAAACCATCATACAGGTAAGGTGCATGTTGAATTGAAAAGAATGTTCCCAGTGTGACGTGAAACAGGTGGCATGTCATGTTGGCAAGCCCCATTTTCAGTAGCCACGCACCTTCAAGTTTGTGGCCATGCCCATTTTTTCAGCACACAGTTACTTTATAGGCCTTTTTTTGGAGGGGGTGGGGGCGCCATTCCTAATCTTGCTCTGGGCTCCAAAAATCCTTGTTATGCCTCTGCATGTGAGGCAATGCCACAATCCTGCTTGCTCTGTGCATTCTAGTGTGGCATCCACTACACTCCTGGACTTGGCTGCAGAAGCAGCCACTGCCGCACGAATCCTGCACCTTACGGCTGTCACAGCATGCCGGCATCTGACTAACAACTGAGCAGGTAAGAAAGAAGGCTGGATTTTGGAAGCATTTTCCTGGGCTGTAACAGGTTTATTTAGCAGTAAAGTGACAAGATGGTGCTGCGCAGACAACCAAACAGTGGCCATCTTGTTAAAAGACTTGATGGATCTCTATAGGAGCGTCATGGAGACTGCAAAATAGCACTCTCCAGGTTTCAACAACTCAAAGAAGGGCTAAGACAGCACTGAATCACAGTTTGCTAATTTGTTTCCATATGCAACAAGACTGTTAATACTGTCCCATAATTGACGACTTTTAGATCACACAGATGTAATGGGGCCATAAGGACACAACTCACTGAGATTGTGTCATGATGCACAGTCCCAACCATTTTTATTAGGAAGTGAATGGGATGCAGAAGGCTGAACTGATATCGAGGGACCATGGGGACTCTCCAACATTTAGAAGTCTCTTGGATATTACAGGAGAGTAAGAAAATATGTGTTGTGCAGGCAGCAGGATTATTACAATTAGTGTCTGCACCTCTCTGCTATTCAAATGAGTGCTGTAAGCCACATAACAGTTAGCATGCTTGATATTCTGGGATTAGGATGTCACCTGACTTTTCACAGAAGAGGGATGCAGGAAATAGGATAAATGACCAGTCTGCACTATTTTAAGAGCAGTTTGTGGAGATATATATATATATATATATATATATTAGAGATGAGCGGGTTCGGTTTCTCTGAAACCGAACCCGCACGAACTTCATGTTTTTTTCACGGGTCCGAGCAGACTCGGATCCTCCCGCCTTGCTCGGTTAACCCGAGCGCGCCCGAACGTCATCATGACGCTGTCGGATTCTCGCGAGACTCGGATTCTATATAAGGAGCCGCGCGTCGCCGCCATTTTCACACGTGCATTGAGATTGATAGGGAGAGGACGTGGCTGGCGTCCTCTCCATTAGAAATTAGATTAGAAGAGAGAGAGATAGATTGTGCAGAGTCAGACAGAGTTTACCACAGTGACCAGTGCAGTTGTTGTTAGTTAACTTTTATTTATTTTAATATAATATATCCGTTCTCTGCTATATCCGTTCTCTGCCTGAAAAAAAACGATACACAGCAGCAGCCAGTCACACAGTGTGACTCAGTCTGTGTGCACTCAGCTCAGCCCAGTGTGCTGCACATCAATGTATAAAAGGCAAAGCTTATAATAATTGTGGGGGAGACTGGGGAGCACTGCAGGTTGTTATAGCAGGAGCCCCCAGGAGTACATAATATTATATTAATTTAAAATTAAACAGTGCACACTTTTGCTGCAGGAGTGCCACTGCCAGTGTGACTAGTGGTGACCAGTGCCTGACCACCAGTATAGTAGTATATTGTTGTATGTATTGTATACTATCTCTTTATCAACCAGTCTATATTAGCAGCAGACACAGTACAGTGCGGTAGTTCACGGCTGTGGCTACCTCTGTGTCGGCAGTCGGAACTCGGCAGGCAGTCCGTCCATCCATAATTGTATTACAATATATACCACCTAACCGTGGTATTTTTTTTTCTTTCTTTATACCGTCGTCATAGTGTCATACTAGTTGTTACGAGTATACTACTATCTCTTTATCAACCAGTGTACAGTGCGGTAGTTCACGGCTGTGGCTACCTCTGTGTCGGCAGTCGGCAGGCAGTCCGTCCATCCATAATTGTATTATTATTATAATATATACCACCTAACCGTGGTTTTTTTTTCATTCTTTATACCGTCATAGTGTCATACTAGTTGTTACGAGTATACTACTATCTCTTTATCAACCAGTGTACAGTGCGGTAGTTCACGGCTGTGGCTACCTCTGTGTCGGCAGTCGGCAGGCAGTCCGTCCATCCATAATTGTATTATTATTATAATATATACCACCTAACCGTGGTTTTTTTTTCATTCTTTATACCGTCGTCATAGTGTCATACTAGTTGTTACGAGTATACTACTATCTCTTTATCAACCAGTGTACAGTGCGGTAGTTCACGGCTGTGGCTACCTCTGTGTCGGCAGTCGGCAGGCAGTCCGTCCATCCATAATTGTATTATTATTATAATATATACCACCTAACCGTGGTTTTTTTTTCATTCTTTATACCGTCGTCATAGTGTCATACTAGTTGTTACGAGTATACTACTATCTCTTTATCAACCAGTGTACAGTGCGGTAGTTCACGGCTGTGGCTACCTCTGTGTCGGCAGTCGGCAGGCAGTCCGTCCATCCATAATTGTATTATTATTATAATATATACCACCTAACTGTGGTATTTTTTTTTCTTTCTTTATACCGTCGTCATAGTGTCATACTAGTTGTTACGAGTATACTACTATCTCTTTATCAACCAGTGTACAGTGCGGTAGTTCACGGCTGTGGCTACCTCTGTGTCGGCAGTCGGCAGGCAGTCCGTCCATCCATAATTGTATTATAATATATACCACCTAACCGTGGGTTTTTTTTCATTCTTTATACCGTCATAGTCAGTCATACTAGTTGTTACGAGTATACTACTATCTCTTTATCAACCAGTGTACAGTGCGGTAGTTCACGGCTGTGGCTACCTCTGTGTCGGCACTCGGCAGGCAGTCCGTCCATCCATCCATAATTGTATTATAATATATACCACCTAACCGTGGTTTTTTTTTTCATTCTTTATACCGTCATAGTGTCATACTAGTTGTTACGAGTATACTACTATCTCTTTATCAACCAGTGTACAGTGCGGTAGTTCACGGCTGTGGCTACCTCTGTGTCGGCAGTCGGCAGGCAGTCCGTCCATCCATAATTGTATTATAATATATACCACCTAACCGTGGTTTTTTTTTCATTCTTTATACCGTCATAGTCAGTCATACTAGTTGTTACGAGTATACTACTATCTCTTTATCAACCAGTGTACAGTGCGGTAGTTCACGGCTGTGGCTACCTCTGTGTCGGCAGTCGGCAGGCAGTCCGTCCATCCATAATTGTATTATAATATATACCACCTAACCGTGGTTTTTTTTTCATTCTTTATACCGTCATAGTCAGTCATACTAGTTGTTACGAGTATACTACTATCTCTTTATCAACCAGTGTACAGTGCGGTAGTTCACGGCTGTGGCTACCTCTGTGTCGGCAGTCGGCAGGCAGTCCGTCCATCCATAATTGTATTACAATATATACCACCTAACCGTGGTTTTTTTTTCATTCTTTATACCGTCATAGTCAGTCATACTAGTTGTTACGAGTATACTACTATCTCTTTATCAACCAGTGTACAGTGCGGTAGTTCACGGCTGTGGCTACCTCTGTGTCGGAACTCGGCAGGCAGTCCGTCCATCCATAATTGTATTATTATAATATATACCACCTAACCGTGGTTTTTTTTTCATTCTTTATACCGTCATAGTGTCATACTAGTTGTTACGAGTATACTACTATCTCTTTATCAACCAGTGTACAGTGCGGTAGTTCACGGCTGTGGCTACCTCTGTGTCGGCAGTCGGCAGGCAGTCCGTCCATCCATAATTGTATTATATACCACCTAACCGTGGTTTTTTTATACCACCTAACCGTGGCAGTCCGTCCATAATTGTATACTAGTATCCAATCCATCCATCTCCATTGTTTACCTGAGGTGCCTTTTAGTTCTGCCTATAAAATATGGAGAACAAAAAAGTTGAGGTTCCAAAATTAGGGAAAGATCAAGATCCACTTCCACCTCGTGCTGAAGCTGCTGCCACTAGTCATGGCCGAGACGATGAAATGCCAGCAACGTCGTCTGCCAAGGCCGATGCCCAATGTCATAGTACAGAGCATGTCAAATCCAAAACACCAAATATCAGAAAAAAAAGGACTCCAAAACCTAAAATAAAATTGTCGGAGGAGAAGCGTAAACTTGCCAATATGCCATTTACCACACGGAGTGGCAAGGAACGGCTGAGGCCCTGGCCTATGTTCATGGCTAGTGGTTCAGCTTCACATGAGGATGGAAGCACTCAGCCTCTCGCTAGAAAACTGAAAAGACTCAAGCTGGCAAAAGCACCGCAAAGAACTGTGCGTTCTTTGAAATCCCAAATCCACAAGGAGAGTCCAATTGTGTCGTTTGCGATGCCTGACCTTCCCAACACTGGACGTGAAGAGCATGCGCCTTCCACTATTTGCATGCCCCCTGCAAGTGCTGGAAGGAGCACCCGCAGTCCAGTTCCTGATAGTCAGATTGAAGATGTCAGTGTTGAAGTACACCAGGATGAGGAGGATATGGGTGTTGCTGGCGCTGGGGAGGAAATTGACCAGAAGGATTCTGATGGTGAGGTGGTTTGTTTAAGTCAGGCACCCGGGGAGACACCTGTTGTCCGTGGGAGGAATATGGCCGTTGACATGCCAGGTGAAAATACCAAAAAAATCAGCTCTTCGGTGTGGAGGTATTTCACCAGAAATGCGGACAACAGGTGTCAAGCCGTGTGTTCCCTTTGTCAAGCTGTAATAAGTAGGGGTAAGGACGTTAACCACCTCGGAACATCCTCCCTTATACGTCACCTGCAGCGCATTCATAATAAGTCAGTGACAAGTTCAAAAACTTTGGGTGACAGCGGAAGCAGTCCACTGACCAGTAAATCCCTTCCTCTTGTAACCAAGCTCACGCAAACCACCCCACCAACTCCCTCAGTGTCAATTTCCTCCTTCCCCAGGAATGCCAATAGTCCTGCAGGCCATGTCACTGGCAAGTCTGACGAGTCCTCTCCTGCCTGGGATTCCTCCGATGCATCCTTGCGTGTAACGCCTACTGCTGCTGGCGCTGCTGTTGTTGCCGCTGGGAGTCGATGGTCATCCCAGAGGGGAAGTCGTAAGCCCACTTGTACTACTTCCAGTAAGCAATTGACTGTTCAACAGTCCTTTGCGAGGAAGATGAAATATCACAGCAGTCATCCTACTGCAAAGCGGATAACTGAGTCCTTGACAACTATGTTGGTGTTAGACGTGCGTCCGGTATCCGCCGTTAGTTCACAGGGAACTAGACAATTTATTGAGGCAGTGTGCCCCCGTTACCAAATACCATCTAGGTTCCACTTCTCTAGGCAGGCGATACCGAGAATGTACACGGACGTCAGAAAAAGACTCACCAGTGTCCTAAAAAATGCAGTTGTACCCAATGTCCACTTAACCACGGACATGTGGACAAGTGGAGCAGGGCAGGGTCAGGACTATATGACTGTGACAGCCCACTGGGTAGATGTATGGACTCCCGCCGCAAGAACAGCAGCGGCGGCACCAGTAGCAGCATCTCGCAAACGCCAACTCTTTCCTAGGCAGGCTACGCTTTGTATCACCGCTTTCCAGAATACGCACACAGCTGAAAACCTCTTACGGCAACTGAGGAAGATCATCGCGGAATGGCTTACCCCAATTGGACTCTCCTGTGGATTTGTGGCATCGGACAACGCCAGCAATATTGTGTGTGCATTAAATATGGGCAAATTCCAGCACGTCCCATGTTTTGCACATACCTTGAATTTGGTGGTGCAGAATTTTTTAAAAAACGACAGGGGCGTGCAAGAGATGCTGTCGGTGGCCAGAAAAATTGCGGGACACTTTCGGCGTACAGGCACCACGTACAGAAGACTGGAGCACCACCAAAAACTACTGAACCTGCCCTGCCATCATCTGAAGCAAGAAGTGGTAACGAGGTGGAATTCAACCCTCTATATGCTTCAGAGGTTGGAGGAGCAGCAAAAGGCCATTCAAGCCTATACAATTGAGCACGATATAGGAGATGGAATGCACCTGTCTCAAGTGCAGTGGAGAATGATTTCAACGTTGTGCAAGGTTCTGATGCCCTTTGAACTTGCCACACGTGAAGTCAGTTCAGACACTGCCAGCCTGAGTCAGGTCATTCCCCTCATCAGGCTTTTGCAGAAGAAGCTGGAGGCATTGAAGAAGGAGCTAACACGGAGCGATTCCGCTAGGCATGTGGGACTTGTGGATGCAGCCCTTAATTCGCTTAACAAGGATTCACGGGTGGTCAATCTGTTGAAATCAGAGCACTACATTTTGGCCACCGTGCTCGATCCTAGATTTAAAGCCTACCTTGGATCTCTCTTTCCGGCAGACACAGGTCTGCTGGGGTTGAAAGACCTGCTGGTGACAAAATTGTCAAGTCAAGCGGAACGCGACCTGTCAACATCTCCTCCTTCACATTCTCCCGCAACTGGGGGTGCGAGGAAAAGGCTCAGAATTCCGAGCCCACCCGCTGGCGGTGATGCAGGGCAGTCTGGAGCGACTGCTGATGCTGACATCTGGTCCGGACTGAAGGACCTGACAACGATTACGGACATGTCGTCTACTGTCACTGCATATGATTCTCTCAACATTGATAGAATGGTGGAGGATTATATGAGTGACCGCATCCAAGTAGGCACGTCACACAGTCCGTACTTATACTGGCAGGAAAAAGAGGCAATTTGGAGGCCCTTGCACAAACTGGCTTTATTCTACCTAAGTTGCCCTCCCACAAGTGTGTACTCCGAAAGAGTGTTTAGTGCCGCCGCTCACCTTGTCAGCAATCGGCGTACGAGGTTACATCCAGAAAATGTGGAGAAGATGATGTTCATTAAAATGAATTATAATCAATTCCTCCGCGGAGACATTGACCAGCAGCAATTGCCTCCACAAAGTACACAGGGAGCTGAGATGGTGGATTCCAGTGGGGACGAATTGATAATCTGTGAGGAGGGGGATGTACACGGTGATATATCGGAGGGTGAAGATGAGGTGGACATCTTGCCTCTGTAGAGCCAGTTTGTGCAAGGAGAGATTAATTGCTTCTTTTTTGGGGGGGGTCCAAACCAACCCGTCATATCAGTCACAGTCGTGTGGCAGACCCTGTCACTGAAATGATGGGTTGGTTAAAGTGTGCATGTCCTGTTTTGTTTATACAACATAAGGGTGGGTGGGAGGGCCCAAGGATAATTCCATCTTGCACCTCTTTTTTCTTTTCTTTTTCTTTGCATCATGTGCTGATTGGGGAGGGTTTTTTGGAAGGGACATCCTGCGTGACACTGCAGTGCCACTCCTAGATGGGCCCCGTGTTTGTGTCGGCCACTAGGGTCGCTAATCTTACTCACACAGTCAGCTACCTCATTGCGCCTCTTTTTTTCTTTGCGTCATGTGCTGTTTGGGGAGGGTTTTTTGGAAGGGCCATCCTGCGTGACACTGCAGTGCCACTCCTAGATGGGCCCGGTGTTTGTGTCGGCCACTAGGGTCGCTAATCTTACTCACACAGCTACCTCATTGCGCCTCTTTTTTTCTTTGCGTCATGTGCTGTTTGGGGAGGGTTTTTTGGAAGGGACATCCTGCGTGACACTGCAGTGCCACTCCTAGATGTGCCCGGTGTTTGTGTCGGCCACTAGGGTCGCTAATCTTACTCACACAGTCAGCTACCTCATTGCGCCTCTTTTTTTCTTTGCGTCATGTGCTGTTTGGGGAGGGTTTTTTGGAAGGGCCATCCTGCGTGACACTGCAGTGCCACTCCTAGATGGGCCCGGTGTTTGTGTCGGCCACTAGGGTCGCTAATCTTACTCACACAGCTACCTCATTGCGCCTCTTTTTTTCTTTGCGTCATGTGCTGTTTGGGGAGGGTTTTTTGGAAGGGACATCCTGCGTGACACTGCAGTGCCACTCCTAGATGGGCCCGGTGTTTGTGTCGGCAACTAGGGTCGCTTATCTTACTCACACAGCGACCTCGGTGCAAATTTTAGGACTAAAAATAATATTGTGAGGTGTGAGGTATTCAGAATAGACTGAAAATGAGTGTAAATTATGGTTTTTGAGGTTAATAATACTTTGGGATCAAAATGACCCCCAAATTCTATGATTTAAGCTTTATTTTTAGTGTTTTTGGAAAAAAACACCCGAATCCAAAACACACCCGAATCCGACAAAAATAATTCGGTGAGGTTTTGCCAAAACGCGTTCGAACCCAAAACACGGCCGCGGAACCGAACCCAAAACCAAAACACAAAACCCGAAAAATTTCAGGCGCTCATCTCTAATATATATATATATATATATATATAGTTAGCAGGCGGCCACTCTGTGTATATGACTAGCTATCAGCCACCATTCACAGAAGGACCTCCTGATCCCTTAGTGTCAATGCACCCTCCCCCCATGTCTACCGTGCTGCCGATTGGCTAGCACAGAAGGAACCCCCACCCAATGGCTGTACAGAGGAGCAGCTACCCAGGAAATGTAGATTAAACCTCCCCAGTGTATACCTGGTTGTGATTACTGTAATGATTCCTGATGTTTTGATGGTGATGGTATGATGTTCCGATGTTTGAAAACAAAAACAAAAATATTTTACAAATATTAAAAAAGTGTCTTTTATAAAATAAAATTGTTTTGGATATGTTTAAATATATGTTCTTCACCTAATTCTCTCATAAAAAAAACTTAATTTCTGAACGGTTTTTGGGAAAAAAATTTGCCAGTTACAGTAAGTGGTTAAATAGAAAATGGCATCTGAAGGATTTGTCCAAAGTCAAAGAAACTTAAGCAATATATCATAAAACAACATTAAAA
Source organism: Pseudophryne corroboree (assembly GCF_028390025.1). Taxonomy (NCBI): domain Eukaryota; kingdom Metazoa; phylum Chordata; class Amphibia; order Anura; family Myobatrachidae; genus Pseudophryne; species Pseudophryne corroboree. The sequence continues at coordinate 217,621,570 of NC_086446.1, forward strand.
CCATGCCAACAGATCTGCAGAAAATAATTAATATTTTTTTTCCCATTATTATAACTCTTGAGTCACCTTAACAATGTTAAATAATTACCCTTAGGGTGCACATAGATTTACATTGTGAATACTTTCAAAGTCAAAAAGTTCAACCTCTTACATTCCTTACAACTGTAAAACAGAAAAGCAAACGTACTGTATTAGTACGATATAAATTGATTTTGCTAACTGAAAGTTCTCTGGATTTCAGTGATTCGGAGCCAGCTAATCGCTTAGAACAGGTTTTTCTAGGAAAAAAGAGAATTGAAACATAACCTGTCTTTTCACTTTATAAACAAAATGAGAGTTTAAACATTTTTTTTCTGGGAGCAAACTCCTTTTACACAGACTGTACATGTATTTTATTTTCAGGACAAGTGCAGCTTTCCATTCATATTACACTTAAAAAAAAATTCATATCTTGGCTTACGTTAATAAATAAGCAAAATCATAACTGGCAGTTAGACAATGACTTTGTGTATAATAATAATATTAATTATTTTAAGAGCCTCCAGAGATAATTGTTGGTTTAGTAGCTGCACTTTTATGCTTGTTCATGTATACGTTGTATAAGTAAAAGTAATGAGAGGCCCTTGGGGTTCTGTTTGATGTGCACTACTTGTTTATGTACATACAGTAAAGACAAACTGAAAATCTAGTTAAAACGTAAAATGTCTATCAGTTGGGTTTTTTTCTGTTTTGTTTTTTTGCAACAAGATAGATATTTTCAATATTCTAATATATTCAGAGTTGGAGTTTGTTTAGGTTTCCTTGTATACAGCATATTATTAGAAGGTGATGAGTCAGGTTTTATACATTTTCCATTCAGCGGTACATTCAATTGGTGAACTGTTTGTCCTTTCAAGTATTTATTTACTCCTCTGGTTTTTAAGGTGCTATAAATTCCTGATGAAAGTCTGGCTACATTATGTATCTCCACTGATGAAATGTAATTCTTCAAAGTGCTGTTAAGAATTAGAAAATTATCTGCAACTTTGGTACTGCAGTCTCCATTTCTGGACCTACAGTATATCTGGGAATCCTCAATCAGGTATTTTTATCTGATTTATGGGAAAAATGTATCAAATCTTAGAGAGAGATAAAGTATCAACCAATTAGCTTCTAAATGCCATTTTACAGGCTCTGTTTGGAAGTTTACAGAATCTGATTGGTTGATACTTTGTATTTCTCCACTTAATCTCTGTCCAAGGTTTCATGCATCTCCCATCTCATGCTTACAAATGAGATTTAATACACATGAGATGTGAGCTGGTCACTCATTGACTGAAACAGAGCAACTTCCATCATCAAGTCCGTATTTGATTTTTCAATGCCTAATGATTTATGCTAGTAATATGCACAGGGCTGCCATCAGAAATTGTGGGGTCCGGTTCCGACAAAATTGGCAGGGCCCCCATGAGGGAAGACGCAGGATGCAGGTGTGGGTGAAGCTACAATGGGAGTGGGACATCAAAATAAAATAAATATATATATATATATATATATATACATTTCTGCTGTGTCCGATTGAACGCATTGCTACATGTACCCCCGTTGTTATGATATTTGTAACTATGGTGATGGGATGTAGACACTTTATGCAGCATGCCACCAAGATGGATCCTGGTCGCCGGCAGTTGCCTATGACATCAGCGGGTCTCCGGAGTGGTGGGCGGCGGCGGGAGTTGGACACACATACTGGTGAGTGCACAGCTATCTATTGTCTGTTTTTGGTATGTTATATTTATGTCTTGATAAAAGTGCATAGCACTGAAACGTTGACATCAACGGTTTTTCGGATTATTTACATTGGAGTCCAGGAGTGCCATCCAGCTCTGCAGTGACATTTATATATGTAAGAGTGGCACCTGGGCAAAGTGCTAAAGTTGGGGTGAAGGAAACAAAGGTGGCGACACTCATGGGACAAAGGCATGCTGACCGTTGTAAGCAATTTGTGCCCCTTGAGTGCCTCTGCCAGCTATGTTTGTTTTATTGTATGTTCTATACAAGGAAATTGAATTATGGAGGCTACCAGGTAACATTAATGTTTTGAGTGCTGGCGAGCAAATATATTATTATACATCCCAATTCCATAAAAAAGTGTAAACAGCAGACCTCATATCAATGTGGGGTTACCAAACCAGATGATTACTATACTCACCTGTTGGGTGGGCTGCCTTTTGTCCTGCTGTCTCTCAGGGCTTCACCTTACAGCTTTATGTGTTCTGATTGTTGGGCAGCTCCAGCTATCCACCTAACAGTGTATGGAAGCATCCCACCACTGTGATTGGTGGATAGACAGAGCCATTCACTAATCAGCATCAAGACTCTGCAGCCTAACACAGAGCAGATGATGCTGCAGTGCCTATGACAGCTGCAGGCAGCTTGTAGACAGGAGTGACTGGGGGATCCTCTGAGTGCACCATTGATTGTCATCATCCACAGCTTTGGGTCCTGGATAGCAGCAGTCTAGAAAGCACCTGGCTGCCAGTGTTGCACTAGCACACTGACAAGCTGCGGCCATGAAGTAACTAGAGACAGGGATAGCGGCTCCAGATTGGCTGCCAGTTCGTGAGCCTCCAGCTCCTAATTGGCTGGTGTTCCAGTAGCTCCCATTGGTTCACGAATGGTGCCACTATTGTGGTGCTGTCTCTAGTTACATTATGGCTGCTGCATGCTGGTGAGCAATCTGCAACACTGACACTGGGCTCTGGACGGAAGTACTGTCAGATCACCCTTGATGGCGGCCCTGAATCTGCAAGTGCTACTTTTACACACATTACTTTTCATTGTAGTCCCTAATTAGAAACAGTACATTGCATTTCACTTGATACTGTAATCTACATGGTTCCTGTCCTAAAAATATATTTATTTATATATGTATATATACAAGTGCCCATTGAGCTTATATGAAAAGACAGCCTTGCTTTTGTGTAGCAACTGAAGACTGAAGTAGTGTTATGACAGACAGTGGAATGTGGAGAATTTTTCAATTATATTTATCAATTTTGCATTAAAATTGGATGCCATATATTCCAACAAGTACATAAATCTATATACAGAATATAAATCTATTCATAGAACAAAACTGTAAGGGTTGTGTCTATATATATATATTTTTGAGAAATATACTTCTAGGGACTGTTTATGAACTACAGTAAAGAGACAAAAAAAGAATTTCAGAATTTTTGTCTATTTATCTCTTCATTCCAGCTTCATGCAAAACTACTGGATGAATTTGGTTTGTGTTTTCACTATTGTATAGCTTAGTGACCTAGAAAGAAACTGAGGTATGTATGATCTCAGTGTGATATCAAGGAGAGGAGAAATAAAGGAAAAAACAGATGCTTGACACTCGGTGCCTGCCGTGTGCAGGTTCCCAAGTCCAAAATTACTATATGTGTGGAATTTCTGAACTTACTTTTTAGAATGTAAGCTTTTACGAGCAGGGCCCTCTTACCTCATGTGCTTTTCCATCTCTGATTTAACCTATCTTTTTTTCAATACTCCCTTTGATGGCACCAAATCCGCTAGATTTCTTCCACCGTGATATTTCTTTCAGTGTTATCTGCTGAGGCGGCTAAGTTTATATACCTTGTACTTGTCCTATATTGTCTTGAACCATAATTCACTGTTTTCATTTTTGGTTATTTGTCAATGTAATCTGTAACTGGGCACCAAATATAAATAAAGGATAATAATAATAATAATAATAATAATAATAGCTGGATTTCCAGCTCACAGCATTGCACAGAATGTTGGTGTTCCAATCATGCTTCTGCTGTACTTGACTCTGCCCAAGTTATGCAACGTTACCGAACTTAAAGTGACTGCTCTGCAGAGGAACCTAACTGAGGGATAGATTCTTATAGGGCGTGGTGCAGGTGAGACTGTTTATACCATAAATACCCCTTAGCCCAACAATTTTCTTTTTCAATTCAAGCATCTATTTCCTGTAAGCGTCTCCTTTACTATGATGATCAACAAGTCACAGGGGCACACACACAGGGATGCAGACATAAATCTCAGGACCAGCTGCTCTACCATCAGCACAGAGCCTGCCCTAGGCATAGGCAAGATAGGCAAATTCCTAGGGCATTTAGAATGCCTAGGGGCATTCAAGCCTGCCTACAGCCTGCGGAAGTTCTGATTTGGGCTGGCTACTGTGATCAAAGCTCTCAGCTCAGGTAGCTCAGCCAGGAGCGAGCAGCAGCAAAAGCTGAAAGCTGGAATTAAGAGCAGTGGGGAGTATCAAACATGGCCATGGAAGGAGGCTGCTGCACATGAACAGCAGCAGCAGCTCCTCCTCCCATGGGCCTTTGCGAGGACACTGTCTCCATGCAGACACAGCGCTGCCCAGCCTCCCACTCCCACCCCAGAAAATGCAGTCAAGTAGTCACTGAGCTGCAGCGGTGGACACAGTACACACTGACTGCCAGCAAGCAAAGGTGAGTTCAATAAAAAAAAGCTACTAGCATTATTAATGTGGGGCATATGTGTAATGTGCATTACTGTGTGGCATTATGTGTTTAATGGCATAAGTAATGTGGGGCATATGTGGAAGGGACATTACTGTGTGGAATTACGTGTATGAGGGCATTACTAATCTGGGGCATAGGTGTAAGGGGCATTACTGTGTGGCATTATGTGTATGAGGGCATTACTAATGGGCATATGTATATGGGGCATTACTGTGTGGTATTAAGTGTGTGAGGGCATTACTAATGTGGGAAATACAGTATGTGTAAGGGAATATGTGTATGGGGCATTACTGTGTGGTATTATGTGTATGAGGACATTACTAATGTGGGGCAGATTCATTTTAGTTGTAGCGTCCACTGAAAAAGTTAATTAAAAAAAAAAAAATATATATATATATATATATATATATATATATATATATATATATATATATATATAATAAAAAGGACTGCCTGGAATGTTAGGACTTTTTCAAAACCCATTAATCATGTTTCTATACTTTAAAACTTAGGAAATTTTGTTACTTTAAAATGTGGTCACTGAGATAGCTAACACAATTTTTTAAATATTTTTAATCAAATTAAATTCCTATACATTTGGCTCTTGAACCTCTCTCTTCGCACCCCCACACACAGACATACAGTAAAGGTTGCATTTAAATGACTGGAAGTGTGTTGGTGACATTAGAGAAAGTGTTTCTTACTTCCTGCTGTGGAAATGTACATTCAAGGGCACAAGTAGTTTTTGACTTTATAGTGACTTTATGGCAATGAACTATGGCAGGCAAATCTACTTATTACATGAAGTTTAGGCATAGACACAAGAATTCAAGTCAGTGTGGAGCACAGCAAGGTCATAACAAATGTTGGGAGTTATCCCATGATCATTCATAAGCATGATGAAGAGAAGTATATTGATGTGTGACAAAAGCGGATAATAAGCGATGGAATGTGAAATGCCTCTTTCAAGTTTTCTATTAACAGTGAGATAATAGGTTTTCAAGCTTAGATATTCCTGTAATCAATCTGCGTCTTGTCCCCATTACTCTTATCACATCACCCCATCCTAGCCTACAAGGCATTTCTAGAGCCACTTTAAGCAATCTATTCACCTCACTATACCTGCTTTTCTTTAGTATACTTCTTCCGTGATAATGTACTTCTGTTATAAAACATGTTAATATGCGTTGTTAATCAGTGGATGTCACCATTCTGTGGACTAAAATAATATTCATCCATTAACCATTTCACTTTAAATAAACTCTTCAATTATTTTTTTTTCATTAAATGCCTCAGTGACATCAACAGTTTCTAGTGCATTCTCAGTCATGAATATCCGTTACATTCACAAAATGGCTGATTCTACCATTTGAAGTTAACAGGAAGTCTCTGATACTTTCACTGTAACTCCTTTCTTTCTCATGAACAGTTTTAAACAGCCATTTCCCTAATGCAAGTGGATGCCAGTGCTGCCATTCCGAGCAGTTTCGGGATTCCAGCGTCAGTATTTCGACTGCTGGGATCCTGACTGGATCATGTGAAAACATGATGCTCATAGAGTACTTTATGTATCTCCATGTGATTGATGAGGTCAGGCCTACAGTAAATGAGATAGTGAAAGTGCCATGATGTGGGAAAGGGAGTGCCAGTGGAAACAGATTTGCAGTAGATGTGGAGCAGAATGGGCAGCAGCCTATGTGTCACTCTGACTCACTTGAAATTTCAAGTCACACCATGCCAACAATTTTGTTTTCCTAAAAATCACTTATATTGGAACCTTGCCAGTACAAATCTGTATATTTCTAGAAACAAGTCTAACACAGCTATTTCTTATGGGTACTACACTTCCATTTGTGAGATAAATCTTTATCTACAAAATGGAAACATGTGTCTATTATTTAATTGTATTTCAGTGTAACTGTTTACGATCTACCATATAGATGTGAATGTAGCTCTCTCAAGAAATGAGACCCTTTTATTCAACACACAACCAATCCATCCAGGTATATAGAAACAGTAAACACACAACTAGTGCTCAGGTGAATGAAAAGATCTGATCACGTGCTGGCAACTGCAGAGGTCACTTAAGTAACATATAACAAAAATATTTCTGGTCAGTCTAACATATGTAGTACAGTGCATGTGGCTAGTTTGCTACAAAGCAGTAAAAGTCATTTCCTCATTGCAATGTAAATGGATTATGAAAGCATCTATCATACTAAAGAAATTCATAGCTTCAGACAGGGCATGTAGCAAAGATGGAATGTGAGAACAGCTGCTGGCTCAAGAATTTCCAGCATAACTAATGATTACATTTTTAAATACCTTTTTGAAGAGGGAGGAAGAAGAAGAGGAAGAGGGAGGAAGAAGAAGAGGGAGGAAGAAGAAAAGGGAGAAGAAGAAGAGGAAGAAGGAGAGGGAGGAAGAAGAAGATGGAGGAAGAAGAAGAAGAGGAAGAAGGAGAGGGAGGAAGATGAAGATGGAGGAAGAAGAAGAGGAAAAAGAAGAAGAAGAAGAGGAAGAGGAAAAAGAAGAAAAAGAAGAAGAGGAGGAGGAGGAAGAAGAAGAAGAAGAAGAAGAAGAAGAAGAAGAAGAAGAGGAAGAGGAAGATGAAGATGAAAAAGAAGAAAAAGACGAAGAGGAGGAGGAGGAAGAGGAGGAGGAAGAAGAAGAAGAAGAAGAAGAAGAGGATGAAGAAGAAGAGGAAGAGAAGGAAGAAGAAGAAGATGAAAAAGAAGAGGAAGAAAAGGAAAAGAAGAAGCAGAAGAGGAGGAAGAAGAGGAGGAGGAAGAAGAGGAAAAAGAAGAAGAAGAAGAAGAAGAAGAAGAAGAAGAAGAAGAAGAAGAAGAAGAAGAAGAAGAAGAAGAATAAGAAGAAGAGGAAGAAGAGGAAAAAGAAAAGGAAGAAAAGAGGAAGAAGAGGAAGAAGAAGAAGAGGAAAAAGAGGAAGAGGAAGGAGGAAGAGGAAGGAGGAAGAGGAAGAAGGAAGAGGGAGGAAGGGAGGAAGAGGAAGGAGGAAGAGGAAGGAGCAGGAGGAGGAATAGTACTGTATATGTAATCATTTTAAGCTGATAGTAAAATATGTTTAGATATTAAGTGGCTAGAAAACTAATGTTCAATTAATTTCTATAGATGATTTTAAATACATAAAAGTTGTACTATTATGTAACTACTGATATGCAAAACCTGGTGCTTTATATGGAATACTTTATATTGTAGGTTGAAACATTTAGTTACAGTAAGTGTGAAAAAGTCACCTATGCTTATATGATGACCTGTCAATCACCCTTATTCATGTCACTGAAAAGAAGAAAATGTTTAGTTAGATAGTGTCTAGATAAAAATATACATTTTACTGTATGTCAAAAAATATAGTTTTATTTAATACGATGGCAATTCAAATGATTTAAAGATGCTGGTCTACACCACAGGCAAAGCAAATGAAACCATTCATCACTGTGTTTCTACCAGCAGAAGATTAAATCAGCAGAACGAAAAAAAAATTATATATATAATTGTTTAATATATAAATTACTATCTTTATATTTTTTGCCAGACTCCCTCAGATTAATCTTCTTTTGTTTAAGAATTCTTATCTCAGTATAGCTTAAAAGACCAGAAAAGTTATTAATGTTTTATTAACATACAATTCTATGGCACGGATTCCAGGAATATTTCAGTGTACAGGCATGTTATATACCATTTGCTGCATGGCATCATTACTTAAGTATAATACAAGCATTTGATGTCACATTGGTGTGCTCTGCCTTGGAATAAAGAAATTAGCTCAAAATGAATCTTTCACCTGTGCATCCAGGTCACCTTTATTAAGTATGAGATAAGGTAGCCTGCAGCAAGAATATAAATCAAAGTTCTGCTTGTCTGGAAGAGACTGAAGGGTTCTACCATTCTAATTTGGTTATTTGCAATGCTATTTGACTATGTTAGAATGCTAAGCAGACTTATCATTTCTCCATATAAGTGCTTTGCACCAGAAGGAAATGCAGGATGGAGCAGAGACCCGGCAGGAGTGAGATAGTTAGCTAATCAACGTCATAGGAGCCAGTTCGTGTTACTGTCTTTATTTTATGTATCCTGTACAGGAGGTATGGCCACAAGGCATGGTCACTGATATGCCCAAAAACACAGTAGAGTAATGGATATTTTGTTTTACATATTTCAGGACATTGCCACTAGTGATGAGCGGGTTGGGTTCCTCGGGATCCGAACCCCCCCCGAACTTCACCCATTTTACACGGTTCTGAGGCAGCCTCGGATCTTCCCGCCTTGCTCGGTTAACCCGAGCGTGCCCGAACGTCATCATCCCGTTGTCAGATTCTCGCGAGATTCGTATTCCATATAAGGAGCCGCGCGTCGCCGCCATTTTCATTCGTGCTTTGGAGATGATAGCGAGAGGACGTGGCTGCGTTCTCTCAGTTTCTGTGTTCAGTGTGCTGCAAATATCTGTGCTCAGTGTGCTGCAAATATCTGTGCTCAGTGTGCTGCAAATATCTGTGCTCAGTGTGCTGCAAATATCTGTGCTCAGTGTGCTTGCAAATATCTGTGCTCAGTGTGCTGAAAATATCTACGTTCTCTGCATGAAAAATGCTCCATATCTGTGCTGCATTGTAGTATATACAGTAGTAGGAGGACAATGCAGAATTTTGCTGTGACCACCAGTATATATATTGTTAGGCGCCGGGGTCCACAATGTCCGCGCGGCCCGGCGCCTAGCAACTAGGGACGCCGTGCGCGTTCAGCCGCCGGCTTCCTAGCAACGCTAGACACCGGGCGCGCTGAGCCGCACGGACCCTAGCAACGGGGACGCCACGGGCGGACCGCGTTCCCCGTTGCAGGGTCTAATTGCACACACACTTGTCTTCTGGCCGTGCAGCAAGGCAGCTGCACGGCATTAATACCAATCAGGCTCTGAACAGCTGATTGGAGGACTCCCTGCTAAATACCTGCCCAGTGCTGCACACAGACGCCGGTAATAGCTTCCTGCATGCTGCCTTGGTTTGCTGAACGTCTGTTCCTGTCCTGCTGTATCCGGTCATTCCTGTCCTCAGAAGTTCTGTATCTTGGAGTTGTCATCTCATCCCAAGAAGTCGTTTGGTCCCCTGTTATCCTCAATGATCACCAGAGAATATCGTGTGGTGTTCGTGAGTTACGGCTCTGCCGTATGTTGCGGCTCAGCTGCTTTTTCTTTATATTCTGTTTCGGAGCATTTGCGGAGGGTTCCGCTTCCACAAGTCCTCTCCGGAACTCGGCGGTGCCGGGTAGGAGAGTGGACAAGTGGATATTTTGGTTGTCCTTTTCCCTGGCGGTTTTTCCGCACATATTCTAGTTTTTAGTTTCTTGTAGCCCCTGGCCTGGTTGTTTAGTCAGAGGGCCCCTTGTTATCACCCTGTCTCGGATTTCCCTTTGTCTCCCATTAAGACCTGAGGGGGCATCGGAGTTGGGCAGACATAATCCGCCCTTCAAACGCGGCTGCCATGGGCTCAAGCAACCATAGTCTCGCAGGGGATTTCTGACAGCACGGGCGAGACAACGGAGTTAGGGCGCAAGGGGCTATTTTCCATTCCCGCTCCCTTCCCCAGCATTTCGTTCCAGTGCTCCGGTCCTCGCAAGAGATCTCCTCAGACCAGAGTGCTGGAATCATAACATTATTACCGGCCATACCAAAAAATTAAAATTAAACAGGGCTTTAATTTTTTCCTCTCATTCAGTTTTTGTTAAAGTTTTTTGGCCGCATGAATCCGACAGCTTTGGGGCCAAATCCTGGCCAGCTCTTAGTCAATCAGATTCAAGAACTTACTCAGATGGTTCAGGATATTTCTCTTCGGGTGAGGTCGCAGGAAGATCTTTTGCGAGCCTCCCCAAAGGTGGTCCCTGAACCAAAGATGCATTTGCCCGACCGTTTTTCTGGTGATAGAAAAGATTTTTTTAATTTTAAAGAGTCCTGTAAACTTTATTTTCGTTTAAGACCTACTTCCTCTGGTACTGAATCTCAGCGGGTTGGGATTATTATTTCTTTACTCCAGGGGGATCCTCAGACCTGGGCATTCGGTTTAAGAGCAGAGGATCCTGCGTTGTTGTCAGTAGACGCTTTCTTTAAATCTTTGGGGCTTTTGTATGATGACCCAGATAGAGAGGCGTCCGCTGAAAGTCAGCTGCGCGCTCTCAAACAAGGTAGAAATCCTGCAGAGGTTTATTGTACTGAGTTTCGCCGTTGGTCGAACGACTGTGGCTGGAATGACCCAGCCCTGCGCAGTCAGTTTCGCCTCGGCTTATCAGAGTCTATTAAAGACAGTCGCCTCCAGTACCCCGCTCCTGAGACTCTCGATAAACTCATGGAGCTTTCTATTAAGATTGATCGTCGTCTCAGAGAGCGGAGAGCTGAAAGAGGAACATCTGTAAGGTCAAGTCCTTGTGTTTATTCCATTCCAGAAGACGTCGAGGAGCCCATGCAGATGGGTCTCTCCCGGCTGTCTCCTGAGGAAAGGACCAGAAGGCAAAATTCCGGTCTTTGTTTGTACTGTGGTGGTAAGGGACATTTTGCTCGTAACTGTCCGAACAAGTCGGGAAACGCTTTGACCAGGTGAATTGTGAGGGGGTTCACCTAGGTCTGCAGCTTATCTCCTCGAATAACTCTCTTTTAGTTCCAGTTAAGGTTTCCTTTGACAGCCTCAGTTCTTTGGTGTCGGCTTTTGTTGACAGTGGAGCTGCAGGAAACTTTATGGATTTAACTTGGGCTAAGGCCTTAGGCATTCCTCAGTTACCATTGGGTAAGTGTGTCACCATGCATGGCTTAGATGGGAGTCCGCTTTCCAACGGGGTTATTACTCACCGTACACCTCCCGTAGTACTTACAGTAGGAGCTTTACATTCCGAAAATATCGAGTTCTATCTAACACATTGCCCAGCAGTTCCAGTTGTTCTGGGTCACCCTTGGCTGGCCTTCCATAATCCCACCATTGATTGGCGGTCCGGGGAGATTTCACAATGGGGTACTTTTTGTGCTAAGGAATGTATTTCGTTTCCAGTTAGAGTAGCAGCTATCATTCCAGAACTCATTCCTGTGGAATACCAGGAGTTTGCCGATGTATTCTCCAAAGGCAATGCGGACATTCTTCCTCCCCATCGGCCTTATGATTGTGCTATTGAGCTAATCCCTGGTGCCGCATTGCCAAAGGGGAGATTATATGCATTGTCCGGGCCAGAAACTTCGGCTGTGAATGACTATGTTCAGGAGAGCTTACAGAAAGGTTTTATTAGACCATCAAAATCCCCTTTAAGTGCTGGTTTTTTCTTTGTGGAGAAAAAGGATGGCTCGATTAGACCATGCATAGATTTTAGAGCCTTGAATAAAATCTCAGTCAAAAACACTTATCCTTTGCCGTTGATTTCTGTACTCTTTGATCAGTTACGTTCTGCTGTGATTTTTTCTAAAATTGACCTGAGAGGAGCTTACAACCTCATCCGTATTAAATCTGGAGATGAGTGGAAGACGGCTTTCAGTACTCAGTCGGGTCACTACGAATACCTGGTGATGCCGTTCGGCCTGTCTAATGCTCCAGCAGTTTTTCAAGACCTCATTAACGATGTGCTCCGTGACTTCCTAGGGAAATTTGTGGTCGTTTATTTAGACGACATCTTGATTTTTTCTGAATCGATGGAACAACATATCACCAAGGTGCGTCTGGTTCTTCAAAAGTTACGTGAGAATCGTTTATAAGCCAAGCTGGAGAAGTGTGAATTTCACGTCACGAAAGTATCTTTTTTAGGGTACATAATTTCCCCTCAGGGATTTTCCATGGAACCTAAGAAGCTTCAGGCCATCCTTAATTGGGCGCAACCCACCAATTTAAAAGCAATTCAGCGCTTTTTAGGGTTTGCGAATTATTATAGGAGGTTCATTCATTCTTTTTCTGACCTGGTTGCTCCCATTGTGGCTCTGACAAAGAAAGGAGCGGATCCTACCAACTGGTCGCATGAAGCTGAGTTGTCCTTCCGGGCTCTGAAACAAGCCTTTGTCTCAGCTCCAGTCCTCAGACATCCTAATCCGGAATTGCCCTTTGTTGTGGAGGTTGATGCCTCAGAGGTTGGAGTGGGGGCTGTCCTTTCTCAAAAGGATCCGGTGTCTTTGGACTTACATCCTTGTGCCTTTATGTCCAGGAAGTTCTCCTCCGCTGAATCCAATTATGACGTTGGTAATCGGGAGTTACTGGCGGTAAAGTGGGCTTTTGAGGAGTGGAGGCATTGGCTGGAAGTAGCAAAGCATACTATTTCGGTATTGACTGACCATAAGAACCTGCAATACATTGAATCAGCTAAACGGCTTAATGCCCGGCAGGCACGTTGGGCATTATTTTTTACTCGTTTCACATTTATAATCACTTTCAGGCCTGGTTCCAAGAATACTAAAGCTGATGCCCTGTCACGTAGCTTTCTTCCGGTTCACAATAACAATCCTGTTGTTACCCTAATACTTCCATCTTCGGTCATCCGGGCAGGCCTCACACAGGATTTATTTACCCAGTTAAACCAACTTCAACATCAAGCTCCTAGATTTACTCCTGCTGGTCGTCTTTACGTTCCTGAATTTTTGAGAGCTACTGTTTTAACTGAATTCCATGACAACAAAGTTTCAGGGCATCCGGGAATCACTAAAACATTGGAGTTAGTCTCTCGCTCAGTATGGTGGCCTAGTATTTCTAAAGACGTTAGGGAATTTGTTTATTCATGTCAGGTTTGTGCACAGCATAAGGTTCCCCGTTCCTTGCCTATAGGGCAACTTATGCCCTTAAGTGTCCCTCTCAGGCCATGGTCTCATATTTCCATGGATTTTGTGGTTGACCTTCCCCTTTCAGCCGGATTCCGAGTCATATGGGTGGTAGTGGACCGTTTTAGTAAAATGGCTCATTTTATTGCTCTTCCCCGATTGCCTTCTGCTCAACGGTTGGCAGTTTTGTTCCTCCGCCATGTGTTCAGGCTTCATGGGTTGCCCACTGATATTGTTTCTGATCGGGGTCCACAATTCGTCGCACAATTCTGGAAATGTTTTTGTGCTTCATTAAAGATGAAACTGTCGTTAACATCCGGTTACCACCCACAATCAAACGGGCAAACCGAACGAGTTAACCAGTCATTGAAACAATATCTGCGCTTGTATTCAGACAAACTCCAGAATGATTGGTCCGAGTTTCTTCCTTTGGCTGAATTTGCTTACAATAATTCTTGTCATTCCTCCACTAAAGAGTCTCCTTTCTTTTCAGTTTTTGGTTTTTACCCCAGAGCTAATTCTTTTTTTCATCATTCTCCAATCTCCTCGCTGACTTTAACCTCCCATCTCAGAGCAATTTGGAAAAAAGTGCACCTTGCTCTCAGAAAAGCGGCCTTTCGAGAGAAGAAATTTTCTGACAGGCTCCGACGTCCTTGCACTTTTAAGGTGGGAGATAAGGTGTGGTTGTCAACTCGCAACATCAGGCTTCGACAATCCTCGGCTAGACTGGGACCCAAATTTATTGGACCATTTCTTATTATTAAAAGAGTCAACCCAGTTGCCTTTCGGCTACGTTTACCAAGATCTCTCAAGATTGGAAATACGTTTCACTGTTCCCTGTTGAAACAATACGTTTCTTCCAGTAGATTTCCTCGGAGGATCTCTCAGGGTAGATCTCCAGTGGATGTACAGGGACAACAGGAGTTCTTGGTAGAGAAAGTTCTTGATTCCAAATTGTCCCGGGGTCGGCTTTATTTTTTAGTTCACTGGAAAGGCTATGGTCCGGAGGAAAGGTCTTGGGTCCTAGATAAGGATCTTCATGCCCCTAGGCTCAAGAGGGCATTTTTTCAGGAATTTTCTCAGAAACCTGGCTTTAGGGGTTCCTTGACCCCTCCTCAAGGGGGGGGGGTACTGTTAGGCGCCGGGGTCCGCAATGTCCGCGCGGCCCGGCACCTAGAAACTAGGGACGCCGTGCGCGTTCAGCTGCCGGCTTCCTAGCAACGCTAGACGCCGGGCGCGCTGAGCCGCACGGACCCTAGCAACGGGGACGCCACGGGCGGACCGCGTTCCCCGTTGCAGGGTCTAATTGCACACACACTTGTCTTCTGGCCGTGCAGCAAGGCAGCTGCACGGCATTAATACCAATCAGGCTCTGAACAGCTGATTGGAGGACTCCCTGCTAAATACCTGCCCAGTGCTGCACACAGACGCTGGTAATAGCTTCCTGCATGCTGCCTTGGTTTGCTGAACGTCTGTTCCTGTCCTGCTGTATCCGGTCATTCCTGTCCTCAGAAGTTCTGTATCTTGGAGTTGTCATCTCATCCCAAGAAGTCGTTTGGTCCCCTGTTATCCTCAACGATCACCAGAGAATATCGTGTGGTGTTCGTGAGTTACAGCTCTGCCGTATGTTGTGGCTCAGCTGCTTTTTCTTTATATTCTGTTTCGGAGCATTTGCGGAGGGTTCCGCTTCCACAAGTCCTCTCCGGAACTCGGCGGTGCCGGGTAGGAGAGTGGACAAGTGGATATTTTGGTTGTCTTTTTCCCTGGCGGTTTTTCCGCACATATTCTAGTTTTTAGTTTCTTGTAGCCCCTGGCCTGGTTGTTTAGTCAGAGGGCCCCTTGTTATCACCCTGTCTCGGATTTCCCTTTGTCTCCCATTAAGACCTGAGGGGGGCATCGGAGTTGGGCAGACATAATCCGCCCTTCAAACGCGGCTGCCATGGGCTCAAGCAACCATAGTCTCGCAGGGGATTTCTGACAGCACGGGCGAGACAACGGAGTTAGGGCGCAAGGGGCTATTTTCCATTCCCGCTCCCTTCCCCAGCATTTCGTTCCAGTGCTCCGGTCCTCGCAAGAGATCTCCTCAGACCAGAGTGCTGGAATCATAACATATATATTGCAGTACGGTACAGTAGTCCACTGCTCTACCTCTGTGTCGTCAAGTATACTATGCATCCATACCTGTGCTGCATTTTAGTTGTGCGCAGTATATAGTAGGAGGACAGTGCAGAATTTTGCTGACCACCAGTATATATATAGCAGTATGGTACAGTAGTCCACTGCTCTACCTCTGTGTCATCAAGTATACTATGCATCCATACCTGTGCTGCATTTTAGTTGTGCGCAGTATATAGTAGGAGGACAGTGCAGAATTTTGCTGACCACCAGTATAAATATAGCAGTACGGTACAGTAGTCCACTGCTCTACCTCTGTGTCGTCAAGTATACTATGCATCCATACCTGTGCTGCATTTTAGTTGTGCGCAGTATATAGTAGGAGGACAGTGCAGAATTTTGCTGACCACCAGTATAAATATAGCAGTACGGTACAGTAGTCCACTGCTCTACCTCTGTGTCGTCAAGTATACTATGCATCCATACCTGTGCTGCATTTTAGTTGTGCGCAGTATATAGTAGGAGGACAGTGCAGAATTTTGCTGACCACCAGTACATATATAGCAGTACGGTACAGTAGTCCACTGCTCTACCTCTGTGTCGTCAAGTATACTATGCATCCATACCTGTGCTGCATTTTACTTGTGCGCAGTATACAGTAGGAGGACAGTGCAGAATTTTGCTGACCACCAGTATATATATAGCAGTACGGTACAGTAGTCCACTGCTCTACCTCTGAGTCGTCAAGTATACTATGCATCCATACCTGTGCTTCATTTTAGTTGTGCGCAGTTTATAGTAGGAGGACAGTGCAGAATTTTGCTGACCACCAGTATATATATATATAGCAGTACGGTACAGTAGTCCACAGCTCTACCTCTGTGTCGTCAAGTGTATTACAAAAGTTCGGTAAAATGACCCAAAAATCAAAATTAAAAGCGTCTGATGAGAAGCGTAAACTTGCCAATATGCCATTTACGACACGGAGTGGCAAGGAACGACTGAGGCCCTGGCCTATGTTCATGGCTAGTGGTTCAGATTCACATGAGGATGGAAGCACTTATCCTCTCGCTAGAAAACTGCAGTGCCACTCCTAGATGGGCGAGGTGTTTGTGTCGGCCACTTGGGTCGCTTAGCTTAGCCATCCAGGGACCTTGGTGCACCTCTTTTTTTCTTTGCATCATGTGCTGTTTGGGGCCTATTTTTTAAATCTGCCATCTTGTCTGACACTGCAGTGCCACTCCTAGATGGGCCAGGTGTTTGTGTCGGCCACTTGGGTCGCTTAGCTTAGCCATCCAGCGACCTCGGTGCAAATTTTAGGACTAAAAATAATATTGTGAGGTGTTCAGAATAGACTGGAAATGAGTGGAAATTATGGTTATTGAGGTTAATAATACTATGGGATCAAAATGACCCCCAAATTCTATGATTTAGGCTGTTTTTGAGGGGTTTTTGTAAAAAAAACACCCGAATCCAAAACACACCCGAATCCGACAAAAAATTTTTCAGGGAGGTTTTGCCAAAACGCGTCCGAATCCAAAACACGGCCGTGGAACCGAATCCAAAACCAAAACACAAAACCCGAAAAATTTCCGGTGCACATCACTAGTTGCCACTTTATATTGCATCAGAGATCCCCTCAAGTCTTTCTATATTCCTCAGCAAGCTCATGACCCTTTAAACGGCATCAGATAGCCCTTATATAACATTCAATACCCCTTATGTCTCTGTATATGCCCCTTAATACTCCTGTATATGGTATCAGGGTCCATCTTATGCCCTATAAATGCCAGAGCCAACTCATGCCCATTTATGGCATCAGAGGCTTCCTTAAGACATTTATATGCCCCAGTGCCCCTTCCTCATGTGATACCAATGCTCACCACCTTATGCCAGCTCCACCACAGAGGTTCTGGTATGGTCAACCATGTTAAGGATGACATTCATTAGGTCGACCACTATTGGTAGACATAGACATGGTCGACATGGACTAATAGTCGCCACATGAAAATGGTCGACACTGGGCAGGTCAATACTTGAAAAGGTCGACATGGATTTTTTAAATGTTTTTGGTGTCATTTTTTCCATAACATGACCAGAAACCCCAATTAGTGTACCACGTCCCCTTCCAAGGCTTGCTTCACTCGCCATGCTTCGGGCAAGATGCCTCGCTCCTTTACTACTGCGCTCGGCACAGGTTACTTTTCTCAATCGCACGTGGATGGTAAAGTATGAAAACGTAAAAAATCTATTTTTTTAATAAAAAGCCATGTCGACCTTTTCATGTGTTGACCATATATCCATGTCGAACATGACCTAATGATTGTCGACCTTAACATTGTCGACCATCCAAACGGATACCACCATAGAGACCTCTTGTCTCAAGCCATGCTCATTACTAAGCAGCAGCCATTTACACATTATGCCAGCAACAGAGCAGCTGTGCCCTGGGCCTGGGTGAGCGGCCCATCACCATCATCACACAGTGCCCTCTAATCACTAGCTAAGCCAAATTCAAATCCCTTGGCCATCTGTCCACTGCACTGTGTCTAGCATCAGTCTATTTGTCCAGTCCATGACCAGCACTCTTCAGTACTCCTCTCTTAGCGACAGCAACAACCAGCACAGTGCACTGTACATGAAGTCAGTGTCTTTGTGACTGTGCCACTGATTTCCCACACATCAGCCATCCAGCCCCTGCTCAGACACTACCCATGCCAAAAGAAGAGGAGACAGATAGATATACAGACTGATTGACTGAGGTCTAGCTTGATATCGAGATTGCCAGACATCACCCTTCCAGAAATGAAAGGCCTCTGGACTCCAGACAAATCTTGGTACTCCTACATTGTCCAGAGGAACCCCGAATGGGTCCTAGAACCAGTGTTGTGGGTGCTTCAATCACAGCATTTTTCCATTTTCAAGGAAATAATTGCATCCTTTTTTTTTTTTTTTTTTTTTTAAACTTGCCTTTTCTAAGCTTAGTATGCTATTAGCATACTGTACTGGGCATACTGCGGTCTCTCTAACTGATGAAATGAGGGCAAAGACAGGGAATTTGTTTTGTACTGCACAGTACCTCAATATATAAAGTGTTAATGAGGAAACTTAGGATTGTCTTTTGCTTGCATTAGGACCAGACAAATGCAGGCTAGACTGCAATTCTGTGGAAATGTATTGTTCTGTAGTTCCTAAGGGAGTATCATTTGAAGGGCTATTCAATGACTTTTAACTAAACCATTCTGACACAGAGTTGTAAAACTTACAAGAGGCTTTACCAATATTTTCTTCATATTTTAGGTTTAGTGACTTTTCAAAGACAGGAACCATATTGAGACTGAAATGGAACGCCGGGACACCCAATTGTGATGCTACCATATAGAATACACTAAAACCTAGGGCACATGATTATGATAGTACTATGTAAATGATTAAACTATTAATATTGCATCTGAAAATTTTTAGCTTTAAATTAGGCTAGCCCTACAAAGGGTTTCCCCAAGAGTGGACAGCTCTCCAGAAGGCTGCATATTGGACCTTGGTAGAAGATGAGATTAATTATCTGTCATGTACACATGTTCTAGAACTATCTAGGACATTTAAGGTCTGTAATTTATAAATATGCAGCATAAAATATGAGAAAATAAATTCAAATCACACTTTCTATGGAAATATTGCTACTTTAAAACAAAAACGAAATTACATATTTTTAGCATTCTTAATGACTAGACATCAACCTAAGTGATAGTAGTAGTAGTAGTAGTAGTAGTAGTAGTAGTAGTAGTAGTAGTAGAAGTAGTAGTAGTAGTAGTAGTATCTTTAATCAATTATTTGATGTTTAACCCAAATACCTGCAAAAAAACACCAACAAACTTCCTCAAACTCACAGAGATCACTGTTCTATTAATTACTGTGCCAACAACTCTCAACTTCTCTGCAATACCTTCTCTCACCAAATTCTACATTCTCCTGTACTGTATAACTGTACCACATCTTATCCAAAGCCTATCTCCAGCTCCTGATCAAGTGGCACCTATTTCCGCTATGGTATTTAACCCCAAATGCATTTTTAATATGTATTATGTCTTCTTTCCCGTCCCAAAACAAATCCACCAGTACCAGTGCCCAAGAACTTGTGGCATAGTTTAAGGTCTAGCTCAGAGGTTCCCAAAGGCACCATAACAGTCCAGATTTTAGGCATATCCATGGCTCAGCACAGATATTTAAATCAAATTGACTAAGGTGCTAATTAAGTCACCTGTGGCCAAGCATTAATACATTTAAAACCAGGACAGTTGGGGTGCCTTGAGGACCGCGTTTGGGAACCTCTGGTCTCATTTATAATATCACACATGAAACTGCATCTTCTTCATCAGCCAGGTGCTGCTTTCTCAATCCATTCCCTGAGCCCTCTGGCCCTTTCCCTCCATTTGATCCAACA
Source organism: Pseudophryne corroboree (assembly GCF_028390025.1). Lineage (NCBI taxonomy): Eukaryota > Metazoa > Chordata > Amphibia > Anura > Myobatrachidae > Pseudophryne > Pseudophryne corroboree. Next base: position 217,641,421 of record NC_086446.1, read on the forward strand.
AATAAACATGAAGAATCTACTTTTTTTTTCTGATGTCTCTACTCTAGTGAAGATGGCATTTGTTTTTGGAGGCAAACTCTGAAAATTTTACGTTTTCTGGGTATGCTGAATATTAGGTGACCCTATTGAACCCCTAATAATGAATGGGTTGTCACAACTGAGGGTTGGTGAAGGTAGCTGGAAGCCTCAGTTATAGGGGCTGACGGGTACCGGAATTTAGGAGGTGAGAGCGGACTCATAGACATGCGTCAAGACAGTAGCAGTAAGTGCCCGAAGGCGTGACCACGACAACTGGAAATATCTTTGAGGGTGTTTATTAAATAAAAAGTCATATAAGGTGCAATGAAACAAATAAATGTCACAGGTGAATATATAATACAACTGGTTAGGACCAGTAATCCGGAATGAGCGTGAAAGTTCTGTATAATGCTTGGGGACCCAGGTGAGGTATAACGTAAAGCTGGGAAAGGCAGGTGAAGCTGTAGATAATACTGGGGTGCACAGGTAAATTATAAATGAAGCTGGGGATCGCAGGTAAACTGTAGATATAACTGGGGTTCATGGATAAACTGTAGGCGAAGCTGGGGTTCGCAGGTAAACTGTAGGCAAAGCTGGGGTACGCAGGTAAACTGCAGGCGAAGCTGGGGTACACAGGTAAACAGTAGGCGAAGCTGGGGTTCGTAGGAACACAGAGAAGAACTGAAGAGAGGCTGCTGGAAAGCCGGAGCATAAGCCTTAGTTAGCACTGGGTGCGGGAACAAGGGTGACAGGCTGAACCACAGGGCTTAGGCACTGGAGAGCTGGAACTGCACCGCAGGGGGAAACCACCAGGGAGTAAGGCTGAACTGCAGGATATGTCCACAGTGAACGGCACACTGTAATCACAGGATTGACAATGGAAGCACTGACAACTTTCTGGGTGCTGGGACAGGATATTTATACCTGCTGGATAGCAGGGATTGGTCTGGCAATTATGACATGGCTCCAGCAGAACTGGGGATAGGTGAATGGGTAACATGTGTCAAAGTCCAAGATGGCTGCGCCCATTGACAGAAACAGAAGGGGAACTAAGTACTGTGAAGCATGTGTAGAAACAACAATGGCGGCGGAGGCCACAGCAGCCGGACTCTACGCGCCCAGACGTGCACAGCGGCCACAGGAAGGGAAGTGGTGGCCGGGGCACACCGAGGACACGCATCCAGCAGAGGACCACAGGCACGACAATGACGGCCGCGAGGGGGCTGAGAGCGACGCACCACCATGAGTACATTTATTGAGGAGGCCGCTGACACCAGAGCTGCAGGCAGTAACCATGACCATAGTTAAAGCCCAGCCCTGGCTCGCTGAGCCAACCTCAGGAGGCATCTGACAGGCAGAAAATGATGTCTCAGTACCCGGATCATGACATGGGTCTGTTACTTAAAGCATGCGTAAACTAGCATTTCCACATGTGTAACGAGTATGAAAGATGAAACGGCCCCTTGGGGATAGAGAGTGGGTACCAATCTAACAGAATGAGAGCTGGGTGTGAGGCATTTTATTACTGTTTGTTCCCATGTGTAAAGTGCAATGGAATATGCTAGCACCATATACTGTAAATACATTTTAACAATAGTAATAAAGTTAGTAAAATGAATGCACTGCAGGGACACTAGGAGGAAACAGCCATGATCATACAACCATAATTAATTTAGTTTCTCAAAGTAGCAGTAAATTCCAGTTTGATGAATGCCTCTGTTCTTGCAATATCATGGATACATCACTAATCTCTTATTTGTCTCACTTTATACAAAAGTAATATTTTAAGCAAAAAAAACCTGCCAAGATGCTATTAAAGCACTGTAACCGCTGAAATTGATTTGTCACAATCTACAATAAAGTTGCAATTGGATTTCCAAGACAACTTACATAGTTATTGACTTGCTAAATGTTGCCATTTCCAAACAAGGAATTTCAATGTGAATCATCCGCTAAATGTTGATTATGCCCCCATGCTGGGAGGAAGTTTATGATTCTTAGCATAAATTGTACCAGACAGATAAACTAAAATTCTTTAGAACTCCATGTGTCCTTTGATATCTACAAAAGTTCCTCTACAAGTTACATTGTAATTGGCTACTTCTATGAATTTTACAATCTGGGATGACAAACTAGGAACTAACATGTTGTCTTTCTAAGTGGGGTGCATAACTCTGTTATTCTCCATAAAACAACAAATGCAAAATACCATTAACAATTAATATACATAGAAAGTTCAAAAGAAGTTTGGTATTGATCACAGTTAAATACAGATATGGTGCCAACACAAACAATCTTGTTTACTTAAGCCAGGAACTCAACCAGCTTTCTATACAATAGGCCAGACACTCAACCAGGTTGCTATAGAAAGGGTCAACTAACACTGCACCTGCAATTACCAACAGATTTCCAAGCTCCTCAATTAGTCAGAGTGGGAAAAAAAAAACACTGGACTCGATTCAAAGGTGGACGCTGCTGCATATATTGGCAGGGGTGCGGAAGCAATAACATGCAAATTCTAGGTTCACGGTTTCCCTCGTGTAGATGCCTGCATCGGAATGTGCAAGCACTGAGATTACCACTTTCTGTGCCCCTGCATGCAGTGACATCACCTTTTGTTCTAGACACACCATTGCCACACCATTGCATCCACCATTGACCCTTGCACCTGCCCTATGGCAGGTGCATTGTTTGCACCAGAACGTGATTTCTATGGTAGAAACTGTGCATCTAAGAATGCAGCCGCTTTCACTGGTACACTCGCCACCCAAGGACACCCTTCACTTTTCCACCAACTTTCAGATAGAAGGCCAGATGCATCATCGCTTGGAAAGTGATAAAATGGAGAGTGAAAAAGTATCAGCCAATCAGCTCCTAACTGCCATTTTTCAAACACAGCCTGTGATATGGCAGTTAGGACCTGATTGGCTGGCACTTTTTCTTTCTCCATTTTATCACTCTCCAAGTGATGATGCATCTCGAGACTGAATTTAACGCCACAGCGCCACTGTGTGTACACTCAGGGTAACATATGCACAAGGAGATTTCAAGATTTTTTTTATGCAGTAGCAAATAATCACTCAACTATATGAACCTCAGCATTGTGTTCCTCTCTGAATCAGGAACACTATTCTACAACATGTTCTAGTTTAACCACCTACTCAAATATGAATATATAACTACAAAGTGGTCATCACCTAATCAATATAGATAATAGCTAAACCCAACCCTTACAATATCAACAAACATAATCCCAACCCAGACTGAGGGCCACATCCATAGAAAGTGCTTATTTCTTAATGTTTTTATTGTAGGAGAACCATATAATTAGTACAGGGGTGCTACATACATTTACCTCAAATTGGAGCATTTAAAGACTTTATAATGCTTCTAAATGATGTCATATGCACAAACCCGGTGAATGGTCACTAAGGTGCATGACGGTTTTTATAGCATGGGTGTTTTAACTCTGATATGAATACTACACACCTTGCTTCAATTATAGATATGCCCATGAGGAAAGGGCATTCATAATGTATATTGCACAGGGAAGGGGGTGTGAGGGGGGGGGGGGGCAGGTTACAGAGTGAAAAGGGGGAAGGGATAGTACTTTGCACTGAGCTTGCATTTATGATATTGCTAACTAGGCCACTGTATAAAGGGGCAGTTACTTTAATATCTCTCAGTTTTCAAACAAAAGCCATGATTTCTTAAGCTTGCTGTTGGTTATCACTACTTTCAAAATATTGTATGGATAATAGTATCTGTGTCTGCAGTTTTTTCTTATATTTTTTTTTGTATCAAGAGCCTTCAACACTACAGCATAAAGTAGGTAAAAGTGAGTCATTTTATTATAAAGCAAAATATGCCCCATAGGACACATAGCAGACTATTTATTGCAACTAATAGAATTTAATTACACAATATTTTCGCAAAGCCACTCTGTATCTGGTCTTTAATGAGAGTTTTTATTCACCAAAATAAAGATGCTTATTATGAGCTCAATGTTGACTGCTTCTGAAATCACATCTATTATTTTGTAGTGCTTAAAAAACTGTGTTATGCAAATCTGTTCAAGAAACAAAGCAGACACACACAGACATATTTATAATATACTGTGGCAAAATGAACAACTTGATGCCATGAGAAGTCATTCAATTAAAGAGTTAATATTACAAATATGGCCATCAATAATATTCATTTGCTTCATATAGGTCTTTGAAACAATAATCCCCTTCCTATATGTTTTTAGCTTGTTTCCAATACAACCAAAGTTAATGGAATGCTAATTGAACTCAAAAAACTCACTTCAGGTTTAGAAAATTAAATAAACATCTGAGTGTTCTGATTAACAAGAGACATCAAAGCCTATGGTCTTCCTTTCCCTAACAAGCCATTTCAACAGGAAACAAGTGGTCAGGTAATTGTCTGTGTCAACTGGCAATACAGCCACAGGCTTGTACATTTCAAGCAATTCTCCTTTTGTCAGTAATGAATGACAGAACCAAATAATTGCAAGAACATTGCGAATTATATGTAACTAACATATAAGGAACATACAGTAATCATGTATTTTCCAGAATAAAGTTTTTTAATGGTCTAAAAGTGTTTTTTTTATATATGAAAATGTGTGAAGTTCAATGTAATGATGTGAAGGTTATGTCACTGTAAGGTAACAGAGGAAAGTTTTAGAGGGGTATCCAGTTATCCCCAATAAGCCAAAGTTTATCCCCGATGTCCACACTTATCGGGAATTATGCATTGTGTGCTTTAGGCATGCAAAGCATAGGGGGCATACGTATTTTCAAATGAAAAACTGGTGTTTTTCGTGGGACCTAATTGGGTAGGTGTCATAAAAAAATGCAAAAAACACCCATTTTTCATGGCTGCGGCACTATCACAGGTAATTGGATACCCCCCCACCTTAGAATGAAAAACGTTTGGATTATGTTTGTACCACTAAATTTAAGCCCCTTTACTCCCCGCAGAATCTACATGGTCCCACTGAGTACCCGCCCTGGGAAGATGACACATTGTGGATAAATAGGTAACTTGTCAGCTGTGAAGGTCCAATGAAATTGAAAGATCTGGCAATTTCTATTTCGGCATAGTTCCCAGCATACAGATTACCTATCGCTGTCATTTGTATTCTTTTTGTGGTTATGTCTTTGCAATGTTGTTTGTTACACGTTTTTAGTATATCCCATGACCTATAGTTTGTTATATTAAATCTTAAATTACCCTACAGTCTTCTTTCTTCTTTTATTTATATATATATATATATATATAGTGCAGAGTTTTACTACTACTACTGGTTATATATATATATATATATATATATATATAGTGCACTAGCCGTGGAAATGATAGCACTCTCCAGACAAAAAATTATGACGTCAAAGTAATATCTTTACTCGAAAGAAGGGGCAAACAAGTCAAAACAGTTCCACATATATTGGTAATCTCTCATCAACGTTTCAGTCCCCATTCAGGACCTTTCTCAAGGTGTCCAACAATCCACCTGTGTCACATAGTCAAAAATGTGCAATATACATGAAGTGGAACCGGACAGATGGAACATGCCTCCCAGGCCTCTGTTAAATACCCACAAGCCAGGAAGTGATGTCTGATCACTTTAGCTGACATCACTTCCGGGGGTGCGGTCACAATGAGCTGTGACTTGTAACCATGGTAACGGCCAGTATCTGGTTATACAACCAATCTGTGCAATGGGCATAAATGTCAGGGATATTATGCAGGTATAAATTTGTGTAAAACCACAATCGGAAATAGTTAATGTATCTCCATTTACAATTGGGCATAACAGAGACTTGGTAGTGTACACAACAAGTAGTATAGTACTAAATGTAGAAAAATATATACCAATGTCTATTACTAAATTGATTATAAGACTCCCTATACTATATAATAAACAGATCTAACCTTACAGTACCAACTAAACTCGCAAAGACAATATATAATTTGTATATTTCTATATGTATTTATGTTTTTTTAAGTTTTTAGATTTTTATCAATTTTTTTTTCTTTTTTTTTTAAAAGACCAATACATGAACTAATAATCTACCCTACCCCCCTACAGAAAACCAATGGGGATGCCTGTGGCTCTCTACTAAACCCAAAGTAAGGCACAAGTGGGAGTTAGGGTCATGTTTGAAATAAAAAAATACTTTTGAGTCTCATATTACAGGAGAAATGTAATGTCTTAAATGACTTGCTGATTGCAATGATTTATATGTTATCTATAGTACATACAGTGGCAGAGTGCAGAGGTTATTTCTAGTAAGTAGGTAGAACATCCTGGGCTGCCACCAGAAATTGTGAGGCACAGGACTAATAAAATTTGCGCTGTGGATGTGGGTGGAGCTACAGCAGGGGTGGGGGGCAACAATTGGTGTGTAAATCAGTTTTAAAAAAAAGGCAGCAGCAAATAATACAGGCAGTTTTGCCTTACGGACAACTTAACAAATAATCATTAAGAATTATTTTTCTTCCATATATTTTACAGCTCTGTTGCAATTACTGAACATTTTTGAACTAAACTTTAAACATTTTTCAATAGTTAAATTACAGCACAGTAAGAAACCAGACATCTTTCATGTATTAGGCCCACTTCTGAAATAGAACTTCACTTCTGAAATAAGACTCTTCAATCCAATTAAGCATGCTAGAAATGGTAACAGAACTAGGTTGAAGCAATCTGTGCAAAATATAACTTACAGAGAGCATTTATTTCCAAATGATAGCTTTATGAGCCAACAAATATTTCAGTCTTTCTTGTTTTAGCAATAAAAAATAATTCATCAGTTAAACTTCATGATCCTTAGTTCAGCGTTGACCTGATATTCCATTAAAACTGCTTGGCCAGCAATATGTATAATGTCCATACACAGACATATAAACATAGAATTTGATGGCAGATAAGAATCACTTGTCCTATCTAGTCTGCCCTAAATACGTGTACACTATCACACTTAAGGGGTTACTCACGGAGCGATAATCTAAGCTATCTGACTAGATTGCTTAGATTTTAAGCATGATTGCTCCGTGTGTACCCCCTACAGCGATAGCGATGCGCAGCCCTGCGCACCGCTATCGCTGGTGCTAGATTGGCCTGCATGCAGGCTCAATCTAACAGGTAGCTAATTTCACCCGCTCGGTAAAATGAGCGCCCCCGTCCCCCCATGCGCTCAGCACATATCGCGCTGTGCTGAGCGGTTCACTCAGCACACATCTCTCCCTCCATCTGCCTGTGAATACTGGCCTTTACACACTAGGTTTAATTGTTATTGGAAGCCAAATAACCCACTTGTACAGTATATGTTTGGACTGTGGGAGGAAACCAGAGCACCTGGGGGAAACTGACGCAAGCATGGGGATAATATACAAACTCCACACAGTTAGGGCCATGGTGGGAATTGAATCCATGGCCTCAGAGCTAACCATTACACCATCCGTACTGCCCATGAGACATTCATAATGATCAAAGTGTATGTGCTTAAGTCTAACAGATGTGAAACACCCCATTCCCTTCTTTGGTTTGTAGAAATGTTGACGTGAAATGTGTAGAGGCAGCTTAGTAAAGGCCACAGGGCTGTGCCTATAAAGAGGCAACTTCAAGTATGTGGAAGGGTAGGGGGTAGCAGCAGATGCCATCCCAGGTAGCAAAAGTACTAAGGACATCATAGCTTACCATTCACTGCTGTCACATGATTACAAGGAAACTCCATAGCAAGGCAATAACTATTTAAGTTAAACTGTTGAGAGGTCACCAACCAACTGAGCAGTAGCAACTGATTGAGGACCTCTTAAGCATCTGTTATACTATATAAAATCCAAGCGACAGTAAGTCACATCTCCTAGGCTGCATACTGGTAACCACATCAACACTTTTACCAATTTGGACATTTTCTAACGGTGTCTTTGCTTGGATCAATGATATATTTGACTATGGGGAACATTTACTAAGCAGTGATAAGAGCGGAGAAGTGAGTCAGTGGAGAAGTGCCCATGTCAACCAATCAGCACTGAAGTAACATCTATAATTTGCATACTATAAAATTATACAGAGCTGCTGATTGGTTGATGGGGTAACGTCTCCACTGGCTCACTTCTCCACTCTTATCACTGCTTAGTAAATGTCCCCTTATGTCTGGCTAAATAATATGTACCCATGTAAGAAAGTAGGAGGGGGTCTTCAAAAGACATCACAAAGAGCTCATACTGCGAACTGACAGCCATCTCACCATGTTGATAACAAATCCTATTTGGCCTTTTCTCAGCATGCAGCAAGCTGTTACTTCTCCGCTACTCAATAGAGTGTTTGACCCTCTTGTACAGTAGTTTGGATGGGTTTACGGTTTCTTGAACAGTTTAACTATTTTGTATACAACACATCAAGATTTTGAACAGTTAAAACAAACTCAATCCATAGTTTATTTTCATTGAGACAAATAAACATATGATACGCCAAGCATTTTTTATTTTCAGATCTTGATTCTAATTAATGGTATTTTTAGAAAGCTGATATAATTTCAGAATAGTGTCACAACAGTCCAGTCCTCCACGATTTAAGAATGTCCCAGCTTCAGCTCAAGTGTGTTAATCCAAATGACAAATCCACTGATTGACACACATGTGCAAAAACAGGGATATCTTCAAAACTAATCCGTTGGCAGCTTTCAAGGACAATTCAATTTATTCATGTATACTGTAAAGGTACCAAGTCTGTGATTGAGAGACTGCTCCTGTAACTAATCGTAAGTGTTACATATTAGTAGTATAAATATTTATAACATCCATTCTGGCACCCTTCCACTCATCTTGTCCACATTTTGCTTAGTTCTGTTCTTGTAACACATGAGGCACTACTGTTGTCTACAGCAGGCATGGGGAACCTTCGGCCCTCCATCTGTTGTTGAACTACACATCCCAGCATTCCCTGCAACAGTTTTATCATGGCCAAATAGCAAAACTGTAGCAAGGCATGATGGTATGTGTAGTTCAACAACAGCTGGAGGGCCGAAGTATCCCCACCCCTGGTCTACACAGAGATTAGCACCTGCCCCTTACACACTGCTCAATTTCTGACCAAGGCTCTATCTGTATTAAGTCTGTATGGCATACTTGCCTACCTGACCCTCTCCATGAGGGAGAAAATGCTCTGTTCCTGGACTTTCCTGGTAATGTATGATTGCCATCACCTGTGGTGAAACACCTTTCTTATCAATTACCTAGCTCACCACAGGTGATGGCAATCATACATTACCAGGAAAGTCCAGGAACAGAGCATTTTCTCCCTCATGGAGAGCGTCAGGTAGGCAAGTATGCTGTATGGTCTCCACATGTTTGCGTGGGGTTCCTCCAGTTTTCTCTAGCACTTCAAAATACATACTGGTAGGTTAAATGGTTTGTGACAAAATATCCCTAGTGTGTATATATGGTAGGGAATATAGACTGTAAGATCCACTGAGACAGGGACAGACTCATATATCACCTGTCTGCCCAGCTTACTTTAAATTTTTCTTGTTGTTCCATTTATACCCCTTTCAGGCCGTATTGCAGGGTTGCACCTGGAAGCCGTACTTGGGTGCTTCCCAGGTGTGACCCTGTAAGAGACCCCTTCAGGCAATATGCCGTGTTGGTGACATCACCAGTGACGCGTGCCGTAGTTGGAGCTTGGAAAGCAGATTATCTCCAGTCGCTGCCTGTTCCCCTACAGTGAATGGACCCAGCTTGCCCGTTCACAATGCACAACGATCCGGGTTGAACACTACATCAACCCTGGTCACCACCAGGGTTGGAATAATGCAGGATTATTCCAACTGGGCCCTTTCAGATGGCACAGCAACCCGGGTTATGCCCGCACATGTGCAATAACCCGGGTTACAAGCTGGCGGTCTGAAAGGGGTATTACAGGTAAAAGTGTTTAAATATGTAGGAAGTAACAAATACAACAATTGGCTCAAACATTTTCTAATACATATGGGCCTTTTTAGCCCAACAGGCATGCTTACCTCAACTCAAATGCTACTTACAACCAGCGGTAAAAACAAGGATGTGATTGCATATATTAAAGCTCATTAAGCACTTGCCTGGCATGGTCGCATCAGATGCGACCATACCAGCAAGTGCTTTATCTGACCTGGTCGCACAGGCTGCAACCAGTCAGATAAACAGTGTTTGCAGCTGCAGGGAAGGGAAACTTCCCTCCGCTGCTGCTGTCAGAGGGACCAGAAGGTCCCTCTGCCTCCCTGCACACTCCCCTTAGTCTTGCCGTGCTGCTGATCATTGCTGATCAGTCAACACAGCAGGACCCCTCAATAGGTGTCTGCAGACAATGGCAGCCACTGGAAAAGTGTAAAACAACCCACCCGAGCCCCCCCCAAGTGTACCTGCCAGCTGTCTTGCATGTAAAAAGTAACAACGTGATGGTCATGATGTTACCGATGTTCCAGATCTTCACAACCGATTTTCCGATGTTTGAGAAACGTTATTAAAAAAAAATATATTTTTTTTTTAAACCAAAATAATTTTGGATAAGGTTAAGTTCATGTTCTTCACCTAATTCACTAAAAAAAAACACCTACAATTTCTTGGCGGTTTTTTTTGGGGGGGGAAATCATCAGTTAAGTGGTTAAATAAATGAAACAACCTAAACTCTATCAAAACCTGTCTTTCTCACCAAGTAAAGAGAAACATTTTGGGGTAATGTAATAGGGTGTGAGAATCAGATAGTGAGAGATTTTATGAGAGTTCTCCTGTTTTTTAAAAGTGGCAATCATTTACATGGCAAAACCAGGTTGATTTTACCATGTAAATGATTGTGAATTAAAGAAAAAACGAAACAAACAACAACAAAAAACAGGAAAACTCTCACAAAATCTCTCACTTTCTGATTCTCAAACCCTATTACATTTCCCCAGGTGTCTTACCACATACCTTCAGTATGCACCCGTCCTATCAATGGGATCAGGTGTTCATAAAACTTTAATAAGATGTTATGATAGCCAAGTTTAAAGAAAATCATGAAAAAATGTAAAAGAAACCATGTACTTTGGGCTTATTCAGCACCAGCAAGCACACGCAGGTACTGTCCTGCACGTGTGCGGCCACCGAATGCGTTTGGGAATGCCAGGCAGAGGTGTTGGGCAGGGGGCGGTGACAGACCGTCGCGAGGGTGGCACGTCGAATATAGGGGCAGGTCGGTGGTGTTTTTGGGGCGGTTGCAAGACGTCACATGCAGCAGCTCCAATCGGTCTGCTGCCATCTGGGGGCGGGGAGGGGGTGTTGCACTGTCAACTCTCACTCTGCAAAATTATTAACTTGTGCTCCAGCATATCTGGTGGAGATGGGTCTCATCAATTTCTTTTCTGAATATAAGCAGCAGCGGCTCCTACCTTTGACAAGAAGGAAGGCTGCTGTGACCAGGTCCCGGGAGACAAGGATAGACACTGCTGCCGCCAGCCAGGTCCCACGGGTCGCACACGCACAGTTAAATTGCATCTTGACTGCGCATGCATAAACCCTCGGCTTTTATTGACTGTATTGGCTGCAGTCCATAGAAGCAAGGGTTTGTGCATGCACAGTCAAGCCGCCACTTGACTGCGCATGCGCCGATTTCTCCCAGGGGATCGCAGCCCAGTCTGGCAGTCCCAGAGGAAGGAAACCCCTCCCAATGAGACTGCTTGTACTGGGGTTGACTGGCCGGTAGGACTTCTAATAGAAGTAATCACTACCAGTCACAGACTGCAACTGGCTCATTCCCTGCACTAGCGGATTTTACTAGGGGGGGCTGCACTCCTGCAGCCCACAGGTAAAATCTGTACTATTATACTGGGGCTAATTCAGATGTGGTTTAAGTAGCTCTGTATGTTAATACAGCAGGAGGCATCTATTACAAGTAACTGCCTACTACTATAGTAGTAATCCAACCTGTGTCCTATGATGCAGGCATCGGACAACTCACTCGCCATCAGATGACTTGCAACACCCATGGGGAAGCGCAATCCGCCTGTCACAGAGGCCAGTAAATCTATGTACAACCACGTAGGCACCCCCTCCCCGCCCCCATATAGCAGCAGACAGTCTGCTGCTGCCCCGCATCCTACATCACAGGACCCATTCATGCATGCGCAGAAGGGGTCCTGCACATGTGCAAAGAACTTCTTTTATCTTATGTTTAACCATTCTGCTGTTTAACATAAAATAAACCTTAAAAGGGAATTCAATTAGCCATTGTAATTTACCACAGACTAATTGATCCCCTGGGGCTATTCAATTAGATCAATTGCAGTTAATGGGGATTTATATTTTTGCATCTGGGAAGACCAGAAAAGAAATTCCTGATAAATAGCTTGTTATTGGTTGTCGCACACCCGCTAACACATACATTAGGTGCGGAAACTAATCCCGGATCCTATGTATAAAGAACTTTATACATGGTGCCAGAAAAAAAAACCTGTAATTAAATAACCCTGGGGCTTTTCAATTACAAAGAAAAAGCTCACTGTTAGGGGCGAAACATGTTAGGGAACTTCCTGCTGCTGTGTTTTTGATCCTGAACCTTTACCTGGGATACCTGAGATCTCTGCACTAGTTGCCATTATATTGCAGAGGCTGCTGCTTAACACATTTCCTGTGATTGCACATTGGCTGGTGACAACAATGCAGGTAGTGCCAAAGGTGAGCCGGGAATCAAAGCCAGGCTCCTGTCATCAGCTGCAGGCCAGATACTCTGTGTTGCACTCCCCCAGAGGACGCTGTACCCACACTGTGTGATTCTTTATTACCTCTATATATCATCTGGCGGCTTCCAGGAGTTTGAAGCTTCGTGCTGTTGTGCAGGGGAGATCCGGAGACATGGTCCTGCTGTAGATTGAGCAGGACAGGCCTATCCACATTACCAGGTCTATTTCATCCCAGGGATACATTGGATAGAACTATCTTTATGACCATTTGGATTACAAAAATTGAGAAGTACAGAGGATTATATACAGGGCACTGTTTCCATTGTGTTTGGGAGAAGTAAAGGGTATATTGGACATACCATCAGACATTTACTAGATATTCCAAATTGCACACATATGGAAAATATATATTATTTACCAAATAGATTGTTCACCTCCTGTACAGGTTATTCACCCATTGTTTTATGTATTGCTTTATTGCCACCATTATCATTATTGAGTGTTTTTAGTGTTTTGTGTAAATGTAAATGTATTTGTACGGGATCCGGTCTGAAGATTGACAGTGTCTAGGTCGACAATGTTTAGGTCGACAGTCTCTAGGTCGACATGGATGGAAGGTCGACATGGTTTCTAGGTCGACATGTGCTAGGTCAACAGGTCTAAAGGTCGACATTAGTTTTTCACATTTTATTGGGGGGGGGGACTTTTTCATACTTAACGATCCACGTGGACTACGATTGGAATGGTAAAGTATGCCGAGCGAAGCGGTAGCGGAGCGAAGGCACCATGCCCGAAGCATGGCGAGAGAAGCGAGCCATGCGAGGGGACGCGGTGCACTAATTTGGGATCCCGGTCACTTTACGAAGAAAATGACACCAATAAAAAAAAATCCTCATGTCGACCTTTAGACCTGTCGACCTAGCGCATGTCGACATAGAAACTCTGTCGACCTTCCATCCACGTCGACCTAGTGACTGTCGACCTATAGTGGTCGACCTAAACATTGTCGACCTAGATACTGTCGATAAAACGAACCACACCCATTTGTACATAGCCGGCTGTGTCACTGTTTTTGAAAATCTTTATATATTTTGAACATTCGATAAATATATGCTATATAATTTAATTATAATAATAAATATTCATTTATAGCATACTGTACATACTGTATATGTCTAATGGTATTTGTATTCTCCATATCAGACTCAATGATAAGAACTAGCACAAAACTCATATCCTATTTGTCGTTTTCAAACATTGGCTATCTTGTGAATGTATGTATTTAATATACAGTATGTGCACAAGCATATCTATAGAGTTTTTGCTGCTGAGGTTTTATATCTTGGTATTGGGTAATTATATTCTAATTTTTATTAATTCATTAGCGCCTGGTCATTTTTCTCTTTTTGTATACTAGAAAATAAGATGATTAATATATTTTCAGGTCATCTTTGAATCATAACAGACCCGGGGGGCGCTGGAAGGGAAGCATGAGAAGGTTGATATTCATGAGTGGCCTAATTGGCAAGTGGTCTTACCATATAGCTCAAGGGATGAGCAGATGGGTTCCCCAAATTTTGCCAACTTAACAGAAGAAACAAGAATAAGATGATAAACTATTAAAAAAATATATGTCTTTGGGAACAAATGGTAAGAATTATACTATTACTGCGGAAAGAAGTGCAGTTTCATAAGAAGCAATGCTGGTATGATCCATCACCTTGCTTCTATTATTTTCCATCCTTATTCCCATAGCTCTTACCCTGTCCTGTGTCTTAATTTATTCACCTGCAATCCCAACTACAACAGCTTGTCCCTGAAAGCTAAGCATTGAGATACAACAGGTCTTCCAAGAGCTCATGGCACTTAGCTAAAATGCAGGTACTGTATATGGTGAAACTGACCCTGTGTTCGGGATCAGTATGTATTACAGCCCCTTGCTGTGCTCGCCACATGTTCTGTTCCCACTCTATGGGTGTCGTGAGTGGGAGTGGGAAATGCCCCTGTGAGCTGGGATTTCGGCTGGCGGCATTGTCAGCAGTCGGGATTCCGGCGTCGGTATCCTGACAGCCGGGATTCTGACTATCGGCAATGTAACTGCATCCCCTGTGTTCCTTAGCAAGGACACAAGGCCCTGACTAGAATGTAGATGTAGACTGTATGTGAAAATGTTAAAGGTGGCAAGTTGTATTTTAGCTTGCGATAGTCTATAAACACGGCTATAGTTCTCCTTGAATATACACATATATATATATATATATATATATATATATGTGTGTATATATATATATATATATAGTCATTTTTTTCTTTATGATTACATATAGATGCAGTTGTAATGCATCTAATTTGTTCTGAAAATAAATAGTGATTGTACAAGGTAACAACAATTTGCTATGAAGTAAAAAAGTGCTACAACACATGTCAGTGGTAATTGGAAAAGATAGGGAAAACAAATAAAGTATGTACAAAGTGCCAGATTTCATTACAGCTCATTTAGCTTGTGTTTATATCACTATAAGTTCCATCATTACAAACTAATACAAATCAGATGGAATTCATGTTCTGAGGGAACACAGCATTACCCAGATGGCTTCATTTACTGCAGAGTGACCAATGTGATAAGCATTTTGGCTTTGACAAAAGGAGCCTGTCTGCTTGGAAACATAGTAATTGTGGTTTTACCATGTTATTATTCTAATGAAGTTTATATTATTAATTGAACATCCTGAAGTCTGTGGTTGATTTCCAACATTTAGAACCAGATAAGGTACCAAAATATTCATTAGAACAACAATAGATGTTGAAAATCTACACATGCTGTATTTGTCAACTTAGATGACGCTATCAGCTCTGGTTATTAATGGACGCCTTTAATTGACCTTTTAAAGAAAACAAAACGCTACTGGTTCTACAAGAGTATACTACACTTATAACATTGTATATACAGTACAAGGTATAAGAAAGACCTGGGAGGCATTCAAGACAGCATCTGTCCCTTTGGTGTTTTGCCCCCACCCCTCCTTACCATAGTAAGTGGTAGTTACAGGCAGCACTCACACTGTAACATACCCCCAGTGTAACACTGACAAGAACAAGCAGCTTCACATAATAATAGCTGTGGGCTACTTCCAGAGAATGCCATGGGTGGCACTTCATACATCACACAGGGGGCATGTACTAAGCCTTGAAGAGTGATAAAGTGGAGAGAGATAAATTAACAATCAGCTCCTGACATTTTTCAAACAGCCTATAACAAGGCAGTTAAGAGCTGATTGGCTGGTACTTTATCTCTTCCTACTTTATCACCCTCCAAGGCTTAGTACACCAGCCCCTCAGTCAGTGTTTTGTGCACCCCCTATGGAATCTCTTAGGTTCACTGTCCTGTGTGTATAATATAAATCAATTTGACAGAAATGAAAATAATAGTGATAACCTTTTGTTGCACGGGGCAGCAGTGCTGTATACATCTGCAAAAGATCTTAATATGTGTAATCTGAAGCAGAGAAGGGAAAGGGGGGGCATGATAGAAACTTCCAAATACAGATGGAGCCCTGCTCATCTATACATTTAATAGGATTAACGGAGCCAGTGCTGTCAGACTTGATCCCCTGCTGTAATGACTTAATCCCCTGCTGTATTGTTCTCTCTGTATTGTATTGCAGCTGAGAACAATAGATGAAAGGCTTATGCTAATAAACCTTGGTGCACCTAGGCGCACCAGAGAAGGCTAGATGAGCGAGGCTCCATCTGTATATCAAGGGTTTTAAGAAGGTACAGGAGGGAGACATTCTACAAAGGAAGAGAAGTGTTAGAACACAAGGACATGCACTGAGACTGGTCGGAGGGGGGTTCCGGGGAAATTTGAGGAGAAAAATTACTTCACAGAAAGGGTAGTGGACAAGTGGAATAGCCTCTCATTGGAGGTGGTAGAGGCTAAGACAGTACAGTAATTTAAATATGCATTGGATAGACATAAGGATCTCCTTAAAAAGAACTAAGGATCAAATAGGTTTTTGGGTCATTATACTGTAGCTTTCAAAAAGGGGCAGACTAGATGAGCCAAGTGGTTCTTACTTGCTGTCATACTCTATGTTTTTATATTAAAACATCAGTCCTTCACATACTGTCCAAATATGTTTCATTTCAAATTCAATATCCTTTTTCTGACTTTTACACCTTGATAATCACCAGATATTCTGCGTAATACGACAGTAATGTTACAAAATGTATAAAAAAATAAACTGGAGAAAAAAAAATTAGGGGGCTATGTATTAATACTCTATCACAAAAGATATTTATTTATTTTTTTAATTATCCCCCCTATGTACTACAGTTAACTTGCAGGGAAAGCGGTAGAGATAATCGCAGTCCCTTCGAGTTGCTTCCTTGACATTTTAGAGGGGAGGCGACTTGCAGGGACATTGGTTATCGCTAAAACATCCCCTGCAAAGTAACTTCAGTAAATAGGGGGGATCCTCCATCCAGTGGCACTGGGTCAGTTTCCGCTGCTGGATGGACGCTGCAGGAGAGGAGTTTGGAGTTCTATCTCCTACATGTAAACCTAAATAAGCTTTAAGTGGTTTACTCGATCTGAGGATGGAGTAAATTAATAGGGCCTAACTACACAAAGCTTCACATGTTGGAGTTTGGTACACAGGTGTCAGATCATAGTGTCTGCTATCTGCATAGCTAATTAGCCTTCTGCAGGAACGTTTTGTGAAATCTCCTGCATTGGGCTATTAGTACATAGCAACAACTGCAGTTTCTACATAATTGTATGAAAAAAAATGCTTTAAATACTGTAAACCCCTTGATTACAGACAGTAGAAGCTGGGAGAGAACAAATAACAGGTTATATCTACAGCTAACATCTTGCTTGTCGTGATAAAAATATTACTTACATTGTAAGCCATACCCAAGCTGACCTGTTAAATTCACTGCTGCAATCTACAAGCAATATGGGGCAAGTAATGACAATATTCCACAGAATACATTACTGTGCAAGACTATGAATTGTTCAATTTGTTTTCAAAATTAACTTAATATTTAAATAAAAATACCATTATGCATTGCTTGATATGGTATATCAGTAAAATATTTCAGCATGTGTAGTGATTTCCTACAGTTATGTAGGATTGATATTTGCAGTATAGTCAGTCCCTGGAGTGAGCAGGCAGTTGTCACTATCCGAGAGGTAACATTTTGCAATTGTAATGATAATATATGCCAATACCATGTGCTGCTAATCACATTTACAGCTGTGTCTGATGTCTTCATCATCAGTAGCTGCAAAAAGTTTCCTATAATATAGAAAGTATGGAATTGCTAAGCGTATGAGAGTAGTGTCCGAATTTAGGAAGTCATCAGTTACCGAACTTACTGTATAGCCAAAAGCAGGAGCAGATTTCTTTATACTGTGTTTAAGGTGTTATGAAGATTCAAGTAATTTGTATGCAGATTCAGAAGAGGCTTTGGTGCAGAACAGTTTCTGCACGAAGGTCAGTGCACCAAGCTTTGTGAAAGGATGGATAATAAGTGCTGAGATTTTTCTTGGACTCCCCCCCCCCCCCCCCCCTCCCATTTAGCACACTCATGACTTTAGCCTAACATTTATGAACAAGTATACATAATATGTGCTTGTCATAGGGCATCACTTGGAGGGGAAAACATACTATTTACCAGCGGATGGGATGCCGGCTGTCAATATCCCGACAGTGGCATCCCGTTCGTCAGAACGCCGGCAGCGGGGTGAGCCCTAAGAGTCCCCTTGCGGATCCCGACTACCGGTATTTTAACTGCAAACCCTCCAAGGGTGTGACACCAAAATGCAGTCTATGGATGGTATGCAATTAGCTTGATCATTTCGGAGCTAATGAATTCGCCCCACCGAGTATTCAATTAGGGCCATTTTCATCTGTTTTTAAGGCATTTTCTCCAATGCATTTTCACCTTCTTTTTTTTTTTTAAGTAAAAAGGCATTGGCAAAAAATGCCTCAAAATTGGCGACAATGGCCTGCGTTTTCATCGGAAAACACATGGATTTGCTGATCCACGTGTTTTCCGCCCCTGTCGCATTTTTTGCCTAGGCAAAAATCCAGCTCTGCTATTGCATGGGGCGAATCCCCATTCACCCTAAAAATAGCGAAAAGTTCTGTTTTTTTCACCTAGGTGAAAAAAACTGAGTTCATTGCATACCCTCCTATGCCTAGTAATGTTTGGTAAGTGGAGCAATATGCACTCTAATAAGTGATTACATGGAAGCATTAACTTCAGACACAGTGTTATTAAATAGAGTTCAGGTGTATATACAGTGTCGGACTGGGGCATGAAGGGCCCATCGGGGCAATGCAGTGATAGGGGCCCATACTTAGGGGTATGGCCAGCCTACAAAGGGGTGTGTGGCCAGCCTCTACAGAGGCTTGAAATACACAATAGTCTAGTGCAGTGTAATGCAACATATCTACTATGTATAATACAAGTGCACAGTCTGGAACCTGATCCCTAGAGGAAGGAGTTGACCCTTAGGCAGTGGGGCCTACCGGTGGTTTCCCTGGTCCCCCTGTGGGCCAGTTCGACCCTGTGTATACCGTATATACTCGAGTATAAGTCGACCCGAATATAAGCCGAGGCACCTAAATTTACCACAAAAACCTGGGAAAACTTATTGACTCGAGTATAAGCCTAGGGTGGGAAATGCAGCTCTACCCGTACACAGACCTCATAGTGCCAGATGTGCCCCACAGTGCCAGATATGCCCCACAGTGCCAGATGTGCCAGATATGCCCCACAGTGCCAGATGTGCCAGATATGCCCCACAGTGCCAGATATGCCCCACAGTGCCAGATGTGCCAGATATGCCCCACAGTGCCAGATATGCCCCACAGTGCCAGATGTGCCAGATATACCCCACAGTGCCAGACATGCCCCACAGTGCCAGATATGCCCCACAGTGCCAGATGTGCCCCACAGTGCCAGATGTGCCAGATATGCCCCACAGTGCCAGATGTGCCCCACAGTGCCAGATATGCCCCACAGTGCCAGGTGTGCCAGATATGCCCCACAGTGCCAGGTGTGCCAGATATGCCCCACAGTGCCAGATATGCCCCACAGTGCCAGGTGTGCCAGATATGCCCCACAGTGCCAGGTCTGCCAGATATGCCCCACAGTGCCAGGTGTGCCAGATATGCCCCACAGTGCCAGGTGTGCCAGATATGCCCCACAGTGCTAGATACTTACCCTCCGTCGCTCCCGCGCTGTCTTCTGAAGGAGGGACACGGAGAGCGCAGCGCGCGGCTCTCCTGTGTCCCTCCTGCATCTCCGGCGGCAGCGGCGTGTGTTAAAGGAAGTGCCGGTTCGTGCACTTCCTTTACCACTCAGACGCCGCTGCCGCTGGAGATGCAGGAGGGACACAGGAGAACCGCGCGCTGCGCTGTCCGTGTCCCTCCTTCAGAAGACAGCGCGGGCGCGACGGAGGGTAAGTATCTAGCACTGTGGGGCATATCTGGCACACCTGGCACTGTGGGGCATATCTGGCACTAAAGCTGACTCGAGTATATGCCGAGGTGGCTTTTTCAGCACAAAAAAAAGTGCTGAAAAAGTCAGCTTATACTTGAGTATATACGGTATATGATGACCACTGGGATCCTGACCAGATCCCATATGAACCCATGAACAGTGACAGCTGCTATAACACTGTGGATGAATTAATTACTAAAGTAACAATATTGATACCTCATCTTGTTACTTGAATATTACTCTGTTTAAGAACATCTAATAGGGATATAGAGTGGCTTTTTGTCCATAAATAAGCAGATACAGATTTGTTACAACATATTAAAGGAGTATAACTCAGAATATTGGGTAGACTCATAAACTACCAAAGTGCTAGATGAGGACAATCCCACATACAGTGTCTGTTATACTGTATGTCATACTAGAGAAGTATTAAAAATAAGACACAAGACAACATCTCTATGCCTCAATGGTATATTATAGACTATACTGAATGGAAATTCTGCACACAGTTATTTTAATTCTGCACACTTTATCTTATTTTGCAGATTTGTAAAAAAAATATTTTTAATGTTATATAATAAAAGTTAATTTTCATCCGTGCACCACAAAGTACAAATTTTCTTTCCTGTCCACCCTTGTTCTATATTGAATACATGTGTCAGTGGTAGCACCCCCTAGTGGTTAGTAAGGATGTTAATATAATTAAGTATTATAAGGGGTACAATATCTCAATTGATATATATATATATATATATATATATATATACAGGTTGAGTATCCCATATCCAAAAATTCCGAAATACGGAATATTCCGAAATATGGACTTTTTTGAGTGAGAGTGAGATAGTGAAACCTTTGTTTTTTGATGGCTCAATGTACACAAACTTTGTTTAATACACAAAGTTATTAAAAATATTGTTTTAAATGACCTTCAGGCTGTGTGTATAAGGTGTATATGAAACATAAATGAATTGTGTGAATGTAGACACACTTTGTTTAATGCACAAAGTTATAAAAAATATTGGCTAAAATTACCTTCAGGCTGTGTGTATAAGGTGTATATGTAACATAAATGCATTATGTGCTTAGATTTAGGTCCCATCACCATGATATCTCATTATGGTATGCAATTATTCCAAAATACGGAAAAAATCCCATATCCAAAGTACCTCTGGTCCCAAGCATTTTGGATAAGGGAGACTCAACCTGTATAATGTAAATAGTGTGCGGCACTCAGGTTTGCTGAAAAATAATCACCACTGGCAGAGCTCCTTCAACGTTTCAATTTTACTCAGAAAATTGTCATCAGGAAGTATATTATATATCCTGTGCAATTGGTCCAACACGAGTATCTATTGGTATAGATATCCTGTGCTATTGGTCCGACACGAGTATCTATTTGTATTAAGAGAAGAAATCTTTAAAAATGATTTAATATTGGTATTAAGATAAGAAAATAATTAGTGGTCTTAAGAGAAAAAAAATGTTTAAAGGGTTTTGAGGCAAAAATACTTTAGACTACTTCTTAGGCAGATCTGCCTTCTGTGTTGGGAGCTGCTCAATCAGATTTCCATCATGCATTCTGAAGCATGCCAACAATAGTCAAGCCAAAATAAATTAACAATGTATACTTTTTTATTAATCTGATTTATTTTTTGTAGTCTCAAACTATTACTACAGATACTAATAAATAAATTTGATATCACCAAGATATTTGCTTGATAAAAGTACAGAAACCTTTAAAAGAGCCTTGTTAATATAGAGCTATGAAATCCATATGATCACAGCAGTCACAATCATACTATCTTGATGTCAAATTTAGGATATCTTTGTTTGTCAAAGCAAATCATGAAAATCAGATTATTTTTATTCAGTTGTCAGCTTTGAGACATGACGCTGTCTCAAATATGACATTTGCTTAGAGAGTATGAAAAGTGACGTGCAATGAGCAAGTACAGTAGGTAAAGTGATGTACACTGAGACAGTAGCAAAAATGATCTGTAATGAATATGTGACATTTGTCTTTTCCATATACTGACTTTTTCTTTTCAAAATATTGTTCATAAGTCAATATAGGGCATTGCTCACTGTTATGTACACTCAATTCTCTATCCTCCAATAAGGTCACAAAATGGACAAAGCAATATAGTATGCTTATGATGCTTTATGTACTTATATTGACACTGAAATATTTTATGCAACTTAGTTATTATCTATGAAAGTTGATTTGTATTGCCTCTCCACTTTCCCTTCCTCCCATACCCTTCTCTCCAGTGAAATTGGCCTTACCAAGGTAACTAATGACCTTCTCACCATTATATGCAATACACATACTCTCCATGCCTCCATCATCTTCCAACCTTTCTCATACTGTTGTCAACACTGATCTATCTACTGTCAGATGAGTCTATATCCTGGGGATCATACTCGACTTTTCTTTCTCCATCACTCCCACCTTCAAGCTCTCTCCTAATCCTGCAATTCTACATCCACATTATCTCTAGAATCACCCATGAGGAATAATAATAATAATAATAATAATAATAATAATATTATTATTATTATTATTATTATTATTAATGCCAAATCTTTTTCATGCCCTTTTTATCTCTTGGACTATTGCAACCTCTTACTCACAGGTCTTCCTGTATCCGTTTTTCTATCTGTTTTGAATGCTGTTGCTTATCTTTTCTTCCTATCCCATTGCACTGATACAAACTCTCCTCTTTTTTAGCTCATTCACTGTCATACAGAATACAGATATTCAAAGTATGTCAACGTTCCTCTCATTCCTACATCTGTGACCTGACTTTAATTCACACTCCTTGCTCTCTCCATTCTTCCTCTGACCGACTCCTTTACTCTTCATTAACTACCTTCTCCATGTCCAACATCCAAGATCTCTCACATGCTGCTTTCCTCTTCTGTTCTACTAGCATATCTACCATGCACCACACAGTTTGAAATGTGCATTGAAAATGCATCACTTCATTAAAGCTTAATAGCTCTCCTCTCAATTCTAGTCTTCCCAGTTATACCGTGGAAACTCAAGAGCAGGGCCCTCCAGTCTCTTTTCTCCCTGGGCTATCCCTGTTTCCAGTGAACTTCATTTCACAGTCATTGTCACTAATCCTCTATATCAACCCACCGCAGGCATTGGGTAATTGAATTATGGTGTTTTAAGTGTCACTCACTTGATCACTGTTTAATGGTTCACCATGTATTGGCTAGTTTGTACTTTTCTATATTGAATTGCATTTGTGTTTCATAGTAATTTTTCGCTGTACAGTGATATGAAAACTTGATTTCACCATATAAAGATAATAATATCTAAAGTAGATTATGATGTCCTAAAATGCACAAGCATTCACCTTGCAATAAATGGCTTTTGCAAAGATCTAATAAAGGCAGCTGGGAATTCTAAAATATACTGGATGAGCCTACCATTAGAACACTCCTTAGTTCTAGTAAGACTCAGTTAGTAATAAAATGCTGCTAAATAGAGAACACTGCAATAATCTGGTCATAGGTGTGCGCAGGGGGGGTGCCTGGTGCGCACAGGCACCCCCTAATGTCTGGCACCCCGATCTCACATGCCTGATGCAGCGATCGCCGAGCAAGCTGATTACTGTCCCCTCTGCGCTGCACCCTGTCAGGACTGCATTACTGACCGGACGCCTGGGTTAATCAAGGGTGCCACTGCCACCGGCTTTCAAACTCCCAGCTCCACCTCCATGTACAAAAACAGTGTGATGTGACGTGATTACGTTATGCTGCTCGTACGCCCACCCGCCACATGCCCACCTCTCTCCTTTTATGCTATGCCAACGCCAGCCACTGATGAGGATCAGCATGCAGCCAGCGTTCCTCTTAGGAAGACAAATTCAATACTGGCAGGCGGTCGGCAGCAACATTGACACGTCACTCGTTTTTCCAGCAGCAACAGTACTAGTCTGCGACTGTAAGTGACAGTGAGTAACTGACTTGTAAGTAAGCTGCTGCAGCTTGCAGGGGAAAGAAAGGGGGAGCCAGACCGGGCTGAGGAGGAGCAGTGTAATTGCAGTTAGTGCCATCAGGGGTGTTTGTTTGGAGCACACCACTACATCTGACAATGTATCTGCTTTATTAGGATTGGTACAAGGGTGGATATTTTATATTGCATTGACCGTCAATAGATGGTGCTAGACACGCCCAAAAGGCGGTGCTAGACACACCCCTCCGACAGTGCACCCCCTAATAAAATGGTCTGCGCACGCCTATGAATCTGGTGACAGCAGCCACATATTTCAACCATCACCTCTCAGATCTATCCAACTACTTGTCCTCTGTCCATCCCTTATATAAAGCCTCTCAGCAAATGAACCAACACTCATGTAACCCCTTTACATTATGCAACATCTAAATGGTTTACGTTTAATATGGTTAATCTCTGTCCCTGACAATACCTTCATGGAGTTTGAAGGCCTGGAACAAAGGCTTCCTGAAAGCTGACTCTCCACGAACCAACATTTTGAACTTTTAGAAATACATTAGTCCTTAATAGAGTAACCAAACTACTATCCAATATAAATTATCTCCATGTTTAGTAAACTCTTGGAAAGCTTCTCATCATCTACACTATAATTGCCTTTAAAAACTCAACTTATTATGCTCTGACAAAGGCCACAGTACCAACACTGGTCTATTGATTAAAGCTTCTAATGCAGATAAGTGGTGGTGTTGCCATAGCAACCAGATTGTAAAGGTAGCTATCATTTTTCTTTTGCATTCTACAAAATTATATACAGATTCTGATTGGTTGCTATGGGCAATACCATCAATTGTCTGTATTTGAAGCTTCAGTAAATCTACCCCTATTTCTTCAATGAAAATATTTAAAAAAAAAAGTTCTAGCTTCTGATCTAATTGTTTGAAGGATAAAATAATCAAAAGTATTTATATTTTTTAGATCAATTTATTAGGACGTAATTATCTTTATTTAGAATATTTGTAGTTTATATGGTTTTATTAAGGTTTTATTAAATAAATAAAAATTAAGTTTAGTAGCCCCACTGATTCCCTGTAACATTTATCCTACAATCTAAGGCGGGTATCCTATTAGCAGCGGTACTTTACTACTTCTAATAGGTTTGCCAGGGGCTATCCTATTAGCCTTGATGCTGGAGCACTTATCCCCCAGTACAGCACTAATCGGTTATCATGCGTCGCGTGCCGCATAATCCCCAATAAGCAGGCGCCGGAGCCATGATAACCCATGATATCGGGAACTTATCCTTGATCCTATGTTTTCTTGCGATCACGGGTCCAATTTCTGACATTAAAAATGGCCTCTAATTGGATACCGCGATAATGACTATTGGTCATACATCACGATATCTGGCCATTTTTAATTGGTAGAAAATGTCTAGGGGATGATTGGATACCCCCTTAAATGGCTTGAAACTTTCCACTGTGCAGCAAATTCCAGGATGCTGCATGTAGATAATTAACTGATAATGTATACAGCTCAAACAATCTGACCCCAGCTATTTGAATAAATGGAGGAAGAGAGGTCATCAAGTGAGAATAATGGAACTCAAAGATTCCTCTAGAGCAGTGTTTCCCAACCTCGGTCCTCAAGGCACACTAACAGTTCTGGTTTTAGTGATATCCAGGCTTGAACAGGGACGTGCAGTCAGGGGAGGCAGGGGAGGCAATGCCTCCCCTGTCATAATGCTTGCTGTAATACAAAGAAGATATTTATAACATGTCCTGTGTCATATTTATCTTCTTTGCACTTTTCTAATCATAGCTGCTGTGGAAACACAGCCAAAAGTGTGTGGGAGGCAGCAGAGAGCGCTGCCTCACGCTGACAGTGATAAAGTGTCTGAGGCTGGGGGCGGGCAGGGGGCGTGGCCAAACAGAGGGCAGGAAAAGCCCATTAAAAAACAGAGAGAAGAGGCACCAGCCGATCTGCCTCAGTGACAGGGGCGTGCCTGCATCCCACTTCAGAGCCAGCCCCTGTCAGTGAGGCAGATTTGATTGGACAGCAGCTGCAGCAATGAGCAGTGACTGTTTCCTGCTGTCACTGTCGGTGCAGAGTTCGGCTCTCTCCCCCCTCCCTCTCCAGGTGCTGGTAGCGTTACAGATTGTGGGTAAGGCTATCAGGTTGCACAATCTCACATGTCTACAGCAGTGGTAGCACTGCTATAGCCATGTACAGTAGGGTCAGGCTGCTGCTGTCAGGGTTGGAGCCTTGAGAGGAGCAGGCTGTGCGTCACTGTCTGCTCCAGGCTTCAGCTGATGCCTGTGGAAGTGTCTTACTGATAAGCAGTAACCCAAGTATGTAAATTCCTCATTCCCACACACACTGCTGCAGCAGCACAGCCCTGTCAGGGAGTGTGAAGAAGATGGACACTGGGGCTCCTCACTTGGAGTACCCATTGTCTCATTTCTTGTATCTGTACTCAGTTCATACTTGCCAATGCTTCCGCATACTGTGGGAGACTCCTGTTCCACCAACCAGTTTCCCGCTACCTCAAAAACCCCTGCCAATCCCACGGAACCCTCCAGCCACGTCTACAATTTTAAATGCGCATGCGCAAGGAAGGACGTGAAGTGGGCGGAGCTTGATGCACAATGACGAATACGTCAGCCACGCACCACATGTAGCATGGTCCGTGGCCACACAGCGTTGCACTGCATATAGCCTGCAAGCAGTGAATCAGTGGTGCGTGCAGGCATGAAGAACACACTCCACAATGCCCCTATTCTGCGGCAGCTGCGGCGGATCCCTCCCCAGCCAAAAACATGATAGCAGTGCATTGGGAGTCATGGGCAGTGAGACATCTTGGAGGAGGAGTTATGGAGGAGATGGTCCAGGGTGGAGAGCTGCTATCACAGAGAGATTGACAGCTCTGAGGTGACAGGGAGCTCTGACAGGCTGGTGAAGGAGGAGGAGTGCGTAGTCTCAACTTAATGAGTGTGTGTGTCTGTGTAGTCTGGCAGTGTGTGTGTGTTAACACTGACCCCAGTGGAGGTAAAAAAAATATTTCAGCTAGTGTATGTGGTTATGTTATTTGAATACATGTCTTGAGACAATTACAGGCACTTTATCGGTTAATATTACATAGTACTGTATACCTGCCTAATTAAGCAGTATGTAAAGGTGGTTGTCACGCTATATGATTTGATATAGATTATATTTACTTGAAATGGTTCTGGTTGTAAATCTTCTTGTCATTTGCTGAGTGTAAATTTTGCTGCCATGAGTTACCAAATTGTCGCCGGGATGTAACGGAGTCCGAGGTCGCCGGAGTTGCGGGATGCCGGCTGATTCCAGATATTTTATTAAGGGGGTAATTACTTACAAGGCATAGTTTTGCCTTGTAAGTAATTGCCCCTTTAAAAAAACGGCAGAGATCGGCCGGCAACTCGTACCTCCAGCGACCTTGGAATCCGTTACATCTGTCCAGATATTTTTTATAGTAGCTCAGTTACTAAGATAGCGTTTATGTTTTATCTGGTAAATTGATTTCCAAAAAATTATCTGCCACTTAGGGTATAAGGAAATGGATGTGTGTAAAGAGTTTCATTGATGTTATTAGTACATTGACATTATATGAAGGTCCCCTAGTTGGTGTCACAGAGCCCACAGGGGAAGTCAAACAGTTATCTTTTGAAATCTCCAAATGTTTACTGCACAGTTGCCTACCCTCCCATTTACGGAGGAGGCTCCCGTTACCCCAGAATTTTAAAAAAAATCCCACGGATTCCCAAAGGCCAGTGAGCCGAGTAGTGGTTCCTCTGTCTCAGCTATAGCCTATGTGTGAATAAGGCATCTGCAGCAGCGTGTACCAGGCTGTGTTCCTCCTGCTGGCCAAGTGTGCAGTGTCCCTGTAATGCCGTACTGAGTGTCAGCAATCAGCATGGTAACCTGGGCACCTGCAATGTTTAGGCTTAGTACACCAGCTACCGGCACCCTGCAGCCACAGCTGCGGTGAGTGAGGGACCAGCAAGGGGAACCCATGTGGTGGTATAGGAATAGATCCCCTCCTCACTCTCCCCAGTATTACCAGTCACCTGAGTCTGCAGGAGTCTGGGTGGGACGTGGTGGGATACGGTCGTTAGGTCAACTCAACTTAGGTCGACAGTCATTAGGTCGACTACCGAAGGTCAACATGTGCATAAGGTCGACAGGTTAAAAGGTCGACATGAGTTTTCACATTTTTTGGATTTTTCCATACTCAATGATCCACGTGGACTACGATTGGAACTGTAACCTGTGCCGAGTGAAGCGGTAGCGGAGCACTAATTGGGGTTCACCGTCACTTTACGAAGAAAACGACACCAAAAAAAGTCCAAAAACTCATGCCGACCTTTTCACCTGTCGACCTAGTACATGTCAACCTAATGACCATGTCGACCTTCAGTGGTCGACCTAATGGCTGTTGAACTAAGTTGAGTCGACCCAACAACCCATACCCGACGTGGCGGGGAGGTGTATTTCCTACTTATGCTAGTGTGGTCGGTGGCTGTGCTGGGATTTTGTTAGCTGCAGTGCAAGTCCCAGCTCTCGGACAGGCATGCTAGTACAGAACGTCAGTGGTCTGTGTACAGTGTCTGCTTCCTGCATGGGTCGGGAATGAACTGTCAAACCTAAAGATACCCACAATGTGCTCTACTCATGGAAAAAGGGGTGATTCTTACCTGCCTTTCTGGGGGCGAGCCCAGTAGAAAGAAAGGGAACCTTGTACTAGGGGAGGGGGGCTGTATATGTATATAGGGTTATTTAACCTATCTATCCTGTATTAAAGGGCACACGTATCAGGGTTAGGCACTATAAGGGGAGGTTACGGCTGGGCTACGGGAAGGGAGGGTTAGGGGGTTGGGGATAGGGAAGAACACCCCCTACTCACCCCAAGCTGTACGTTGGTGTAAATCCAGTCCTGTTATTAGCCAGTGCCTCCCCAGTCATTGACCTCACCGCACGTCACTGGGCTTGAACACAGGTGACTTAATTAGTACCTCAGTTATTTTGATTTAACCATCTGTGCTGAAGCCTGGATATCACTAAAACCTGCACTGTTGGTGTGCCTTGAGGACCGCGGTTGGGAATGCCTGCTCTTGAGAAATATTTCCCAATCTTGGTCCACAAGGACCCCAACAGTTCATATTTTCCAAGTCTCCTCACAGACTCACAAATGAAATATTTAACTCCATCTGTGGATCTTTTAAAGTGTGTCAGTGAGTAATGAATACACTACTTGCTAGGTGACCTGGAAAACATGAAATGTTTGATGACTGAGTTTGGGAGTTTGAGTCACAGTGTACCTGCAAATGTAGAATTTATTATTTTGTATTCCTGCAGTGTTGCTTAGAAGAGAATATTGTATATTAAAGCTATGCAATTTGTGCCATTTCAAGCATTTATACTTACCAATTTGGAGGGAGGGGGGGTTGGCAGAAAATAAAAAACTTTAGGTGCTAAAGATACTGTAGTAGAGAGAAAATGTCCTGCAACTACAGATGTAGCCACGCTCATTGTTGTACAATAAGGAATTAATAATAAATACTTTCAAATATTACAACAGTACACAAAAAACTATAACATGAAGTCAAGTCACTTTTCAGTCAACGTAATACTAAAAAGAGCCAATATTCTCCAATGTAATATACATTTGATAATATACACATATACATTATATATTTAACTTTCAAAAAAATGTCATTCCATATAATACAATAGTTTAAATGAAATGTTAAATATAATTGTATTCCAAATCAAAAAGAAAAAAAACCCTGAACTTATAAGGTCCCAAATATATGAAAAACGTAATCATAGGTTAATCAGAATGAAAATAAGTCATCATATATACTGTATATTCACCAGTGTATAATAAAAATATGAAACTATGATAACATTTTAATCATACAGATCAGCTTCTGTAGCAGTAGACATACTGTAGCTATATTTATATAATGCAATATATGATCTTATCATTCAAACAATCTGCAAAGTATCAACCGTATAAATAAATGTTTTCTGTAGTAATAATCTTCAAAGGATTAAGTGTATGAATGATTGTTATCTATAGTAATAATGTTAACAGAACAAATGATTTCAGCAGCTTGTGATCAGAGAGATGAAATATATATTCATGGCTATTGAACTGTCTTCTGGTATTCTTATAACTGTTCTAATCCAGGTTTTGAAACCTGCATTAAAAGTGTTTCTTTCTAGGTGGAAGGGTACATGTCGGGATGACTGTCCCATGGGGATGTAATCATGTTACCGTCGGACAGGATCCCGCCGGTCAGTATACTGGCCCCGGGATCCCGACCGCTGGAAATCCCAACAGTCGGCACGCTGACTAACAGGAACTACACACCCATAGAGTGGGAATAAATAATGACTGACAGGCTGAGCAGTGTTTTCCATGCTGTGGTGGCTTCTGATTCCCAGGGAAGGAAACCAGGACACATGTTACAAACAACTTCACATGTATGTCCTGACCAGCTCCCCCCAGCAGCTTTTGGATGGTGCTGCAAGCCCAGGGGAAGCAGCCACCACTGGATGCCACTAGTAAGCACCAGGAGGCTGCATTGATTTGATATGTGACACTTGTATTTCTGTGTGCGACTGAGTCTGTATACGAAGCACAATGGAATTTGGTGTGGATAAAGCCGTGGACCACTGCACAGTAGCACTTCCAATGCAGATCTCACACAGATATACAAGTGTTGCACATCAAATTCATTGGCGCACCTCTCCTGGTGTGTTCCATTTGCATTGCATTGCAACTAAAGCACATACGCATTTTCAGGTAAAAATATACCTGGAGGGAATGTAATAGGGTGTGAGAATCAGAAAGTGAGAGATTATGTGAGAGGTTTTTTTTTTTTTTTATTAAGTGGCAATCATTTGTATGGCAAAAACAACCTGGTTTTGCCATGTTAATGATTGCCACTTTAAAAAAAAATAGGAGAACTCTCACAAATCTCTAACTTTCTAATTCTCAAACCCTATTACATTCCCGCCCCCACCTCCCTCCTGGTGTTAGCAAAGTTGCATGGGACCTTACTGTTTGGTGCATCTGCAGCAATTGTGTATGCATGTTAATTTTTTTCTATTTATTTTAAATGTTAACATTAAAATTAAACCACACAGAAATATCTTCATAAGGAAACATAAATTATTTCTCTGCAATTGATAAAAGCAAGGTATACTTTTGTTTTTAATAGCATGCCCATTTTCTCTAATTAGCCTCATATTTATACTGCTACTTGTATAATTTGGCAGGAGAATAGGTCTACAAGTTATTACACGAGCACAAAAGATGGGCAGCAAATAATACAGCAATGTCTGCAAAATCTTGTAACTAAATTAATCATTGTCTCATATCTCAGAAAGAACAGCAATTATTTATGGACAACTATTTTGCCACTGGGAATGAATACAGTCCATGAGAAAAGCTAGCAGTGTTGTATCTAGAGGGGGAAACTCACTTGTATTATAAAATATTCACGAGTGGAGAAAACTAACAATTCTGCATTCCCCAAACCACTTTAGACAATTGACAGTGATCTGCAATTTGAGAATAATATCATAATGGATGCAATAAGCTAGCTGCCTGTGGTGAGCCACTTGGTTTAACCACTCCACCTCAGAGACTTTGCTCACCCCTGAGAGGAGACTATTTTAGCACATGTTGGATGTGATCACATTCTGACATCAATATCAGTAATGTTTTTATGCAATACCTACACAAATTATATTTGATTTTTCTTTACTCATTAGTTGCTCGCCCCTCTGACACAGCAGATAAAATATACTGAAGTGGCAAGGTTCAAAATAAAAGCAAAAACAGTGAGAATTTATTTCAAAACAAAACATCAATAAATTTTAAGTGTTTTTGTTTCCAACATTTATCCTCGCTTCCATAACAGTAACCAGTAGGAATCTTCACATAAATTGTTAATAATATTTTCACTCTAAATTAGTCATGGGTGGTGACCCTTTGGCCCTCCAGCTGTTGTTGAATTACACATACCAGCATGCCTTGCTACAGTTTTGCTATTTGGTCATGCTAAAACCATTGCAGGAGATGCTGGGATGTGTAGTTCAACAACAGCTGGAGGGCTGAAGGTTCCCCATCCCTGCTCTAAATCATAATACTAGTTTTGTTTAATTAGTTTTAATGAACTGCTTGAAATCTGCAGGAATAATATTGTAGTTCAAAAAGGTATGCCATTTTTAAAAGTGGATAACCTTCCAAAATAAAATATAAATATGAAAGCAAAAATGCTTTATTGAGGCTAAAATTGAGGGAGATCTGGATAATAGAACCGCAACATCTGGATTTCTTAATGTTTTCTGTATTATAGGGTGTTATTATCTGGCGATCACCAGACAATAGGTCTTATTCAGGTTGGATTGCAGGTTCACATTTTTGGGGGCTGTGAGCATTTCCAGGGCCCGTTCTGTGTGCATATGGCCCTGGGAAATGCAATTGCATTGCACAGATGCGAACGCCTCTGCCTGATTAACAGGCAGAGATGTTCACAGGGTGGGTGGGGAGATGGCGAAGAGGCATTGCGGGGGTGTGGTGACAGGAATGCAGAAGGGCCTGGGCCATTTTTGGGTCAGCCGTGTGATGTCACAAGGCGGGGAAGATGACCGCGCTGCGCCTGCCTTGGCAGTTAGGCTGCACAGGCAGGAGGCTCCCCTTGCTTTGCGGGGTCTGCAATGAGATTGCAATTGAATTGCGATCGCAATTCTGGCAACCATTATTATGCTGGGTGGCCTTGCCCTGTGCTAGGCAGCCCTCAGCATGCAATTGTCAGCAGTACTGCAAAGAGGGCATGTCTTTTAAAAGAATGGACTCTGTCAAACAATATGGGTAGCCCTGGGT
Organism: Pseudophryne corroboree; assembly: GCF_028390025.1. Lineage (NCBI taxonomy): Eukaryota > Metazoa > Chordata > Amphibia > Anura > Myobatrachidae > Pseudophryne > Pseudophryne corroboree. Next base: position 217,674,557 of record NC_086446.1, read on the forward strand.
GTTGAGTTGCCAGGATGTTGAAAATTATAACAAGTGATCACCAGACAGTGGGTCTAATTCAGACCCCGTTGCTAATGAACAAAAATTGCTGGGTAGCGGTTTTTGCTTATCTGTGCATGTGCTTACACCGGTATGCGCATATGCAAGGTCCTAAACTGCGTTCCCTACATAATGCAGTTCAAGAGCTGGATGGGGGTGGGAAAGGGGCGACGCAGGCATGACCGGTCCGTTGCTGAGATGTCACACACAGCCGTTGTGACCAAAAACATGGCGGGTAGCCGTCTGACTCTGCATCTCTGCGGGGGATGGGGGGGTTAGTTCCTTGCATGCGTTGCGGACTAGTCCTGTGCTGGGCATCCCCCCACATGTCCGAGATTTTGATCGTACATGTGTGTTTTTTCGCACATCTACGAACAGCTCTGAATTAGGCCCAATAATCACTAAGGGGAAACAACATTTTAAAGATGGGACTCTCCTTTTTCAAATAGTGGTGGAGCCAGTGTGGCCGCAGTCTGACTCTGATTAAAGGCAGATGTTTGCATGCACATGGACAGAACTGTAACCGCTATACGTGTTAATCAGAATCAGTCCCTATATGTTTGAATTCAGATTTAGTTCACGTTAAACACAGTATAACAAGGTTCAATAATAGAGCAATTACAGTATTTAATAGAAGAGAACAATAAAAGATTAAGCATCTGTAGGCAAACAGTATACAAAATAACATGCATACATCAAAGACCATCTAGTCAATTGATGAGGCAGCATGAGAATAAAAGTAAAACAAACCAAACTATCTGATCTAAATCCTGGGGAATAAGAACTAGCTTAACTCACAGCTCTCTCCCAGGTGAATAACACGTTGTTACTTGTTATATTTCAGCTTATCAACATCTTTGCAAAACAAGACTTTGTTCATTCAGATGGGATGGACTTGTTGGTTATGTAGCTCAAGGTTCAACACAGTGACAGATCCAACAAGCTCATACACTTCAGTGCTTAGCAATTTGTTATTCCCTGGCTTATTCTATCTGTTGCTTTAATTGTAGAGATGTGTAATGAAAAGCTAAAGCAAATACACAAACCCAGAGTTTCCCTGTCTTTCATGAATAATGCATAGTTCCCACTTTCCACAATTCTCTTTTCTTAGCCTGTTGATCTGTGAATATTTTTCTTTACCGGCAGGTAATTAAAAAATGTCATACTCTTTTTACACAATTTCACATAGAAATAATATATTTAAAAATAGCCATCGGTAAGTAAATACAAATTAAATAATAGCTAACTTTCTTCAATAATATAAATCCCATGGGATCTGGACTATAGGTTGACAAAGTCTAGATCAGCAGTCAAGAGATCAATCCTATATGGCCAATGTGCATTAGGTCGACATTGATAAAAGGTTGATTTGGACAAAAGGTCGACACTGGAAAAGGTCGATATGGACAAAAGGCCAACAGGTTCAAATGGTTGACTTGATGATGGTCAACACATTTTTTTTTTTTTTTTATGTTTTAAGACTTTTTCCATCCTTGACTATCCTTGTCACAAATCATAATCTTTGCGACCTTTTCCTGTGTCGACTTTTCATAGGGCGACCTTTTGTCTGTTTCAACCTAATGCATGTCGAACATATGGGATCGTCCTAATGGCTGTCCACTTAGTGACTGTCCATCTAGACATTGTAGATCTTGTATACCACATCCATATCCCATTGTGAAATGGATTTAAGTAAAACTCTATTAAAATATTACATAAATGCCAAGCTGCCAGTGAAGAGAGTGGTGGGTACAAATCTCTTGGGACTCCTGGAGTATAACTTATAATTGCAATCAGAGCTGGCATGTGCACCCTGATTGCCTCACCCATCTTGCCTTTGGTGCTGCTATGCACCATCCTCCCATATCCCTAAGCTCATTATTACTTTTTGTTGAGGTCGAGTGGGGTTGCATCTGTTCCACTTGGTTCTGGGTTATCATACCAACAATACCAGCCCATTATTAACATGGAGATGCTGCCAACTGCTCTCTCTATAAAAGTGATTAGAGCCCATAGAGAAAATAAAAAAGGAGAGTTATGGTAGACTTAACTGTAATTTAGATTTCAGTTTTAACACACCCCACCCAAATTTAACTCTGTCTGCACATGTTATATCTGCACCCCCCCCCCACCATCTCCCCCGCAGTGCACATGGTTTTGCCCATCTGCTACCAAATTTTCTGCTACGATCAGGTCTGAATTAGGCCCTAAGTCTGACACCGGTTTTGCAGAAGCAATAGCCAACAAGAACAGGACCTTGGCTGTGAGCCATTTAAGGTCCACACAGTGGTGGAACTACTGCCAGTACAAGCAGTGCCTTGCACTGGGGCCTGCCACTGTCCAGGGGCCCAAACCCAGCGCAACATGTAATGAGTTATACTGACTCATTACATGTCGCTGTCTGCCGCCCGCCGAGGAGAGGAGCGCATCCCAGCATTTACAGCGGCGGAGGACAGCCTGTGGTGAAGGAGAGGGACAGCAGCAGCGCCTCCACCAATTACACTGCGCTGCTGCAGTTCCCTCCTCCACTTCCCTCCTCCTTATTCTCCCCTGCCCGGGATCATCATCCGCCATCAAGCTGCACTGAGGGGCTTGACTGCCAGTGGAGACAGTAAGTATAATCTTTTATTTCTGTCTGTCTATCTATCTATCTATCTGTCTATCTATCTATCTATCTATCTATCTATTCTGACTGGCTGCCTTAATGTGTAAAAAGGGGACGCTGTCTGCCGTAATGTGTAAAAAGGGGGCGCTGTCTGCCGTAATGTGTAAAAAAAGGGGGACTGTCTGCTGTAATGTGTAAAAAAGGGGACGCTGTCTGCCGTAATGTGTAAAAAGGGGACGCTGTCTGCCGTAATGTGTAAAAAGGGGACGCTGTCTGCCGTAATGTGTAAAAAGGGGACGCTGTCTGCTGTAATGTGTAAAAAGGGGATGCTGTCCACCGTAATGTGTAAAAGGGGCTCTACCTGGTGTAGTGGTGCTACTGTGCAGAGTAATTTGAATAATGGAGAATACTGTGCACCGTTATATGAATTGGTATTATTTTGTGGCCACGCCCCTATATTTTTTGCACGCGCCGCACTTCCCCTGTTTTACATAGAGGGGCGCTCCGATGCCATTTCTTGCACACAGCGCTAAAATGTCTAGTTACGGCACTGTTGCTAGGTATCCATTTCCCTGGCCCTGAGCAGGTCGCCCTCACCAGATCCTCTCCAGGGGTGAGGGGTGGACTTGGATGGGATGGGGAAGGGGATCAAAAGCATTTTGTCACACCTGGGCCCACAGCTCGCTAGTTCCACCACTGGGTCCACCGATTCAAGAGGTTCAAATGGAGACTCTTGCAGAGCATTCAGCACAACAGACAAATCCCATGGAGCCACAGGAGGGACACAAGGGGTCATTCCGACCTGATCGCACGCTGCTTTTTTTCGCAGCACAGTGATCAGGTCACTACTGCGCATGCGTATGCACCGCAATGCGCAGGTGCGTCGTATGGGTACAAAGCGGATCATTGCTGAGTAATGGATTTAACGAAGAATCCATTCGCACAGCCGATCACAAGGAGATTGACAGGAAGAAGGCGTTTATGGATGTCAACTGACCGTTCTCTGGGAGTGTTTGGAAAAATGCAGGCATGTCCAAGCATTTGCAGGGTGGGTGTCTGACGTCAATTCCAGGACCAGACAAGCTGAAGTGATCGCAAGGGCTGAGTAAGTTCAGACCTTCTCAGAAACTGCACAAAATGTTTTTGCAGAGCTCAGCTGCACAGGCGTTCACACACTTGCAAAACTAAAATACACTCCCCTATAGGCAGCGACTATCTGATCGCAGCGCTGTAAAAAGTAGCTAGCGAGCGATCAACTCAGAATGACCCCCACAGGGAGGCTGAATCCAAAAAACACATGAACATCAGGTATAGAGGCAATTTTTCGCAGGAAACCAAACCGACAAAGCAGATATCTGTATGCTTGAGGGAGGCCAGACGAAGACCTAAGTCCAGTACTCTTTGCAGAAAAGCCAGTATTCTGGAAGTTCTGAATATATGGACATCGTAATTCTTCTCAGAACACCAGGTGAAGTAAGAATTCCAAATCCTGTAATAAATCCGGGTTTTCAGCATAGTTTGAATAACCGCCTCTGAAAATCCTTTGGCTCTCAGGAGTGATGCTTCAAGAACCACACCGTCAAAGCCAGTCTGGCCAGGTCTGGGTAGAGACAAGGGCCCTGTACAAGGAGGTCTGGTCATTGAGGAAGTAGAAGAGGATGCCCTGTCGATAGACCCTGCAGGTCTGAGAACCAATGCCTTCTTGGACACGCTGGATTGACTACAAGAAGCATTCCTCCTTCCTGTTTGAACTTCTGTAGGACCCTGGGCAGGAGTGATACTGGAGGGAACACCCAAGGCAGCCAAAAGTTCCATGACACTGCCAGTGCATTCACAAACGCTGTTTGAGGATCCCTGGTCCGAGATCCGAAGACCGGAACCTTGTGATTGTGTCGAGACGCCATGAGATCTATGTCCAGTAGACCCCACCTGTCCACTAGGAGTTGAAAGACTTCTGGCTGAAGACTCCACTCTCTGTCGTGTACGTCCTGGTGACTGAGGTAGTCCGCTTCCCAGTCCTGGACACCCGGAATGAACACTGCCAATATACTTGGGAGATGGTGTTCTGCCCAACAAAGGATTTTTGACACTTCCTTCATAGCCGTGCGGCTTTGAGTGCTGCCTTGATGGTTTATGTATGCTAGTGTCGTGGCGTTGTCTGACCGTAACTGAACCGGCCTGTTCCATACCAGAATGGGGCAAGTGATAATGCATTAAACACCGCCCTCAGCTCTAGTATGTTTTTTGGGAGGAGTGATTCTTACTTGATCCACCGACCCTGAAAAGAGTGTTGCTCCAACACAGCTCCCCATCCCCTCAGACTGGAGCCCGTCGTCAGGACTTTGTGTGTCCAGAAGTGCCCCTAGGTGCACCATGCTCTGAGTTGGGACCAGCGAGGACATCTTCCAATTAATCAGCCATCCATGGGCTTGTAAGCAATTCACCCTCAATTGTAGATGACTGAGGAGGACATCGTGGGAACTCACCAGAATCAGCAGGTCATCCAAGTACATCAGTACTGGCGATGGAGGTGTGCCATCACCACAGCCATAACCTTAGTGAAGATCCGCGGAGCCATGACCAGTCCAAACGACAGAGCCTGGAATTGTTAGTGACTGTTGCCAATAGCAAACCGCAGGAACTGCTTATGCGATATGGCAATAGGAATTTGCAGATAAGCATCCTGTATATCCAGGGATACCATGTAATCTCCGAGTTCGCATAATAGCCTCTGCCACGCTGGGACTGAGGTACTGGCACAACAACTCCTGTACTCAGGAGGGAACCTACCATAGTTTGTAGAGCTTGCACCTTCAATGGATCCAAAGGGAGTACCGCAGTGCAGAAATAGTGAGGGGGACGTCTCTTGAAGGAGACAGCGTACCCGTGAGAGACAACTTCCAGTACCCAAGCATCTGAAGTGGTCTTTAAACAGACCTGGGCGAAACTGTAGAAGTTGGCCTCCCACTCTGGGGTCCCCCAGGGGGAGGCCCACCCCGTCATGCAGCAGGCTTGTCTTGTTTTGAAGCAGGCTGACAGGCTACTTCATCTTGGGCTTGGTAGTCTTGGGAGCACGAGATTCTTTTGGGTAAGCCTGACCCTTGGTTTTCCCTTGAGGTCGAAAGGAACGAAAAGTGGTAGTCTTCACCTTCTGTGTAGAAGGATTAGTAGGAGGAAGAAAATCAGTCTTAGCAGCTGCTAATTCAGACACTATTTTATTCAGGTCCTCTCCAAATAAAATGTCCCCAGTGAAGGGTAGTACCTCCAAGGTCTTCTTATCCACTTTCCACGACCTTAACCACAGTATACGGTGACCCAGGATAGATGTGGATGACGCTTTGGCTGCCATTACCTCCGCCTCAGAGGATGTCTCCTGAATGTAATAGGCGGCGGTGCATACAGATGGGTCCACGGTTATCTTGACTAGTTTGCTGCGCCTAGTCACAACATGGCTTATTAACGTAAACCCTTCATCTATTGTTCTCAGCTGCAATACAATAAAGAGAACAATACAGCTGGGGATTAAGTCATTACAGCAGGGAATTAAGTCCGACTGGCCAGTCTCAGTTAATCCTATTAAAGGTCAAGATAAATGTGGACCCATCTGTATGTGAGATAGGTATTGTCTGGCATTGTCAGAAATATCCTCAGGCAGCTCTTCCTCTAATGCCTGAACCCACACCTCAATATCATTTGTTGCCCAAGAGGCTATGGGGGTCATTCCGAGTTGATCGCTTGCTGACAATTTTCGCAGCACAGCAATCAGGTGAAAAAACTTCATTTCTGCGCATGCGTATGGGCCGTAATGCACACGTGCGTCGTACGGGTACAAAGCCCATTGTGGTTGTGCACAGGTTGTTGCAAAGTTTCCTTCGCACTGATGGCCACAAGGAGATTGACAGGAAGGGGGCGCTTCTGGGTGTCAACTGACCGTTTTCAGGGAGTGTTTGCAAAAACGCAGGCGTGTCTGAAAAAACGCAGGTGTGGCTGGGCGTTTGCTGGGCAGGTGTATGACGTCAAACCCGGACACGAATAGGCTGAAGTGATTGCAAGCGCTGAGTAGGTTCAGAGCTACTCTGAAACTGCACAAACTTTTTTTGCAGAGCTCGGCTGCACATGCGTTCATACTTCTGCTAAGCTAAAATACACCCCACAGTGGGCGGCGGCATAGCATTTGCATGGCTGCTAAAACTAGCTAGCGAGCGATCAACTCGGAATGACCCCCTATATTCACTATCAATGCTATATGCACTATCAAGTAATATATTTCAGAGAGTTTGATAGCTGTAGATTGCAGCTATGGGGATATGTTTAAACTCAAAATTCCTTGTCAGTATTCATAAGAGTATGTCATATACGCGTGTATAATATAGAGCACAGTGAATTACATCAAACACCACGGTTGTGGTGTCACTCATACCAGGGTGGATGAGTACATACTGTACAGGTGAATTTTCACCAAAGTAGCTAGTGATTGGGAATACTTACACATGCTTTGTGGAATACTTTGCAGTATAATTAATGTCTCAATTCTCAGTGACACATTATGACATACTCATATGAATACTGACAAGGAATTTTGAGTTTAAACATATCCCCATAGCCGCAATCTACAGCCATCAAACTCTCTGAAATATATTACAGGTTGAGTATCCCATATCCAAATATCCGAAATACGGAATATTCCGAAATACAGACTTTTTTGAGCGAGAGTGAGATAGTGAAACTTTTGTTTTTTGATGGCTCAATGTACACAAACTTTGTTTAATACACACAGTTATTAAAAATATTGTATTGAATGACCTTCAGACTGTGTATATAAGGTGTATATGAAACATAAATGAATTGTGTGAATGTAGACACACTTTGTTTAATGCACAAAGTTATAAAAAATATTGGCTAAAATTACCTTCAGGCTGTGTGTATAAGGTGCATATAAAACATAAATGCATTCTGTGCTTAGATTAAGGTGCCATTGCCATGATACCTCATTATGGTATGCAATTATTCCAAAATACGGAAAAATCCGATATCCAAAATACCTCTGGTCCCAAGCATTTTGGATAAGGGATACTCAACCTGTACTTGATAGTGCATATAGCATTACAATACTCTGGTCATAAGGATCAGCAGACTTACTGCCTAAAATCATTGCTGCAGCACAAACAGCAACAGTAGTTGCCTATTAGTGTACCAATAGTTACATGTATCAAGACATGGACAAACAATAGTTACTATATTAACGTACACAACATAAGAGTAGACATAATAAAGACGTCTAGGCCGTTTTAAATTTATATCTTTATTCATTCTCTCTCTATATTTCACATTGTCATATACTTTCTCACAACTTTGAAAGTTTTTTTAACCAATATTTCTCATAAATGTTGTCAGTCACAGTGGGATATACTGCCCATTTTTAAAATCAATTAATAAACGTTATATTTTAGTATTAGTGCACCTGAAACAGATCTCTTTCTCTTTCCTCTTTTTTGCTTCTATATGATAATATGGGGTGTAGTATGGCTGACCGGCGGTCTCCTGACCGCCGGTTAGCTTACCGACGCCGGGATCCTGGCAGCATACCGATGCCGGGATCCCTGCTGGGAGGGGCGAGTGCAGCAAGCCCCTTGCGGGCTCGCTGCGCTCGCCACGCTGCGCTCGCCACGCTGCGGGCTCGGTGGCGACCTACGGTCGCCACGGGTTCTATTCCCACTCTATGGGTGTTGTGGACACCCACGAGTGGAAATAGTCCCTGTTGGTCGGCATGCCGACCATCGGGATAGTGGGGGTCGGGATGCTGGAGGAGGTCATATGACCGTCGGTCTCCCGACCGTCTGTCACATGAATACCACCCGATAATATGATCTGTGGTCACGCCCACAGTACTTAATATGTAATACTTACCATATTTCTATTAGGGGTCTCCAATATATCTCTCAAGGAAGAGCCTGTCACTTTGTGAAGAGTAGGGCGGGGGCCACACCATGGCTAATAATACAGCTTAGAAAAAGAGCAAAGTGAGGCATGCCTCACAGTTGATGGCATGCCTTTAGTTATGATGGACCAAATCCAGTTAGTCTGAACAGCGCTGTCGCTGTGAGAAAAAGCCGGAGGGACACAGTGAGCTCCCATCCTCTCCCGCACTAAAAAGGAAGGCTTCCCACCTGCACCATCAGCACCGCATACCGGAAGGAGGTGACAGTGTCCAGCATAGGAAGCCTTTCTGTATCCCCGGGGATAGGTGCGCAGACCCGAGTACCCTGCCAGCCGCCTAGCTCAGTCTCTTTTTACGGCTTGTCCTGGCGCTGCTGTCTGGTCCGCAGTCTTCCGTGGATTCCCTTTGGTGACTGTAAAGCCCGCTTCTCCGCTTGTGGCTCCCAAGAGAAACAGCTGCTGAGACCCAGGTTTACATGTCATTTTTCTTGGGTGCTTTCTATTTTACATATATTCGTATTTATCTCAAAAGTGCCTCCCCAGGCATTGACTTCACTGCACGTGACTGGTGTGACAACACCTATGAGCTACCTTCAGGAGAGAGCCCATGTGGGGCTGAGGCAGCCTGGCTAGAAGTGTGAGAGGTCATACAGTATCTGCAAGAGGTAAAAAAGCAGCAGGACCAGTTCAGAGGCAGACAAGAGGTCCCAAAGTACTGGTATCCTTTAAGAGACTCTCTGCATAGGTTTTGAGGAGGAGAGAGGCCAGTGAGGACACTTACATTTGACAAGAGGCCTGAAAGGGCTACAGAAGGACTTGTCATGCAGCCTAGATACTCATGTGACAGAGAAGACTCAAGAAGTCAGTCTGTTTACTATTTTCTGTTCTTCATTTATGCTAACATTCACCAATTGACTGACACCATTGCATGGGAGAAGACTACAGCCAGCAGGGCTTTTGCTGCCATGGTCACATCCTATAGGACCACGCTGTCTGCGTCCATCCCTTAGCTTTGAATGAGGTAATCTGCATATGTGCAGAACAGATTTTGTCCTACTCTGCCCCCCCCAGCAGTGCTAGAGCAGTCTGTGACCACATACATCACTGTCTAAATTGAACCCCAGAATGATGTGTGAAAACAATGTCAAAACTGAACCCTAGAATGCTGTGTGAACGCTCAGCTGCGCTCTGCAGAATAGGAAAGGAGTAAGTGCCCTAGGGGGAGGTGACATTTTGGCACTGGAGGTGGAGGTGGGGGGGTAATGCATCATATAACAATTAGTGGCACTGGGAGAAGGTGGAGATTAAACATATATTTAAATTGACACATGGTTGTGGTACAGTAGGTGGGTGCCTCATTTAGGGTCTATAGACACTGGGACAGAGGTGATAATGCCACTGAGGAACTATTACTACTAGAAGGGTGGAGGGGTGTAATACTACCGAGGAGGCTACTGCTATTTCAGAGGTGTTACTGCTACTTGAGAGGCACTATTAAAATGGGGGCCTATGGTTATGGTATGTTGCTAGACACATTATATTAAAAAAAAATTCACTAAATTATTGAAAGCCATTTTAATATATATATATATATATAGATAGATAGATATATTTATATATATATATATATATATATATGGTTGTAGGTAAAGTCCGCGCAAATACCCAAGGTAGTCCCAGTTGTTTATTTTCCAAATGCAGTGCAGGCTCATCCACTCCAGCCCGGAGAAAGAATTTCTGAAAATGTGCAAATAGGAGAGCGCACTCGTGAATAAATAATAAAAACACTTTTAATGGTATAAATATCCACGTACATGTAAGTTTAAAAAGGCACACTTAGCCAGCTCCACCGACACGTCCAACAAAATGTTGTTAGCAACGAACACTGGTGTCCATAAAGGGGAAGCCCGCCGTCTGTCTGGTCACAGCACGGATTCAGCAAACAGCCGTCAACGAAGGTGAGTCCCCCCTGACGAAGTCCTTTGATGACGAAACTAGTTGGGAGTGACTCACCTTCGTAGACGGCTGTTTGCTGAATCCGTGCTGTGACCAGACAGATGGCGGGCTTCCCCTTTATGGACACCAGTGTTCGTTGCTAATGACATTTTGTTGGACGTGTCGGTGGAGCTGGCTAAGTGTGCCTTTTTAAACTTACATGTACGTGGATATGTATACCAGTAAAAGTGTTTTTATTATTTATTCACGAGCGCGCTCTCCTATTTGCACATTTTTTATTTTTTTATATATATATATATATATATATATACATACACGTATATAGCAAAGTTTGAGGTACTGTAAGCGGCACTCGCAGGACTTTCAGTGACAGTATAAATTAGGCGCTGTACACCATGCAGCTGTCAACATTTCAGATTTAATTAAATCTTTCATCAGGTCCTGATGAAAGATGTATTAATTAAATCTGAAACGTGAACAGCTGCATGATGTACACGTGACAATTTTGACGTGTTTTTGGGGGGAAATAATTAGTTAAGTGGTTACCCTGATTTGCTGGTTGGAGACCCTTATTCAGAACCTAAGACCTGTACTACAGAACATACTAGAAATAACTAGAAATGAGAGATGATGCTTGCAAGAAAACATTGTGCTTTTTTTTATTAGTAAAGATTCATTATTTATAATATAACGTGCAGGAAGATTTGTCTTAATTATATACGGCACTAGGGAAGATCAGAGGCGGAAGACTATTGTACTGTGTTGTAAAGGCATTTAGAGCATTCTGAAACAATCAATGTTTTAAATCTATTCACACTGATATGCAACAGGAGCAGCCGATGAGGTTGTAATGAATGTATGATTAGCCAAGTTGTGAATATCCATTTGACTGTATCCAATATGCATTTGGCTGTAAGACACTGCCTACATCATTAGAGCTATTTGTTGCACATTCAAGTTACTGAGGAGTCTATCCAAAAATAACAAACACAAAAAGCATTGGCCTACAGTCACCTGTAATTATGGAATTAAGGAACTATTAATAATGTGCAGCAGAACCTAAAATATTGAGTATAACTGCAACAATCCAATAACATTTCACAATCCAATATAATATAGGCAACTCTTAAATTTGCAAGCCCTTTATTTCACACATGCTCACACATTTAAGGTACTGGTATGACAGTATGTATCTGTACATACATGTGTGGTTCCATGGGTATATCCCGTGAGACTCTGCTAGCATCAGGTGTCTTTTCTGCATCATTAAGGCCAAAATTCACAAGGAGACTGTGCTGATTCATTTGATATGTGACACTTGTATATCTGTATGCGACTGAGTCATACAAAATGCTACAATGCAGCGGTTATGACTTTTTTTCATTCCAACTTCTGTTGTGCTACATACACAGTCTCAGTCTCACATAGTTATACAAGTGCTGCAAGTCACACAGCGTTGCATGTAAGACGCAACTTTGCCAACAAAAGACGCCCAACGCTAGTGGAGCTGCACAGGACCTGTCAGCTCACTCCCACCATGCATCTATTGCTATGTGGTGCATTGAGTCTAGCTGTATGAGGACACATCTGTATGTTTGGCAAAATCCAGGAGTGAGGAAACATCACTTTGTAAGGGTCGTATTTATAAACTCATCCTTTTTGACCATTCACCTACTTTTGCATTATGGAACACCCTTCAGCTTCTCCTTCAAACCCTAAACTTTTTTGGTCTTTATTGACAATGCTAAATTCCTTTGCCTTATAACAACCCTTTATGAAGCTAAGAACACTGTACGCTGTTTACTTAAGAAGTACCGTAATGGTACGCTAGTTGCGTAACGATCGCTCCACCGTAGGCGAGACGCTCAAGCGTCACGTTCGCTCACGGCCCAGGGATCACAGGACACGTTATTGGTTATGTCTAGGGTAATGATTCGCTATGGCGTAGCTTACGCTTGAGACCACGAGGAGGTCACCAGCGATGCAGACGCTCACAACACTATACCTTTATGATAAAACCTTATACCAATGAAATACACTGAATACCTTAATGTGAGTACAGGGTGTAAGTGCAACCTTGTGTAACCTGACTAACTACAAAGCTGCTTGAGCGTCACCGACGCTCAAGTGAACACTTAACACTATAGGAAATACACAGATGCTGGTTTAGGTTCCAAAGCCTATTAACTGTATTATATCTAATATACTTGTAAAAAGGGGATAACAGTACAAATGATACACTACAATATAACAGAGACTTCCTAACCACAGAACTAAACAATAAATACAAAAAGACAATACTACACTGACCTAAATGCAATACAATACAATACTATCTAATACAATACAATACTAGCCTAGTCTAGGGGAGATATGAGAGAACAGAACAGAGAGAGAGAGAGAGAGAGAGAGATATTGGCTCACAGAAAGACAATGATAACGGAGAGAAACTTACGCACAAAGGGTATGATCGCCTGCGCCTCGATATCCAGCTCCCGGCTATCAGCAGATAACCGTTGATGAGAGAGTGAGAGCTGGATGTGGTCGGCCTGCCTATTTATGCCCCACACACAATGCAATCTCCTGGTCCTACAATCCCATTGTCCATTGGCCGAAGGAATTCGGCCCTGCATCATAACAGAAGGTCATAGGGTGATTCATACAGGTGGGCTGTGACGATTTCCAACAGCTCAGGTGGGTGGGAAACTGGGTTTCCCGCCGCATACCTGAGTATGTGTAAATAATAGAAATGGACATAAACTTCTTATGTCCATAACTATTCGCACGAGCGATTAATACGCTCCAAACCAACACCGGAATATTGCTAATTAAATACTCTTCCGATGGGTACCAAACACTGCTGTATGATTCCTGTTAGACCCTTTGTACGATATAAAGAGGGATTCCTCAGCTCTGGGACATTGTATTTTAACCAAACTTTCAGAATCTATCAAAGGGACCATGATCTATAAACTACATTAATTGTGAACATTTGTAACGAATGAGTCGCACGCTACGACTACATAAACTCTACCGTAAATACGCATACCGCGCCTGCGAGTGCACGTTATTGCGGGTATGCGAATCCACGGGAGAGCGCATGCACGCGCAGCGCGGACCAGTGTGCGGTGCAAATATGGCAACGTGCATTGAGACATTTTTCTGACTTTGACAGTCCACCCTTTGGCAGTCAATAATAACTGCCACAAAACATTTAAGGAGAAAAATGTAAGTCAGGGGTTAATTGATTTCCATGGTTGGGTAGGGGAGGAGAGAGGAGAAGGTGTGAAGAGGGTATGACCTAGTGAGATAGCAGAAGCATGTGTGTATGAGTCCATGTTTGGAGGGTCATGTATCATCGTGCCGTACGTGTGGTAAATCAAGCTTCGAGGTATTGCGAAGTATACATTTGAATTCCTTCTTATCCTGTGGTACAGGTCTGTGGATGGGCTGTCAAACTTTACCGAGCTCATTTCGGCTGTGGTTGTAACAAAATGGGGATGCACATTTTAGTTGATGATACATGAATGGGGGGAGGTATGTGGTTGCTGATATCTGTGCCTGTATTCCCTATCGTCTATGTGTGTCGTTACCTGAGGGTTGTAGAGATGAAGATAAAGAACACTTACGAAAAATGCAATGATATTCTATGTCAGGGAAATGTACATCTGTCGTCGAAGTTGTGTTCGGTATCTGTTGAGAGTCGTCTTCTTTGCGCTGTTTTGCTCCTTAGGCATGAGCAACAAGCTTTGTCAGTGCCATCAGATTTACAAAAATGTTGGGCTAGCGTGAGTTTAAAAATACTAGGGAAACTGGGGATCCATGGCAAAGTTCATCAAGTGTCCATATTTAAAGTTGTCAAATCTTCTTCTTTGGTCAATCCGTTGTCTGTATACATCTCGTCTCGTCAGCTTCCTCGTCCAAGGGGGTCTTTGTATCTTGGAGAAAAGCAGAAAAACAGGTGAAAGAAACGGACCGTATAATCGCATTTTCATCACATTCTGGTTTCTATCATTGGGTCATAAATCAAATCCAGGTTAATTACAGTTTCCTCACTCCTCAAGCTCATCACTTTTGTACTTTGTTTGCACCTCATTAAAGCCTGCCCGCATCTAAATATCAATCCAATCGATATAACGACACCTAAGATACATAGTAGAAACTTTCCAACATCCATTATGACTCCTTGAGCCCAGTCTCCCAAACCGGAGAACCAATTTCGCGGGTTCAACCATGACACCCAACCAGTCAGCTCATTACCTACAGCAGCAAGGGTGAGATTGTGTTTTCGACGAAATTCCCACTTCAATTGGAGAATATCGTCCATCTTTTGGTCTATGACCTCTACCGGATCCTCGGTGCTATTTGTGATATACGTGCAACACTTTATGCCGTACTGTGTTGCCAATGTAACACAATATCCGCCTGTTACTGCTGTAAGATAATTAAGAACCATCCTATGCTGAACTAGTTCTGTTTTGTAAGCTTGAAGTTCTCTTCCAGTGTATCTAAACGTGTCATCATACATTTCAGTGATATTATCTAACAAATTGGCGAGTGCGGAAATGTATCTATAATTCATCACTCCCCGAGCGGTACGAGTGAAATCTAACGCTACCAGAACCTGAATCCCGGTGGATTCATGGATAAGATCAGAGGCCGGATGCTCTAACCTTTCTGACAGTTGTCTTTTAACCCGGTGCTCGTAGTGAGTGTGAGTATAAGGAGCTTGGGCACCACGGTGTATGTCCTTCATTTTGTCATGTGTAACAGTCATCACTTCAGGCAATACTTTTCCAATATAACACAATCCTTCAGAGTTTGGGGCTAGCCACTTGTACGCCTTTCTCCCGCATATGAAATATGCATCATCGGGGAGAACATAAGGGACGGAGAAGGACATGACCATGTTACAAACCTTCCAGGTGAAATCTCCTGACCCTAATTCTTCCAACTGCTTAATGCACGTATCGGTTTGTACGATATGAGCACAGTATCCTGGTGATACCTCTCCAACTCTAGTAATCCTATTTCCTAAGGTATATCGATACCGGAAAGATTTTCCTCTACTGGCTATATGGCGTACGAGCTCTGTATCTGTAGGCATTCTATCTGCTCTGTGTGAAAAGGTCATGGTGTGGTTACTCCATGACACTTCCCAATTTCCCGGTTTTCTGGGATTGGAGATGTTAAAACATAAGAGGGACCTATCCACATGGTATTGGTGGAGCTTCAAACTAGGAGGGCTGGAGATATTAAACCTCCGGTCCACCGGTCTCCCACCACTTAGCTCAAGTACCTCCCCTAACGTTAAAGGAAATGGTACTAGCCCTGATTTGCTGTGACCCTGAGGTACTTGAGAGCATACCCAACAATCTGTTTGGTTTAACACGTTACCCACTAAGGAGTGATAGTCACTCAATGGATGCCGGTCTATATGGATATTAAAACTAGATTGGCATTTCTTTATGCATCCATCTTCAACCAGATTATCACAGAGCCTACAGATACAGTTTTCTTCAGCTAACAATCCATCACAATTTCTTCTATCGGATCGTTTTCTGATACTCGCCTTTGCTTGTTGGTTTGGTTGATCTTGGAAAACTACGCCTCCATCATCATAATCGGAACCCATTCCAGAACCTCTTTCGACCTCTATGGTACTCTCGCCGGAACAGACTGCTCTGGTCAACATCATGGTTAACATCAAAATCCGGATCACAGTCTCTTGGGGCAAGTCCATCTTTGAGGAGGAAATAGAGAAGAATGAGGAGGGGGAAAAAGAAATTTTAAGGGAGAGGGGCTGGGAAGTGGAGAAAAACAATAAAAGGGAGAAGGGAGTCGACAACTGCTTTCGGTCTTCAAGGCTCAGGTGCCGCCTCAATCCTCCTGGAACAGACACTCCAGTGATACAACCTCTACCGTCTGTTCCTTATCGCGGGACTTCTCGGGATCAGCAACCTTCTTGCAGTGGGATGAATGGACCCAAGTCTCTCTCTCAGCAACCTTCAATGCTGTGGTGCTGGTCAATAAGACCTGGTATGGTCCTTCCCATCTATCAATAAGACAACCTGAGCGTAGAAAATTTCGTATCATTACATAATCCCCAGGTTCAATGTCATGACAATTACTATCTGGTAAATCAGGAATCACCAACTTCAGATTATCATTTTGATTCCTCAACTGCTTACCCATGTTAATTAAGTATTTTACAGTTACTTCATTGTTACATTTCAAATCATCCTGAGGGTTAATCATGACATGCGGTTGTCGACCAAACAAGATTTCAAAAGGAGACAGATTAAGAGGGGACCTGGGAGTGGTTCTGATGCTATACAAAACAATGGGTAAAGCTTCTGGCCACGTCAATCCTGTCTCTGCCATTACTTTACTCAATTTATTTTTAATAGTGCTGTTCACTCTTTCGACCTTCGCACTCGCCTGTGGACGGTACGGAGTGTGCAGCTTGCTATCAATTCCCATCAACTTACACATTCCTTGAAAGACATCACCTGTAAAATGGGTACCCCTATCACTTTCAATGATTCTAGGGATACCATATCTACATACAAATTCCTGCACAATTTTCTTAGCTGTAAACATAGCGGTATTTGTAGCTGCTGGAAAAGCCTCGACCCAATTCGAGAAAACATCTATACAGACAAGTACATATTTCAAATTTCGACATGGGGGTAATTGAATGAAGTCAATTTGTATTACCTGGAAAGGGCCGCCGGCAGGTGGGATATGGGATGGTTCTGTAGGTATTGCTTTTCCAATATTCTTTCTCAGACAGGTAAGGCATGACATTGCTCTTTTACTCGCATGAGAGGAGAATCCTGGGGCGCACCAGTATGCTCTTACCAATTTGCACATCCCCTCCTTGCCTAGATGAGTCAGCCCGTGAGCTGCTTCAGCCAGACATGGAAGGTATGCCCTGGGGGCCACCGGTTTACCATGTCCATCCGTCCAGAGCCCTGAGGACTCCTGGCCATATCCCTTTGCCTTCCAGACTGCTCTTTCCTGTGTGGAACACAGATTCTGCATCTCACACAACTTCTGTGTGTTGATGGTATTAAATACCATCAACTGTGTGGTGTCTGTCCGTGTGGGGGTAGCAGCTGCAAGCTTTGCGGCTTCGTCTGCTCGGCTGTTACCAAGGGATACTGGGTCTTGGCTATATGTATGTGCTTTACATTTGATAACAGCCACTCTGTCGGGTTCCTGTATTGCTGTTAGAAGCCTTTTTATATAAGCTGCATGCGCTATCGGTGTACCAGCTGCCGTCATGAAATTTCTGAGCCGCCATAGCGCTCCGAAATCATGGACTACCCCGAACGCGTATCTGGAATCGGTGTAGATATTGGCTGACTTACCCTTAGCCAATTCACATGCTCTGGTTAGGGCGATCAGTTCAGCAACCTGGGCTGAGTGAGGTGGGCCTAGCGGTTCCGCTTCTATGGTGTCTTGGTCATCTACGACTGCGTATCCAGTACACAAGTCTCCCGAGTCTGACTGTCTGTGACAACTACCGTCCGTGTAGAACGTGAGTTCTGCATCTTTCAGTGGATTGTCACTGATGTCAGGCCTTGCGGTAAAATTTTGGGTCAAATATTCCATACAATCATGTGTATCTTCCTTTGCATTAAATCCTCCTTCCCCATCACTCTCACCTTCCACCCTTTGTGTCTGACCAGGCACACCTGGGAGAAATGTTGCAGGATTTAATGCGCTGCATCTCCTTATGGTGATGTTTACGGGGGCCATTAATGCCAATTCCCATCTTGTAAACCTTGCTGATGAGACGTGTCTGGTTTGGGCAGAATTCAATAAGGCAGATACCGCATGCGGTGTATGGATTGTGAGGTTGTGGCCTAGCACGACATCTTCGCTTTTTGTCACTAGTAATGCTATCGCCGCAACGCTACGCAAGCATGTGGGGAGGGATCGCGCTACCGTGTCTAGCTGAGCGCTGTAGTATGCAATTGGCCTGCTGGCATCACCGTGTTTTTGTGTTAGTACACCTGCTGCGCACCCAGCACTTTCTGTTCCGTATAGTTCAAAGGGTTTCCCATAGTCTGGCATACCTAGTGCTGGTGCCTGCGTTAGGCACTGTTTGAGTCTCTCAAATGCTGTTTCAGATTCGTCTGTATGCGAAATCCGATCAGGTTTGTTTGAAGAGACCATTTCCTGCAAAGGTAGCGCCAATATGGAAAACCCTGGGATCCAATTACGGCAATACCCACACATTCCTAAAAACGTCCTGATCTGTTGCTGGGTTTGTGGCAGTGTCATGTCTCTAATGGCTTGGATTCTATCAGCGGTCAGGTGTCTCAGTCCTTGTGTTAGACAGTGTCCCAAATATTTTACCTTAGCTTGGCATAATTGCAACTTGTCTTTGGAAACCTTGTGACCTGTGTCTGAAAGATGAAACAGGAGCTGTTTCGTATCCTTCAGAGATGCTTCCAGTGAATCTGAACACAGTAATAAATCGTCCACATACTGTATCAATACTGATCCACTGTCTGGTTGGAAAGACTGTAAACAATCATGCAAAGCCTGAGAAAATATACTTGGACTATCTATGAAACCTTGGGGTAACCGAGTCCACGTGTATTGGACTCCTCTGTATGTGAATGCAAACAAATATTGGCTGTCAGGGTGCAGAGGTACCGAAAAGAAAGCGGAGCAGAGGTCAATAACAGTGAAAAATTTGGCAGTGGGAGGAATTTGCATTAGGATGACAGCTGGATTAGGCACTACGGGGAACTGACTCTCAACTATTTTGTTAATCCCCCTTAGATCCTGCACTAGCCTGTAACCCCTCCCCCCACTCTTTTTAACAGGGAAGATGGGACTATTTGCAGTGCTGGACGTTCTTACTAGAATGCCCTGTTGTAGCAAGCGCTCTATTACGGGAAAAACTCCTAGCTCCACCTCTGGCTTCAGAGGATACTGTGGGATTTTTGGAGCTATCCTACCATCTTTTACTTGCACAACTACTGGAGCTACGTTTGCCATTAATCCAGTGTCCTGTCCATCTTTTGTCCAAAGTGACTCTGGTATCTGAGATATCATCTCTTCTACTTGGGATGGATTCCTATTTGTCATAATGGAATGTGACATTCATTTTGATGGGGAGTCTAACATGTCTCGTACTTCCTGAGCGTGATTCTCAGGAATGTCCAAGAATACACCTTCAGGAGTACAATAAATGACGCAACCCATTTTACATAGTAAGTCTCTTCCCAGGAGATTAGTTGGTGCAGATGCAGCCAGCAAAAAGGAGTGCTTGGTATGCAAAGGCCCTATTGTAATCTCGGCTGGTTTGCTAACAGGGTAGTGCTGGACTACTCCTGTTACTCCCATGGCTGGAATTGTCCTACCAGTGGTTCTCATGCCCACTGTCGAATTTATCACTGACTTGGCCGCCCCTGTGTCTACAAGAAAGTTTAAAGTTTTACCAGCTACATTGATTGCAATTTCTGGTTCGCTTCCAAGACTGGCAATCAACTTAACTGGCTGCAGATTACAGGTATGGCCACACCCCTATTGGGTATGCTGACCTCCCAGAATCCCGCTGGCAGCAACTACTTGTGAGGGAGTTAGCTGGGAACTACCAGAGGCATGCCAATCTCTGTTCGGGGGATATCTTTTTGTTTCCCCTGTATGTGGCTCAAAACTCCGCCTCTGTGGACCCTGCTCCCAATGTCGTGTGTTGTGTTGTTGTCTAGGGGGTTTAAAAGATCTTTGTACATTCTTTGTTCTACATTCTCGTGCAAAGTGTCCCGGTCTGTTACAAGAAAAACATGTTATTACACTTGCCTTACCCACAGGATTCGGTGGTACATACGCAGGCTGCCTTGTGGTCAGCGCCTGTATACTTACGGACATCAACTTATCACTTTGCGATTCCCTGTGCCTAGTGATGTTTCTGTCGTGATCAATAGCAGCCTCTCTCAAGCCGGACACTGACAGACCTCGCCAGCATGGTTGCGTGGTCTGAACCCTAGTCTTTAATGTTTCCTTTAAACCATCCATCAGTACAGATACTGCTACTTCCCGATGGTTTGGGTTGGTCTTAATGTCTTCTATACCAGTGTACTTTGCCATTTCTAATAGTGCCCGGTGAAAATATTCTGTTGCCGTTTCGGACTCCTTTTGCTTTATGGAAAATATTTTATTCCATTTAACAACGGCTGGGAAATACTCTTTTAGCTGTAAATTTATCCTTTTTACATTATCCTTGTTGTACACGTCTGTAAGCGGTACATCTTTATCCAATGCACAATCAGCTAAAAATTGAGTTGCGTCAACATTGGAAGGTAAACAAGCTCTTAGCAGTATCTGCCAATCCTTGTTGTTGGGTTCTACAGTGTTACCTAGATCCCTGATGTATTTTTGGCTAGCAACTAAATCCTTCCTGGGGTCAGGAAATTCGGACACTATTGTTCTTAATTCCATTCTGGAAAATGGAGTGTACATGGCAATGTTCCTTATGGGAGTGGCTCCAGACACATCTGTTTTTCCATTGGGAACTGCTATTACCCTTACAGGAGCAATTCTAACAGCCTCTTCCTGTGTAGATTCTACAGCTTGTTGTGGTACAATTGTTTCAGTGTAGTGCATGGTGCCGTACTTACCCGTTGACACGACCTCACCTATCCCTCCGCTAGGGGCTTTCACTAATCTCGTGGGTGTCGCTGTGCCTACTGTGGTCTCTGCTATGGTGGCTGCAAGAGAGAGAGCTGAAATTGTTGCTGAATCGTCTTCTTGATCACACTCCTGAGGAAGGTTCAAAACAGGGTACATCTTGCACGGGTTAATACTTGCATGAGTTATTTGGTTAACATCATTAACATTTACAGGGTTACTAAGAGTTTGTGTTTTACAACCCAGTGCGTTTCTCTCCGCAATCAACTTCTCTCCTGCAATGTATGGTGGAGGAGGAGCTGTGGCAATCAACTTCCTGACTGCCCCAGATCCTGCCGCCAGAGCCAAACCTCTCTGTATCTCACCTTCCTGGTGCCATAACTGTAAACAATCATGATGTTGAATTCGTCTCTTTGTTGATTTTACGAGACATATCCTCCTCCTTAAATTTTGTAACACTTCTGGACTAAAGCTACCTATTCTTGGGAATTTGTCCCTGTCTTGTACAGTCATTCTCTCCCATTCATCACATAAAGATTCGGTGTGAATTCCATATTTTTCACACATTACATATCGTGCCGACCCAACTGGTCGGTTCACAGAATCAACCTGAACCAGGGTTGATCGCCCCCTACCTGAACAAATGGCCCCCATAATCTGCAGGCGTTGCTTATTCCTCCTTGAATATCAAGGCTTTCAGCGAACCCTTACAAACAAACCAAGATGTCCTTGGGCAGGCCGGCGGTGGTGGTTTATCAAGTACCCCACTTACTTCTCGCCCACGTTGGCCTGTGCTGCAATCACTGTAGCCAGAGCTGCTGAACCCAACCTAGGGCCCCTGTGAACCTTTAGTTTACTGGAACATATGAGGGTTACCCGCAGGACACTTACTCTTTCCAGTAAAGTTGGGGTTGTTAGATAGTTCCTGAGTGACCAGCGAACTTCCCTTCCAAAAATAAAAAATTACACAAATCACGTCAGAATGTACAGATAGCGTTTGTGACCACTTTACTCTAATGGTATTAGGTCAGATTACTAACTACTGCACACAATAACGTGCGGTCCAATCGTTCAGTATACGAGCACTACTTGTCATGTACTGAAAGATCAATGGAATCTATGTTTCCGGCTGCGATTCCTTCAGCCAGAGCTTGTATGGCCTATATGGGTTCTGCACCAACACCCCAGGCGTTGTGCCACTGGACTTTTATAGCGGACCTTTTACCTTACGACCTCCTGGTCTTGTTACCTTATGACCTCCTGGTCTTGTTACCTTATGACCTCCTGGTCTTGTTACCTTATGACCTCCTGGTCTTGTTACCTTATGGTCCGCTATACTCTAATGCTCAAATATTATTTAACCAGGGATGCCTCCCTGGCCACCGTATATGTCACTTACACGTATGTCCCTTGACGAGTACCCGGCTTTCCTTTTGGTTCCACCTTAAAGTTATATAAACTTTTGTATACAAAACACACTCACTCAACACATGTACACTTTTGTTTCTATATCTATTTCTGCGCAGAAATTGTCTTTAGGCCAAAAGTGTTACCAATTAGGAGCAGGATCTGTTAAACTAAATTTCAGATTTTCCAAAAATAGATTTGCGTTATTTACCGCTTCGCGTTATCTATCGCCTTGCGTTACTTCACTTTATCACAACTTGAGCTACGTGGGCGTAACCGGACGCTACGTTGCGTAATGAACGCTGCGTGCGTCTGCCTTTTGGATTGCGTACGCTAGTCTTTGTTAGCGACACGTGTACGCAATGCAAAGGATCCACCGTAACACAATATATTTTTATCAATGTAAATGATCCCTGATCATCTACCGCAATCCACACTGACTGCCTTGTATCTCAGACAAACCGTGTGTTTGTTCTATACTTTAACTATCACCTCTACTATTAAATAACAGCAAATCTCTTTTTAGCACTTTCTATCAACTATAAAATTGGCAAACAGGAATAGTGATATACGAAAAATGAAACAGAAATGCAGATATATGTATGCGTGCGTGTATACGCAAGACAGAAGAGAAATAAAAGTTTTAAAAGACACAAGCGTTTTGTTCTTACTTCCGGTTACCGGGTTCCTTCAGCACTCTTTATCTAAGCGAAGCAGACGCTTATCCCGTCAGCACTGTGAGACAACCTCCCACCCTTTGCTGGAGGGATAATGTCTGCTGATCTACCTAGTGCAGATGTGAGAAGTATAGGACGAGCCCGCAATTGACAATGCTAAATTCCTTTGCCTTATAACAACCCTTTATGAAGCTAAGAACACTGTACGCTGTTTACTTAAGAAGTACCGTAATGGTACGCTAGTTGCGTAACGATCGCTCCGCCGTAGGCGAGACGCTCAAGCGTCACGTTCGCTCACGGCCCAGGGATCACAGGACACGTTATTGGTTATGTCTAGGGTAATGATTCGCTATGGCGTAGCTTACGCTTGAGACCACGAGGAGGTCACCAGCGATGCAGACGCTCACAACACTATACCTTTATGATAAAACCTTATACCAATGAAATACACTGAATACCTTAATGTGAGTACAGGGTGTAAGTGCAACCTTGTGTAACCTGACTAACTACAAAGCTGCTTGAGCGTCACCGACGCTCAAGTGAACACTTAACACTATAGGAAATACACAGATGCTGGTTTAGGTTCCAAAGCCTATTAACTGTATTATATCTAATATACTTGTAAAAAGGGGATAACAGTACAAATGATACACTACAATATAACAGAGACTTCCTAACCACAGAACTAAACAATAAATACAAAAAGACAATACTACACTGACCTAAATGCAATACAATACAATACTATCTAATACAATACAATACTAGCCTAGTCTAGGGGAGATATGAGAGAACAGAACAGAGAGAGAGAGAGAGAGAGAGAGATATTGGCTCACAGAAAGACAATGATAACGGAGAGAAACTTACGCACAAAGGGTATGATCGCCTGCGCCTCGATATCCAGCTCCCGGCTATCAGCAGATAACCGTTGATGAGAGAGTGAGAGCTGGATGTGGTCGGCCTGCCTATTTATGCCCCACACACAATGCAATCTCCTGGTCCTACAATCCCATTGTCCATTGGCCGAAGGAATTCGGCCCTGCATCATAACAGAAGGTCATAGGGTGATTCATACAGGTGGGCTGTGACGATTTCCAACAGCTCAGGTGGGTGGGAAACTGGGTTTCCCGCCGCATACCTGAGTATGTGTAAATAATAGAAATGGACATAAACTTCTTATGTCCATAACTATTCGCACGAGCGATTAATACGCTCCAAACCAACACCGGAATATTGCTAATTAAATACTCTTCCGATGGGTACCAAACACTGCTGTATGATTCCTGTTAGACCCTTTGTACGATATAAAGAGGGATTCCTCAGCTCTGGGACATTGTATTTTAACCAAACTTTCAGAATCTATCAAAGGGACCATGATCTATAAACTACATTAATTGTGAACATTTGTAACGAATGAGTCGCACGCTACGACTACATAAACTCTACCGTAAATACGCATACCGCGCCTGCGAGTGCACGTTATTGCGGGTATGCGAATCCACGGGAGAGCGCATGCACGCGCAGCGCGGACCAGTGTGCGGTGCAAATATGGCAACGTGCATTGAGACATTTTTCTGACTTTGACATTATAGATTAGACTTAGGTCGACAGTCTCTAGGTAAACCACAATTGGTCGACAGTAAGGTCAACATGGTTTCTAGGTTGACAGGGACTCTAGGCTGACATGTACTAGGTTGACATGAAAACAAATTGGTGCCGTTTTCTCGTAGAGTGACCGGGAACCCCAATTAGTGTACCGTGTCCCCTCGCAGGGCAAGGTTCCTTGCTCCACTACCGTTGTGTTCAGCACAGGTTACCGTTCCCAACTGTAGTCCACGTGGATCGTAAAGTATGAAAAAGTTAAAATAATGATTTTTTTTTAAAAAAACTAATGTCGACCTTTTGTCATGTCGACCTAGAGTCCCTGTCGACCTAGAAACCATGTCTGCCTACTTACTGTCGACCAATCGTGGTTGACCTAGACATTGTTGACCTAAGTCTTGTCGACCTAGAGACCGGATCCCCACACTAGACAACATATAATGTGTAGAAGTAATCAATGATACTTCATAGCGACCATCTTTAAGTGTGTTCACCCAATTCATCAATCAATAACATACAGTACAGATATTTTGCGTCGGCCGATATATGATAATATGCAGTGTGTGCTGGTAAGTTACAATCCTGTAAACAGATTGTTCAAATAGTAACAACGATTGTTTAGTATGCCTTCCCTCATGTGCTTATCATTTTCTTACTTTAATAATCCTCAACTGCCCAAATCCCGCAGTTTTTTTGTCCACATTGAAACTTATCTCTATGTCGTTTACTGGTGTAGTTATGCTTAGTTACCCTGTACTTGTCCTATATTGTCTTCAACTTTAAGTCACTGTTTTCCTGTTTTGATAATATACATATGTACCCTGTAATTGGGCGCTGCGGAACCCGTGTGGTGCCATATAAATAAAGGATAATAATAATAATAATAATAATAATAATAATAATGTATAACCAATATAATTTGTGCTTGACCATTAAGTAAATAGGTTTGTTGACAGTTCCATCGTTCAAGTATACACCGTAACATCAGGGCCGAAACTAGGATTTGTACCACACGGGGCAAGGCAGTAATGTAGCGCCCCCCAAAAAATAAATAAATATTTTAAAAATTATATATATATATATATATATATATATATATATATAACACAATAGTATCCTTATTTTGCGCCAAACTGGGAGCAGCACAACGGGAGAGATCCCTGTTGAAAGACCTCAATAGAATACAAGATAAAAACAATTGCGCTAAACAAGTGCGCTAAATAAAGCGTATTTACAATGGTTCTTCAGCGTTATTTTCATAGGTATGGGTTGTACACTGGAGAATGTTTGTATCTGGGGACCTGTAACAGACACCCCTCACCAAATAGTCACCCAAACAAGAGGCCCAAGGCCAATTAGTAAAAAATTATTTTAATAGCATACATTTGAACAAATGGAATTTCACATATAGTTCATCATGTAATGTTCACAAGAAATGTGTCTTAAAATAATGTCAATAAAATACAACCAATGCATTTGTTATATGGTATTAACTCTAGATACTCCCTCACCTTTTTCAAGGTGCGAGTTTGAGAGGGAGTATCTTCACAAACTAGGTTGAGAACTTCTGACTGACTTGTCAAATGTATGCTATTAGGTCCCCAGATACAAACATTCTCCAGTATACAACCCATACCTATGAAAATAACGCTGGAAGAACCATTGTAAATACGCTTTATTTAGCGCACTTGGGAAATTGTTGATATATATGTGTGTGTGTGTGTGTGTGTGTGTGTGTGTGTGTGTGTGTGTGTGTGTGTGTGTGTGTGTGTGTGTAAAAATAAAAAATACAATTAAAAATTACAGTTTGGACAAAAAATGTTAGTGTATGAATGCTGTTCTAATATATATATGCTGTAGCACACAATAAAGTAGATGATCACATACTCTAATGTGGATAATATTCCTGTATGCCATACTGTGCAAAAAGGGGGACGCTGTCTGCCGTACTGTATAAAAAGGGGATGCTGTCTGCCATACTGTGTAAAAAGGGGGCGCTGTCTGCCGTACTGTGTAAAAAGGGGACGCTGTCTGCCGTAATGTGTAAAAAATGGGACGCTGTCTGCAGTAATGTGTAAAAAATGGGATGCTGTCTGTGGTAATGTGTAAAAAGGGGATGCTGTCTGCTGTAAAGTGTAAAAAGGGGACGCTGTCTGCCGTAATATGTAAAAAGGGGATGCTGTCTGCCATAATGTGTAAAAAGAGGGTAGCTGTCTGCCGTAATGTGTAAAAAGGGGACGCTGTCTGCCGTAATGTGTAAAAAGGGGACGCTGTCTGCCGTAAGGTGTAAAAAGGGGACGCTGTCTGCCGTAAGGTGTAAAAAGGGGAATCTGTCCGCCGTAAGGTGTAAAAGGGGCTCTACCTGGTGTAGTGGTGCTACTGTGCGGTGTAATTTGAATAATGGAGACTACTGTGCACCGTTATATGAATTGGTACTATTTTGTGGCCACACCCCTTCCCCACGAAGCCACGCTCCTATATATTTTGCACGCGCCAACGGTGCGCACTGCCCATTTTACATGGTGGGGGGGGCTCCGATGCTGTTTCTTGCACACATATATGGCACTGTTGCTAGGTATCCATTTCTCTGGCCCTGAGCAGGTCCCCCTCATCAGATCCTCTGCAGGGGTGAGGGGGTGTACTTGGATGGGATGGGGGGGCCCAAAACATTTTGTCACACCTGGGCCCACCGCTCGCTAGTTCCGCCACTGGCTGGAGTTACTGAGCACTAGAGGGCTCAGACTCTGCTGCGCTTGCACAGATCTCTGGGAAAATGGCACGTCAGCATGGGACTCCAAGGGGGTAGGTATTCAAATACTCGGTGAACCGCACATACCAGGGACGTGCAGTCAGGGTAGGCAGGGGAGGCAGAGCCTCCCCTGACATACTGCCTGTCATACTACAGTTTTGACTATAAAAATGATTAGATTAATACAAAGAAGATATTTAGAACTTATGAGTATCTTTGTAATATTGTAATAATTTTTATAGTTACAGCTTGGCAGATTTGCAGGGTTCCCTGGAATTGCAGAGAGAAACAAGATGTGAGGCAGCAACAGCTCTGCCTCACATCTCATAGTCAGACACGGCCTGTCACTTTGTGAAGAGCAGGGCGGGGCCACACCATGGCTAATAATACAGCTTAGAAAAAGAGCAAAGTGAGGCATGCCTCACAGTTGTGGGCATGCCTTTAGCTATGATGGACCAATCCAGTTAGTCTGAACAGCGCTGTCGCTGTGAGAAAAAGCCGGAGGGACACAGTGAGCTCCCATAGTGAGCTCCCATCCTTTTCCGCACTAAAAAGGAAGCCTTCCCACCTGCACCATCAGCACGGCATACCGGAAGGAGGTGACAGTGTCCAGCATAGGAAGCCTTTCTGTATCCCCGGGGATAGGTGCGCAGACACGAGTATCCTGCCAGCCGCCTAGCTCAGTCTCTTATGGCTTGTCCTGGCGCTGCTGCCCGGTCCGCAGTCTTCCCTGGATTCCCCTTGGTGACTCTAAATCCCGCTCCTCCTCCTGTGGCTCCCTAGAGAAACAGCTGCCAAGACCCGACCCACACCAGCACTGCCAGTGAGGAGACCACCAGGTATGCAGCTGATGTGGGGCAATGCGTGGGCTCAGTTCTTCCTTATTAAATTGATAAGAGTACTTATACTGTGTGTGTACCGCTCTGATTCAGTGTGTCAGTATAAAAATAATAATAATAATAATAGTAATAATAATAATAATAATTATTATTATTATTACAGGTTGAGTCTCCCTTATCCAAAATGCTTGGGACCAGAGGTATTTTGGATATGGGATTTTTCCGTATTTTGGAATAATTGCATACCATACTGAGAAATCATGGCAATGGGACCTAAGTCTAAGCACAGAATGCATTTATGTTACATATACACCTTATACACACAGCCTGAAGGTAATTTTAGACAATAATTTTTATAACTTTGTGCATTAAACAAAGTGTGTCTACATTCACACAATTCATTTATGTTTCATATACACCTTATACACACAGCCTGAAGGTCATTTAATACAATATTATTAATAACTTTGTATATTAAACAAAGTTTGTGTACATTGAGCCATCAAAAAACAAAGGTTTCACTTTCTCACTCTCACTCAAAAAAGTCCGTATTTTGGAATATTCCGTATTTCGGAATATTTGGATATGGGATACTCAACCTGTATTATTATTAATATTATTATTAAGTATGGAGCTTTTTTTCCCTCCAATTTTTTTATACATGTAATTTTTCTTGGGTGCTCTCTATTTTACATACAGTATATTCATATTTATCTCAAAAGTGCCTCCCCAGCCATTGGCTTCACTGCACGTGACTGGAACACACATCACCCATTATAAATACATCATTGCCCCTACTCCCTTTTCCTGTTAGTGTCCTTGAAGGGTCTGTTCTGGGCCCCTTCATTATTTACACCTCCTCCTTTGTAAATCACATGAGCTACTTTGGCCTTTGGTATACCAACTTTGCAATAATGATACACAAATTTAACATTCTTGGCCTGACCTCTCATGAATGTTTGTGTCTATGTAAAAACCTTCTGGATGTCCCAATGCTTTTTTAAGCTCAATATGTCCAAAACCATAGTCATAGTTATTATTCCATCCAAGAAATCTTTCCCTCCCCTACTTTATATATTTGTCCAACATATCTGCTACCTGGGTTTCATCCTTTACTCCTTCACTCCTAACTTCCTTTACAGCCTCCTTCACTCCTAACTTTCAGTCTATCTCACAATCATGCATCTTCCATATTCGCAATAGCTCTAGAATCAGATCCTCGCTCTTCAAGGATGACACCAAAACTCTCATCCATATGTTGCCCATTTCCTACCTGGACTAGTGCAACCTTCTCCCATCTGAACCGTCTTGTACCTGCTTCTCCCTACCTAAAACCATCTGATTATATTCTCCTTAACTGAAAATAGTTTCCTGTATTTTGATTTGTCACCAAGGATTTTCAGATAAAATATTTTTTTCCGTACTGGTCTTCTTTTCAGCACTGATTTTTTTCTGATGTGAAAGTGGCTTTATTGATTTGAGCTGAACACTATCTTCACTGTGTGAAATCATCATCAAAAATTATTATTTCCCATAAATGTAGAAAATGGATTTTGCCACTTACACCAGGCACAGAACTTTGTGCCATTCTGTATGGAGTTATAATGTTTTTCTACTACACTGTACCATTCTGTTACAACATAAATACCAATTAATGAAGTCCCATCAAAAATGTTTGCAGTTTACCGGTGAGTGTTTTTGCACATCCAATGAACTATTTCATTTTGGTTTCTACTGGTGCCCAAATTCACTACTAGATTACAGCATCCTTAAAATGCTAACTGGAAGAATAACTCACCTACAGTACTTGCTGTAGAGTCTATAGTTGCAGTGGCTGTTGTCTTTAACAGACCATACCATCTCTGGGCATAGCTTGTGTTAATGCAACATACTATATAACACAGAAGAATACCACCTGCAAGGTAAATTGTAGACATATTATGACCCCTAGCATAAATTAAGGGTTTCCACCTAGACCGTGTAATTCCACCTTCCTCCATGACTGCAATATTGCAGATACCATATTGCCAATTACATGTATACAAACCATACATAGAACAGACCAATGTGTTTTCTATATTATTTTCTTAGCAAGGCTTATCTACTGCAGTTTAAAGTTTATGAGAAATAAAATAAAATAAGTGATAGTTATCCTCTGCAGACTATAATACAAGATTCTCTGAGTGCATTGTGGAGCTTGCCTAGTTAGATCTCCACTGAACCAAAGTGGAGTACTAATGCCTGGGCACCAAACTCCAGGCTCAGTTTCAGTTCAGTAAGCAGACTGCAGGCCTCTGAACTACAGTAGCTTCTATTGTTAGGAGCCAATGGATGCAGTGTTGTTTACTATAGCACAGAATTCTGTATGTTGAATGAAGGCTGCTATTATGCAAATCTAAACAATATTCAAAAAATCTGTTGAGCCATGACTGGTGCAAAATACGATATGTGAGGCCATACTTAGTGCCCACCTGAGCAGTTTAAAAATATCAAGTAAAACATGTTGTGCCCAGCACATAATTCAAAGTGTAATATACCAGTACAAACTGGTGGGAAGAACAATCTGTAGAAACATATTGCATGTTCCCAGGTTCAATATACAGAACAACGTCTGGTGACAATAAATAAATGTATACCCAGATGAGCAGATTCTGGTAATTCTGCTGTGCAAAGCTGTGTATATGTATATATTAGTAACTATATATCATAACTATCAGATTTCTCCTGCAGTCTTTCTCTACCCTTCAACTCCTGTCTCCCACCGGTGTCACTGTTGCAAAGGACAGCTGTAATTGCCCATGAACTTATGTACTGGACTCCAAACAGCCAGTTGGAGTCCACACTACATAAGTGTCCAATATCCAGTTAGTAGTGCCATTGCTATCCTAATGACTGGAAGACAGTAGCAGGAGCTCTAATTGGATTATAGCAATGGGATTTAAAGAGCACTGTGATTGGCTGCTGGAGTAAACCTTACATCTGCCCATTGTTATTAGAAAAGGCAACATGTAACATTTATGCACTTTTAAAAGCAAGCATAAAAATCAGACAGGAGACAAACGTGTGAGATTGAGGTGAAATGTATTTTTATCATTCACCTAGATGAAAAATGCCATCTGGTACATAACTGTTTACTGAACAGGGGCGGAACTCTCGGAGACAACGGAGTCCGCTGCCGCCGGGCTCCTGGCCCTGAAGGGGGCACGGCACCTGCTCCGTTGTCCCCCGTTCCGTCCACACGATTAATTTCTGTAGTGCAGCAGGAGCTGCTAGAGGAGCCGACGAGAGAGCGCAGCGCCTATCAGCATCAGCAGCGCTCGCTCCTGCTCTCTGTGCTATCTGCTGCTGTGCTCAGGCCTGGGTCGCGGGTGTCACGTGACATCCTTCCGGGACCCAGAGCCGTCGCCCGCCAGGACACATAGCAGCAGCCGCCAGGACTCGGAGAGAGTGCGCGGTGCGGGAAAACGGGGCTGTCACAGTCAGGAGCGATGTAAGTACAAGCCCTTTTGGGAGAGGGGGGACATGTGAGGGGGAATACAGAACACCTGCTGCTGTCACCGCTCACAGGGTCGTTTAACTAAGCCTAAGCCTGGCTCTGTCTCCCCTCTCTCCTGTCAGCATTGTCCTGTACCTGTCACCTCTGTGCTGGGCTATCATGCCTGTCCCGTCTCTGTCACCCTATTCTTTCCCATCCCTGTCACCTCAATGCTGGCCCTGTCTCTCCTGTCACCCCTGTCCTGTCCTTGTCACCTCTTACTGGCCCTGTCATCTCTCTCAGCTGACACTTCCATTCTGTCCCCTCTGTACAGTCCCTGCCATCCCTGGTCTGACCCTGTTAACTCTGTCCTGTCCCTGTTAACCCTCTCTCCTATCCCTTCAGTTCTGTCCTGGTACCTCTGTCCTGGTTCTGCCCATGTCACCCCTGTCCTGTCCCTGTCCTCTCTGTCCTGGTCCTGTCACCTATGTCCTGGTCCTATCACCTCTCTCTTATCCCTGTCACCTCTATCTTGGTCATCATTTTTGTTCTTCCCCACTGGACTGTCCCTGTCATCGCTGTATTGGCCCAGTCACCTCTGTCCTGTCCCTGACACCCTTCTCTCCTGTCCCCTCTATTCTGTCATGGCCCTGTCATCCCTGTACTCTCCCTGTCCCCTCTGTCGTGGTCCTGTCACCCCTCTTTCCTGGCCCTCTGTTCCGTCCTGGCCCTGTCACCTCTGTCCTGTGCCTGTCCCCTCTGTCTTAGTCTGCCCTGGTCCCACTGGACTTTCCGTTTCATCTCAGTACTGTCCCTGACACCTCTGTCCTGGCACTTTTTTTGAGGTTGGGGGCACCAAACTCTAACTTGCCTCCGGGCGACGGGGATGAACTTACGCCACTGTTACTGAAGATTAGAGACAGGATTCCTTTTCAACTATATTCTGTAAAATGACGTTGATTTATATATGACTTTTACGGATAGTAAAATCAATTTAATTCTTATTTGTGACTAAGGGGTCTATTAACTAAGCCTTAGATGGAGATAAAGTACCAGCCAATCAGATCCTAACTGTTATTTTTCAAACCCATCCTGTGACATGGTAGTTAGGAGCTGATTGGCTGGTACTTTATCTCTGTCCACTTTATCTCCATCTAAGGCTTACAAAATAGACCCCTAAGTCTATGGAATTTAGTAGAAGTCATTTGTTACTCTTAAGATGAATACTACAGAAGTTCATTGCAAGGGTTCTAGTAAACATTAAAATCTGTGACAATATTTTTATAGTACTATCGTTTTTTTTTTGGTTTTTTTTGGGGGGGGGGGGGGGGGATTTCCTTGCAAGTAAATGTGTAACATTAGATAACTCATCTGCTTACTGACCAGACATTAGTTGTGCTTTATTTGAAAAGAATAAATATCAACAAATATTCTCTGGAAGATATATAAAAAGCCATATTTGAAAAGTATTACTTTTTAGGCATGTGTGCTAAAAATTGCTGAAATGCAGCTAGTACATGCATTCTATGGGTTCTGCCACATCCAAAACAAAATGCCAGATTCATTGATTTCACACTTAGACTATTCAAACAAATATTTAAGCCAAGGCAAGAATGGACTTGGAACACAACAACTGTTGTCACCAATTCGTGATGTAGAAAAGGTGTTACTGTACAGTGAGTCATGGGCCTGGTCTACTCTGCGGTCAATAGCTACTCTAGATGGCTAATATTTACACCAACCAACACTCACATTCAGGGCTGGGCCCTGTTGAAAGAGAAAAAGTTTCACTGCACCCAGAAACAGGATTTAGTTGGACCCATACAGTAAGCGTTGTAATCCCTAAAATCCAATTGTGTCATCAATTGCCATGTACTGTATACGTCTGTGTGTATTATTTAGGGATGAGCGGGTTCGGTTCCCTGAGAACTGAAATCCCCCAAACATCACATCCCAAGCCTGGATCCGAGTCCGGCTCGGGACTTCCCACCAGACTCGGATACCAGAATGAGGCAAAACGTCATCATCCCGCTGTCGGATTCTTGCGGGTTTTGGATTACATATAAGGAGTCCCGCGTCGCCGCCATATTCCCTCCAGTCCTGTAGAGTGTAGCGAGAGGATGTGTCTCCCCAGTGTCTGTGTGGAAAAGTGGTCTGGCGACCTGCTCTTTTGTGTCATTCCAGCGCTGTCTTGTGCTGCATCAGCCCAGTGGTGGTGTCTTGTGCTGCATCAGTCCAGTCAGTGGTGGTGTCCTATGCTGCCATAAGTCCAGTAGTGCTGCTGTATAAGTCCAATCCAGTGGTGCTGTGTTGTGCTGCATCAGTCCAGTGGTGGTGTCCTGTGCTGCCGTATAAGTCCAGGGGTACTACCATATAAGTCATGGGGTACTGCCGTATAAGTCCAGGGGTACTGCTGTATAAGTCCAGTCCAGTGGTGCAGCCGTATAAGTCCAGAGGTACTGCCATTTAAGTCTAGGGGTACTGCCGTATAAGTCCAGGGGTACTGCCGTATAAGTCCAGTCCAGTGGTACTGCCGTATAGGTCCAGGGCTACTGCTGTATAAGTCCAGGGGTACTGTCATATAAGTCCAGTCCAGTGGTGCAGCCATTTAAGTCCAGGGGTACTGCCGTATAAGTCCAGGGGTACTGCCGTATAAGTCCAGTTCAGTGGTGCTGCCATATAATTCCAGGGGTACTGCCGTATAAGTCCAGTCCAGTGGTGCAGCCATTTAAGTCCAGGGTTACTGCCGTATAAGTCCAGGGGTACTGCCGGATAAGTCCAGTCCAGTGGTGCAGCCATTTAAGTCCAGGGGTACTGCCGTATAAGTCCAGGGGTACTGCTGTATAATTCCAGTTCAGTGGTGCTGCCGTATAAGTCCAGGGGTACTGCCATATAAGTACACCAATATTGTGCGTGCATTACATCTATGCAATGCAGGAGATGCTGTCGGTGGCCCGAAAAATTGCAGGCCACTTTCGACATTCAGACACTGTGTGCCACTCCTATATGGGCCAGGTGTTTGTGCCACACACTTGTGTCGCTTAGCTTAGTCATCCAGCTACCTCATTGCACCTCTTTTTTTTTCTTTGCATGATGAGATGTTTGGGGCCTAGTTTTTAAAAGTGCCATCCTGTCTGACACTGCAGTGCCACTCCTAGATGGGTAAGGTGTCTGTGCCACCCACTTGGGTTGCTTAGCTTAGTCATCCAGCGAGCTCGGTGCAACCTTTTGGCTTAAAAACAATATTGTGAGGTATGAGGTGTTCAGAATAGACTGGAAATGAGTGGAAATGAGTGTTATTGAGGTTAATA
Organism: Pseudophryne corroboree; assembly: GCF_028390025.1. Classification (NCBI taxonomy): domain Eukaryota; kingdom Metazoa; phylum Chordata; class Amphibia; order Anura; family Myobatrachidae; genus Pseudophryne; species Pseudophryne corroboree. The sequence continues at coordinate 217,709,807 of NC_086446.1, forward strand.
ATACCATAGGATCAAAATTACCCAAAAGGGTGGTTTTGGCAAAACCAATCCAGATCCAAAACACGAGCGAGGATCCAGATTCAAAACCAAAACATAAAACATGAAAAGTGCCCACCACACATCTCCAGTATTATTCTGTCCAGGTTGTTTAAGACATACTCATCACAGTGATGAGTAGAGTGCTGATTTATCAAAACTTCTAAAGAGGACTAGTTGAGATTTTGCCCATAGCAAACAATCACACTCTACATACCATCAGTCCCATTGGTTGCTATGGACAACATCTCCCCTTGTACTCAGAAGGTTTGATAAATGTCTCCATAAGAGAGAGGAAGTAGAGGGGAACTTCTGCTGACCTATGGAAAACAGTAGCATTTTCCATTAAACTAGCAGAGGCAACTAATCCCTCTCTGACAAGTTTATCAGGTCCTTATTTTTGCATAGCACTGCCTGTCATGCTCACAGCCCATCTGAAAAAGCCAGAGTGTCGTGCAAATAGTCTTCATTTTTCATGGTAAGCCATATGTAATCACAAAGACTGTGTCAGTATAGATCCTTTAGCGTGGGTATTGGACACCTTCACTTCACTTTTTTAGTGCGTCAGGTGTCCAGAGATTTAGGGTAAATGTAATAGTCTGCGACTTGCAGGTCATCAATGAGTTCCTGGTGATTCTGCCCAATGTTTACAGCAATAATTTAAAAGGCAAAAACAGCATGGTTGCCCTACTTAACTGACAGGGTTTGTTTTTTTTATACCAAAAACTGTTTATAAACTGTTGGGGGGGGGGGGGGGGTTATGAGTGAATTAGGTGTAGAATGTGTATTTAACTCTATCCAAAATGATTTTAGTTAGCAGAGGGAAGTTTCTCTTCTTACGAGGGAAGTCTCTCTTATGGGGGAATTGGGTTACAATGGTTGTAATAAAGTGGTACAACAAGGAGCAAGCAGTAGACAAGTTATTTTCTGGCACCTATGACTGGAGATTATGTGTTAAGTCTTGGAGAAAGATGAAGTGAAGAAGTTGCCCAAAACAACCAATAAACATCTGTCATTTTCTTGATTGAGCAGTTCTCCACTTTATTTCTCCAAGGCTTGATAAATCTCCACTATGGTTCCAAAAGAAAGTCACATTACATATTACACTGAAAGAATGCAACTTATACTGTAATGTACCATATTCAAATTGCTGCTGGTACACACAGAAATATGTTATGTTAAAAAGAATCAAATCCCGGCTTGATTAAGGTATCCAACCACCATAGGCTAATATACTCGGTATCCGGACTCCAGGTCGACAGCACAAAGGTCGACACACCTTAGGTCAACGCCAATTGGTCGACACACCTTAGGTCAACATGGACAAAAGGTCGACAGGAACAAGGTCGACATGGAAAAAGGTCGACATGAGTTTTTCACGATTTTTTTCTTTTTTTGAACCTTTTCATACTTAACGATCCACGTGGACTACGATTGGGACGGTAAAGTGTGCCGAGCGAAGCGGTAGCGGAGCGAAGGCACCATGCCCGAAGCATGGCGAGCGAAGCGAGCCATGCGAGGGGACGCGGTGCACTAATTGGGGTTCCCGGTCACTCTACGAAGAAAACGACACCAAAAAAACATAAAAAACTCATGTCGACCTTTTTCCATGTCGACCTTGTTCCTGTCGACCTTTTGTCCATGTCGACCGTTTGTCCATGTCGACCTAAGGTGTGTCGACCAATTGGTGTCGACCTAAGGTGTGTCAACCTTTGTGCTGTCGATCCTCAGTCCCAGACCCAATATACTCGTAGTCCTTCCCCCCATCCCCAATAAAATCCTGCATTTATAGTGTCTACTCCTGCCAAACAACCCTATTATACAGTAATGTACCCCCCACACACACACCCCCCCCACAGCCATATCGTAGTATCACTCCCGGGCGTTTGTCCACTGCAAGGCGATCCCAGCTAAGCTATGTAGTCTTAGTCACTTGTCTTTGTACCTTTTAGCTCCTCTGCATGTGTGGCCAAAATGTCTTTAGAAGATGCCTGTGCCCTAAAAGGTGGAGGGAGCTGGCATACCCCATGGCCCAATGCCCTAGGCAAATAGTTGATCAAACACTGTGACGAATGCAGGTGCAGGGCAATAAAAAAAAAGTCTTAAATCACATGAAGACTGTTGGGTATGGAACATTACTTCGACCAATATTAGGTTGGCAGCCATTAGGTAGACCCACATAGTCGACATGAACATGGTCAACTTGGTGAAAAGGTCAGCAGGGTCAACAGGTTGACAGTGTGAAAGTAGACACCTGAAAAAGTCGACAGGTAAAAAGTAAAAAGGTTGACATGGAAAGTGACAACACAAAAAAGGTCAACATGGTTTGTTTTTTGGCATTTTGGGGTGTCATTTTATGTTTAACCAGATGTGACCCCAATTAGTATACCACATTCTCTTGTATGATTCCCTTCGCTTGCCATGCTTTGGGCAAGGTGACTCTCTCCAGTACCGCTGCACAGGCTACTATTGCATGTTGACCACATGGGGTTGACCTATTGACTGTCGACATTAGTACACAATAAGGAACCATCTTGGTATCTGGATGATAGGTCAACCGTATTAACATGCAAAAAGTAGCAGCCACAGAAAAACCTTCCTGATAGGATTTATTTTTAAATTGCAATGTAGTGAATGTATGCCTAACTCTACATACTGGTAATGAAATGGGAAAAAACCTGTATGACTACATTAAACAGGAGAAATCACTCCTGTACTTATTGATGAATCTACAACAGTTAGCTCAAAATTGATAATTGTGCTATATATGCATCATTTCAAATAAGTTTCCTTTTTCTGCATTTACTAAGAACGGGTAGCAGGGAGCGGGGGTAGCCGGGAGCGATGCCCCAACAACCCGTACTTATGAGTGGTATAGGTCTTATATTGTTTGCAGCGTTTACGGGAGCATGTGTACTCTCCAACATATAGTAACACAACAAAAGAATGGTAAGCTATGCCGGAATGCACACGCATCACAGCAACACCATGCAGCAATTACCCACAAAGATGTGTGAGGACACATTTGTACCAACAGAGACTCATGACTAGAGGAAAAAGCTAGAAGGGGGGAGAGAGCTGTAAGTGACCCAGGGATCCCACCTTCTACTCCTTCCCGCCTGGGTTTCTGGGTCCTGTGTAACCTTTTATCTAATAACAGCATTTGGGTCTAGAGAGAGAGATACATACACACACACACACACACACACACACACACACAGTCCTCCTGAGTGTATAAGTAGTACAGAGGGTACTGCTACTCTTGCAGGTGACAAATTGTAGATTTTATTTTTGTCTGTGTATTTTAATGTTAAGTTGTCTTTGTTACACTACAAAATTTCATAAACTTGTACAGCTTATGCCTAGTAGCTGTCAAACCATATGCGTTTCTTTCCATCTTTAATAAGCAAATGCTGGCACAGAGCCCACCAGCTCTATGATACGTCTTAAATTGTAGCCTATGACAGCCTACACCTTCCCTCTGCTCTTTACTTTCCCGTAGCTGGGAGGACAGGATGGTAGCAGTTATCTTGCTTGTGCTGGCTGAGAAAGTGGCACTGTAATACCCCTTTCACACCGAGCATCTGACCCAGGTTATTGCTGGGGCAGGCAGCACAACCTTGGTCCTGGCTTGGTGTGAAAGGGTTGACCTGGGTTGTGCATCCTGGGTCCTAAACCTGTGTGGCAACTAGGGTTATTCCCAAGTCTTGCCAAGGTCATGCATAAAAGGCTCCTGATTGGTGGGCTCAGGACACTTGGAGATAACATAATCTTCAAGCACCTTGTATTAATGGCAATGACATGGGAATAACCTGGGTCCATCAAGGAAGTGTGAAAGGGGTAAAGTAATCTGAAGTCCCAGCTCCAACCCGCGTTCAGTATCCCAGTTTGGACATGGGCTGGAGCCGAGGCTTCAATGTTAAAAGGGGTATCAAATAGTTGGGAATCACTGTACAATCTCCAGATACATCTCCATCAAGAGTGGATTTTTAGGGGTTAGGCCACCGCTAGGAACAATAATATTGGCCCCATGATTTTATTATTTTATTATCAGTTTATGTAAAACTGGTAAAAATGTGTGAAGATTTAACTCTATGATTTCTGTATAGATAAATATATATTGCACAGAAGTTGCCTGTAAGATAGATCTTAAGGTGGGTACACACCTGACATCATCATGATATGTCATTTCCGTCTGAATTTAAATGACAGATCATAAATAAAGGGTAGTGCGTATGCCGGGTTGCGCAAACCCGTAGGCTGTATGCGATATCTTTTGGTCTAAAATGCTGCACGGCCAGCCGGAAGATATTGCATGTGACGCAGTGCAGTGTAATGAAGGACGGAACAGTGATCATTCTGATGTCTGCCGCCTATACGATATGTCGGAAGGCATATCGGCTGGGTACACATCGTTCTGATGCGTAGCCAGCAATAGACTGCGAAAAATTTTAAGTTGGCAAGCTGCATCATGGGCAGCTATGCAGCTGTTACTGGTAACACCAGGCTGCTTGTCACATGCCGATCACTTCACTGTCAACTCTCCCCACTTTATATAAGAGCTGACTCCAATGCCTTGAATAGTCAAGGCAGCCCCAATCTCACCACAATTCACCACCTACGCCATCCAAACTCCTCCCTGCCAGTAACATAATAAAATAATGAATCACCCAACTCCCATGTGGCTCCATCAGGCCAGAGGCCTGCCATGACTTTGATGCAGAGGGCCTGCTGTGCCAGACCCAGCAAGTCTTTTTCACAGTATGGCAACTGGGACCTTGTTTTAATACTTAGAATGAAGAGGGGATCTCACATGTTTTTATGAGATCGGAATGTAATTATTGTGTTAAGCATATTAATTCTGTCGAATGACAGCGTGGTTTTTGAGCACTCTGTACAAGTGGCGTCCACATAAATTAACAAGTTAAGAACAAAATTCTGCAACAAAAAAAATAAATATAAAGGTTTCTAAAACAAATCAAATGTTATATAAAAGAAATTAAAAATAGATATATTAACTGGAAAAATAATGGGATTTCCTAATTATTTTTAGTAATTTACAGTTGTAATTTCTGTTCTTTAGTATCTGAATTTGAGGCACTTGTCTTTTCATACAATTTTTAATTAAGAAACATTTGATAAAGTCCCTCAATAAACACTGATTGGAGGATGAACACAATGTCAGGTTATCCCCTAGGCAGGGGTCTTCCATAACTAGGATGGCCTTTGGTTTGACTAGTCAATTGGTATTAAAAATAAAATTAAAAAACTCCCTTTAGCAATAAAGTAATTACCAAGGTTACAGGTTTAACATTACATTATGGGACACATTGTGGGTATTTGCAGGAGGGAAAATTTTGCTTGTTTCTGAGTGCACCTCCATGTTGTAGTAGCGCTCAATATTCCGACAGAACACTACCGCTAAATTTTAAGGGGTCCATTTGCTAAGATTTGGAGAGAGATAAAGTGGACGGAGATAAAGTACCAGCCAATCAGCTTCTAACTTCCATGTTACAGGCTGTGTTTGAAAAAAATGACTGTTAGGAACTGAGTGGCTGGTACTTTATCTGTGTCCACTTACTCTCTCTCTCTTTCTCTCTTTCTCTCTTTCTCTCTCTGAGGCTTAGTAAATAGATGCCTAAATCTTTAACATACTTGTAAACAAATTTCCCAAAACTTTTTAAAAAAGGTAATATATTTTTGCGGGTGGTCTTCGGGTTGCCGGCGGCCGGGCTCCCAGCGACCACCATACCGGTGCCGGAATCCTGACCACTGGCATACCAACATCTTTTCTCCTTCTTAGGGGTCCACGACCCCCCTGGAGGGAGAATAGATAGCATGGCGCGCATAGCGCGCCACCGCGCCCACAGCGTGGCGAGTGCAGCGAGCCCACAAGGGGCTCATTTGCGCTCTCCCAGCTGTCGGTATGCCGGCGGTCAGGATTCCAACGCAAGTATGCTGGTTGCCGGGACCCCGACCGCAAGAAAACCATACTACACCCATTTTGGCAAACATTCTTTTTTACTTACATTACTTTTTTTACTTTTACTTAAAATTGTTGTTTTTGAGGCATTTTACAAGGAGTAGATGTTTCTATCTCACCCATGTTAAAGTTTATGGCAGATAAGACAGAATGATGTAAGACTCAGGCCTTCATAGGTCTCTGTCTGCTACCATGACAACCAAGAATAGAAAAGAGTGCATGCTGCAGTTGTCAAACTTGTCCAGAGTACTTTTATCTGCTCAGTTGTATAACATAGCAGCAGTATTATGAAAGCCTGGTTGTGATGCACAGGCTATTATTGCATGAGCTTTTCCATTTCCTTTATGTAAATCAGAACTGTAGAATCAACAAGACAGATGGAAGACAGAAGGCATTTACTAGAAAAGTTGATTTTGACCTCTACAGAGAGGAAAAGAACACATTTTAAGGGATAAATTCTATTTCCCTGACGCACTGTTACTTACAATAGAGGGTAGTTTATTCCCATAATAACGATCATTCTGCGTGAAGCATTCTCTTACAGCCATACAAAACACACAGTCTCCGCTTGATGAAAACAGCTAATGCGGAGGCGAGTAGGTGGAATTTTATTTCAGAACTTACTTGGATTTAGTGAGCTATGAAAGTCTGCACACATTGTAGCACTCTGCTGTGTCCTGCCTTTGCAGGAAGGATATCCGAGTACAATGTAAATTGGAAACCTGCAGATCATTTAGCAGATACATTAACATAGCATGACTATGCCACAGGATGCAGATAATTTCTCAAACAATAAAAATAATATTGTAATTTTCTAGCCAGAAGTTGCTGTTCTTCCAGTATTTTGAATGCATTCCGTTGCATCAAGTATTTTAAAAAGTAATGGTTTCCATTTTGCTGAGAAACGGTGAAATGTGATCAGCAGTGCAACTGAGCCCGGTCTGAAATGCTTTATTCTGACATACTGTGGGTCAGTTTGCTCAACATATTAAAAATTGTGCAGTAAGATCTCAATTTGTAGTAGTATAACATTATTTCAATTCAAGGCAGGGTTTACCCATACTTTAAATTCTAGAGATGTAAATATACTGAATGCACATGACATTAACTGTACCCCACTGCTGTTTTTTGAGGCATCTTATAAATAAATGACAATAATAAGAGACAAGATTCGACATAACCATTGTCATGGTACACAAAACATCTCACCCTTCCAAAATAATAAAAATGTGCATTGCACTGCAGCTAAGAAATTCAAGAAGTAGAGAAACTGCAATGCAGCACTGGTGAACAACATTGACTAAAATCCTGTTCAAGTACTAAGAAATGTTCCAGGCAAAGTGCTGTCACATAAGCGCTTCTGTTGAATGAGGAGCACGACTGCACTGCCTCCATCATAATGCAGCCTAATGTAACTGTTGTGGTGGTCTTTAGAACCTGTAGGAGGCCTGACCTCCGACATGTGCTACTGCTCATGTCTTTCCTCATTGGTGTTAACAGCGAATGGATGCATCTCTGAAATTCCCCAGTGACAGCAGCCTTGCAGAGCCCATAGTACCTACTGAGAGCCCCCAAATACACTGTAGCCCACCGCTATATTAGAGTGGCATAGCACTACATTACACAGGAGCGCATACCACATAGATATTCAGCACACTACAAGGTCCAGCAATACCCTATTGCTCCGGGCTGTGTTAGTACTATTGTTTGCACACCAGTTGTATCCCATGAAATAGTCCCACACACTTGCAATATCCTCCTACCAATTCCATATTGAGAGTGCAATGTATACTGTATACTGTTTTGTTTTTTTGCAGCTGAGAAAACTTAGCAGTTTTAAATCTCACAGTCTATAATCCCTACTAATGAGCTCTAAACAAAATATATGGTGATTGAATCAACTACCAATAAGATCACAAACAATAACGGAATAATAAAGTGCTTAAATATCAAAACATATTGCATTTATTAATTCATCATACTCAACAATAACATTCAAGTACTGTATATATAAGCACAAATAACACCACATCTACAACACTAATTAAGAACAATAAGCTTGTTTGCACGCGTTTGTTTTTAATTAGTGTTGTAGATGTGGTTTTATTTGTGCTTATATACTTGAATGCTAATGTTATATTAATTTATTTTTCATAATGCCCAACATGACCCTCTCCAGGAGGGACAAAATGCTCTGCTCCTGGCCTTCCCTCTTAATTTGTGATTTCCAGCACCTGTTTTGAACAAGTTAATGGATAAGAAAGGCATTTCAGCATAGGTGTCGGCAATCATAAATTAAGAGGTAAGTCCATGAGCAGATCATTCTATCCCGTCTGGAGAGGGTCATGTTGGGAGGTATGTTGTTTGATGGTTAATTCAATAACCATATATATATTTTTTATTAGCAATATAAAATTACAGTATAATTAGGTATAGCATTTATGTGACATTACCTTGCTAAGTATATAGGAATTCATTATAATATGGTGTAATATTTTTGCGCTTCGTTATCTTTTGATACTTATGATCTCTATGTAACTATGTTTGCTCAAACATAATGTAGGCTATTTAAATTGGATTGTAGTATTTTTATTGAGTTGGATACATGGATAATCTAAATTGCCATCATCAGAGTTTGAAAATCCCTTAGAGTAGTGGTTCTAAACTCGGTCATCAGGACTCCAAAATAGTTCAGTTTTCCAGGTCATCTAGAAGGTGCACAGGTGTGGTCAATATTCACTGACACATTTTAAAAGATCCACAGGTGAAGCTAATTATTTCACTTGTGAATCTGTGAGGAGACCTGGAAAACATGAACTGTTTGGAGTCCTGAGGATGGATTTTCTGCCTTAGAGCTGATCAAGGCATTCACCTGCTCTCCATTTTACCTTAGAAATTATTTAAATGTGAAGATATGAGCTATTACCTTCAAAAATGAAAAGTGCTGGTGTTACAGCGCTCTAAACTTCATACTTACTGTACTGCTGACACTTGAAAGTAAAGTCTTAGGGGTAGATGTACTAAAGCACCTAAAACAAACGAGTGGTCTGTCTATCATTCCACTATTGTATTCTGGATGATAGACAGAATCTGATTGGTTGCTATGGTCAACACCACCACTTGTTTGCTTTTGAAGCTTTAGTAAATCTATCCTTAGTTTTAAGATGCACAAATGTACTATTATATTCACAATTAATAATAAACACATGAAATTAATATATCATGTGACAAGGATAAGTGTAACCCACAATACTTTAACATCCTGTGTTGAACTTGCCCAGGAAGAGGTTTATTTTTTTTTAAAATACCTGACAATATTGTACCACAAATTAGCAAGTAAAAAGGAGAAATGTGTGGACCTACTCTTTTGTATAAGAAACTACATATACAGTACCATCTGTGGCTATTAAATAATGAGACTGAAACTATAACTACATTTTAACACCATTCCCCTTATATGTACTCCCCTTCTGCATTCACACACCGCTGCTTCTGATTTTCCACTGGTCAAAGCCGTGCTGTATCTCATTATCTGTCACTGTCTCAACAGCTCCGTCATTTTCTTCTTTAACTAAGTAACTGATGCAAAATGGGTTCGCTTGAGTGAAGATTTGACTTTAGGATAAGAAAGAAATCACAAAGTACTAGGTCTGGCAAGGGTGTTCTAGCACTGCAATCTGTTTCTCAGCCAAATACTGCTTCACAGAGAGAGCTACAGTATGTGGGATGGTGCGTTGTCCTGATGGAGGATGAAACCATTTTTCCACAACTCTGGTCTCTTTCTTCTGATTCCTTCCAGCAAAGTTTCTAAAACAATTTTGTAGTAATGTTGATTCACTGTTGTGCCTTCTGGTACCCAGTTTGCCAAAAAGGGATGCTGTCAGGATGCCGGCGCTTGAAATACAGTCACCAGAATCCCAACACATGTCAAAATCCTGGCACCAGAACTCTGACATCAATTGGAATACAGACGCTAGAACCCCAACCACCGGCATTCCAAACAAAAGTATGCCAGGGTCTCCTACATTTTATCATCTTTGACAGCCTCATGACCATCACTAAGGAGCAGATTTATTAAGCCTGGTGAAGTGATAAAGTAGAAGGTGATAAAGCACCAGCCAGTCAGCTCCTAACTGTCCTTTTTCAAACCCGGCCTGTGACATGGCAGTTAGGAGCTGATTGGCTGGTCCTTTATCACCTTCCACTTTATCACTTCACCGGGCTTAATAAATCTGCTCCTCGATCTTTTGTGCCACTTAAACACACGTGCACGTGACATACAATCTGACCCGGTGGGTGTTTTGTTCAACTTAACTAAAAATGTAAAGTTAATAAATTGCTCTACTTTTGAATTAGGCATATTTATGACTCACAGGAAAAAAACACAAGTACTTTGAATGCTGTGTGACAGCCAAATAACTGTGCAAGAGAGGTGAAACTTGCAAAATCATTGCAAAAGGTCAATGTTCCCCCACAAATTTTAACTTATGCAATTAACAGGGAGTGGGGTAATACTGACCTTGGACTATCCCAAGTATGGTTTATTTTTTACAAGTACAGTCTTGTTATTTAATAGCCACACATGTATAATGAAACAATAGCAAGAGAAGGTTGTACTTAATAAAACATGTCACCTTCGGGAGCTATAAAGGACATATTTTTCATATTTCATTTTTAAAATTATAGTAATATATATCTATGGGACATTCACACTGACCATTACTGTTTTGTTAATGATATGTATAAAAAATATATTACTAAAACTTTTCCAGTAGAATGTCCCTCAGCATGGCCATGGGGAAGCAGTATAGTACTTCACATTGATTTTTATTACTCTTCATTGGAGAACACAAACAATAGCACCAAGGTAAAAATAAATCATTTCAAGAATTACAGTATAATGTAAATGTCTCATTCAAAAGAAACTACCATATAAATAACTCTGGCACTGGATGCTGCTGGCTGGGAAGTCTGTCTTCAGTGAATGCTGAGAAAACTAGTAACACACAAGAGTCCTTTCCCCTGATAAAGATATGGCCCTCGAGTCATACTCTAGTCGCCAGAAGAGAAGGACTGCTAGTAGTACAATGTTATGAGCTAAGATGGAACTTTACTCTGAAAGCAAAGATGTTAGACAACAGTATAGTAAGCGTAGCAGCCTCCACAGGGACAAAACCACAGCCTAGATTGTACAGCCAATGACACCTTGATGGATGCCGCAAAACCACAAAAGTGTTCTACACCTTCATGAGAAAATCTAGGCTGCTCTGCAACAATAAAACAATGACCTAAGTTACATTGTGTAATATTGTGTAGAGAAGTGTAGTATGAAAAGAAAAAATCTGCAACTACGGACAATCAAGTTTTCACTCATGTTATAGAATTAGAAATGTTTCTTTGTGAAATAATAATCTCAGTGTTAATTAGGAACTCATGTATTCTAAGAAATAGCAAAGGTGTGAAAATATATAATATAATGTAAGGTCAATTAAGGCTGTTAGTCACAGTGGAATTCAATGATTATAATGAGTATATAAGTCACTATGCAAAAGGATTATTGCTTTTATGGAGAAGCCCAATGTACTTTAGCTACAAATATCATTATAAGGGTCTATTTCTTTCACAAAACACATTTAATCATGACATCACTATGCACTAGCTAGAAATTATAACAATAAAAAACACTTATAAACATTATGATTACCATAAAGAAGCACAACTATTTGGCAAAGTTTTTCTGCATTTGACAGTTTGCAAAAATGTAATTTGAAGGAAAATTACATCTTAACATAAATTAAACTATTTATGTACTTTAAAATGTATTTTAGTATGTAAATATATATAATATGTCTAATATTTTAATATATGCCCAATATCATAGAATGTGACAAGAGTTAAGTTCTGTGGCATTTGATGGTCTTTGTCATGTAACAATAGTTTATACCATTATAAAATTTGAAGTGAACATACAGTACACACATGTTCACTCCAATGAAGCTTCAAACCACTTAAGAGCAGGCTTGAGGGTATGAATCTTGCTTATTGGGCGATTCGCTGAGTGTGACAGCTCTGTTACTGTGAAGATTAGACTTTTTAGGTAAGGTACCAGTCATCCTTTTTTGGCTAATAGTGTGCTACTGTGAGCAGTGTATAAGGTTGTTGTTTCCTGCTGAGATACTTTGCCAGTCAAATACCTCCCAACTGTCCCGCTTTTGGCAGGAAAGTCCTGTTATTTGGGGATTGTCCTGCTGTCCCACCCATGGGCTGCAGTGTACCGTGGGGGGGTAGGAGAATTGGTAGGAGCACTCTCACTGAGGGAGGAACCTGGTGGCAGTCCAGCATCTCCAAGAGTGCTGGGCACAACTGCAGATAGATGAAAATGGGGTTGTCCTGTGAGGTCACGGACTTTCTATGAGCCTATATCCCCTTCCCGAATTTCAAATTCAAATTGTGCGAAGGTATGCAACTGGATGTCCTGCCTGCCCAAAACTTTGCTTTCTGTTGTGTCTCTTTTGCTCATTCTAATTGACAGTTTTCCCCAATTATTGTGGAAGCACAGGAAGGCAGGAAAGCGCTGTGTCTCAAAGGCCAGTTGTGGTGCTAGGAGGTGTTGGGGAACACCTACTCTTTGATATATGGCAAATTAGTGATTGTGCAGGGGGGTGTACATCTGGGGGAGACGCATATGGACTGTGTCTAGGTGAGAGGAGGGGAGTTTTCTGCAAAGCACGTGCTTTGGGGGGGGGGGAGTTTTATATGTCTCCCAATTTAGTTACATCTTTGACAGGCTGGAGTTGAGATCTCCATCCCCTTATATGCCACCTTTCTTCTCTAGCTAATTCAATAATAAAAACTGTAACCTTTTATGCCTGGCTGTGGTGTCTTGTCATTATTCTCTTTAGATAAGTTAAGGGCTGTGTAATGTGGTTTAATTAACAATAAACCAATGGACACTTAATAATGTTTTATATTATTCACAAATTCTTCCCCAGCTAGATACTACTTCATAATTTTACAAAAGGTCTTCTTGTAATCACTTAAGAGTCCTGATTGGCGTACTTGACAATTCGCAAGATGATTACCAAATCTTTCTGTGCTTCTTACATATGTATAAGGAGAGATGTTCAAAAATACAATTATAAAACAAGAAGCCAGTCACTTGAATGGCCATCAATATATAAACAGTTTGAAGGTAAGTAATAAAATAAACAGACAAACTAAATACAATTTAGGTAACATACAGCATATGAAACTTTCAGACAGAATATAGGGGGTCAATCTGAATCGATCACTCGCTGCCATTTTTCACGGCGCAGCAAACAGGTTACTACTGCGCATGCATATGCACTGCAATGCACACGCACGTCGTACGGGTACAAAGCAGAACGTTGCTGAGCGTTGGATTTAGCGAAAAATCGATTTGCACAGCCGATCACAAGGACATTGACAGGAAGAGGTCGTTAGTGGGTGTCAACTGACCGTTTTCAGGGAGTGTTTGGGAAAACGCAGGCACATCCAAGCGTTTGCTGGGCAGGTGTCTGACGTCAATTCCGGGATCAAAAAGACTGAAGTGATCGCAAGGGCTGAGTAAGTCCATAGCTACTCAGAAACTGCAAAAAACTTTTCCTCCCGCTCGGCTGCACACGCGTTTGCACACTTGCAAAGCGAAAATACACTCCCCAGTGCACGACTGCTAAAAGTAGCTAGCGAACAAACAACTCGGAATGACCCCCATAATGTACAGGTTGAGTATCCCTAGTATACATATAATATATATAAAATATGTCATTATCTCAGTATGGGACCCAAAATTGTGGGATTGTGAATTTTGGATAAGGGATACTCAACCGGTATACTACAAAGTTTGTACTGTTAGATATTAAAATGTATATAAGAAGCATTATTATGATTACAGTTATTATGAGAGCATATCTCCCAACTTTTGCTAGTTGAAATCGGATCCTTCGGCGTGCTTGAACAGGGTGTGTGGTCTCATGTCAAGAGGGCGTGACCTTGTATAAAGGGGAAGTGGCATCGCCGGAAAAGCCTCAATCTCAAGCCACGGCTCCATTGTCATCACTATGGAGGTGCACCCAGTGCTCTGGGAGCTTGCGCACTGCTAAGTAGAGCAGCTATGCAGAACAAGAGTGGGGGGGTCTCCCAACTTCACCCCTTCATGGGACACTGCACCTCACAGGTGGGATGGTGAGACAGTGTCCAGAAACAGGACTGTCCTGCCAAAATAGGGATAGTTGGGAGGTACTGTATATGTAAGACAATGTATTTTCATGCAGTTTTAGAGGGGTTTAGTATGATATACCGGCGACTGCCGGCAACCTAACTGTATCCCTTTTAGAGACCCTGGCTTTTGCAGATTTTGGGGTGAAGCGAATTTAAATGCAAGTGTGCTGTAATTGTATTACATTATGTACACATAAAAGAAATGTTGTATGTAGGGTTGAATGCATCTTTGTGAATGGATCCTCGTATCCTGACAATTGGTTTGAGTCCAGTCATCATTATCAGTGTACACTAGCACCAGCATTGTCATTGGTGCAAACATTCAAGTTTATTTTACACTTCCGGACAACTATGCATAACTCACAATTCCGTTTACACACCCCATCTTAACACTGCCTACTTAAGGAGGTTCTGTTACAGTCCAGTTATGCCCCTTCAGTTGTGAGATGTGCCCAAAACGTGTATACAGATGTGTCCTCAAACATCTTTGCTAAGAAGAGCTGCTTGGTGTGGCATAGCTGTGATGCATATGCATCATGGCATAGTTGTTCCCTTTCTTGTGCTATTATTCATGTGAACATGCATATGCACACTCCCACGAATACCACAAACAGAAACTGCAAATTCGAATGGGTAGAGGAAGTATGTTGAACTCTGCATCAGCCCCTTTGTGAAGAAGAAGTAGAAGAAGAAGTAGAAGAAGACGAAGTAGTAAAAAAAATTATAAAATCAGACAATCAAAACATGAGGCATAAAATGTAAAGGTGCTATTCTGATATATTTAATCGTAAATTAATTATTTAACAAAAAATACTGTTTAAGTTTCTTTACCCTAGATGCACTCACTTTTTTTTTTTAGATCATTTAGACGGTAAAATCACTCTCTAAGCACAGTAGCTGGGCAGCTTTAGATGTGTTTGTTTTCTGTTTACATGATTATATGGCCCTTAATTTAATAAAGACTTTTAGAAAACAGTTTTTCCCTTTCTACATTATTTCGATGCAAATGATTCCTGCTGGGTCCACTCTACCAAAGTAATCTGTTACTAGTGTTGCTGTGTTATTATTGGTCAGAGTAATGTGTAAATACAGACAAATTAAGCAATTAGTTACAGACCACTGTACATTTGATTTGTCTACATTGTCAAGGTCCAGAATCAGTATTAAGCAGCTACAGTATGTTCAACCCTGTCATTGCTCACACGTCTCTGCTAATCAGAGATTGATTTCATATTGCTTTGTTCTCTTCAGTACCAAAGAGGGAGCACAGTGCTTTTACATGGTCTACGTAGCTTGTTTGAGTGGGTGAACTGTACACTATCTAGAAAACCAAAGAAGTGCTACTTAGGATATGTGAATACATTTACCCATACCCTCATGCTCTAAACAATTTAATGCTTCTATGTAAAGGCCACGCGCAGCCACCCGACAAATATAATGTCGGCCATTACGGATGATGTAATGGTTAGCATTAATGCCTAACAGCACAGAGGTCATGGGTTTGAGTCCCACCATGACGCTAACTGTGTGGAGTTTGTATATTCTCCCTGTACTTGCGTGGGTTTCCTCCGGGTGCTACAGTTTTCTCCCACAATCCAAAAATATACTGGTAGGTTAATTGGCTCCCAACAAAAATTAACCCTAGTGTGAATATATGTGTGCGTGTACACATGATAAGGAATATAAGGGTCTATTTACTAAGCCTTGAATGGAAATGAAGCGGACGGAGACATTGTAGTTAGGGGTTGATTGGCTGGTCATTTATCTCCATCCACTTTATCTCCATCCAAGGCTTAGTAAATAGATCCCATAGAGTGTAAGCTCCACTGGGCAGGGACTGATGTGAATGGCCAAATATTCTCTGTAAAGTGCTGCGGAATATGTGTGCGCTATATAAATAACTGGTAATAAATAAAATTAATAATGTTGTCTGGCTGGAATCATGCGTCTTTATGCATAGAGATGGCAAGTCTCACCTGAAAGTCACTACCTCCCATCATTTACAGTCACCATCAGGTGATGGCTGTTAATGTATGAAAGGCTAACTGAAGGATGCAGTAAATTCACTATGTTGTATGCCCGCAATTCATAGTTGTAAACAACTGAGCTGCATCTCCACTTGTGGTTAAATGGGAGAAGCTCATAGGCTAAGCATGCTGTAGGTGGAATTGCATTCTATTTAGAGGTTACCCTATGAAGAAATCTGGCTGATTATAGACCAGACTTTTGCACCAAGAATGAGGCTGGTGCAGAGTAGCGCACATAGAGATGATGGCTACTTGCACAGCTGGACACAGTGGGCAGGAGGTAATAGAGTCTGAGTTTGCCAGACCTGCAGGATGCTGGCACTGATCGAGGATACAGTATGTCACCCAGCCAGCCAGCTCTCAAAGCATCCTGGGAACTGCCTGGGTGAGCTGAAGCTCCCCCTTGATTCAGCCAGAACCGTCTCTCTGGAAGTAAAAGTGAGAAGACAGCAGTTGCAAGCTCCAGGGGTGGGGGAATGGATGTCACTGGCCACAGCTGCAAGCTACGAGGGAAAGGGTGGCGTTGAGTTACTGGCCGTAACTTCAAGCTATGGCAGGGGGCTAGAATGACCTGAGCCCCTGGGCAACTGCCGATTAAGCCAATATGAAAAGGCAGCCTTGAGGAGGGGTTGGGATCTGTAATGATACATGTCTCACCTAAAGTCAGGTAGATAGGCAGGCAGTGGGAGAGCTCAGTGGGAATGGAGGCCCTTCCCACACAATTATGTCTCTCTGAAGCAATGACTTCTATCATTACCATATCAAGTACCCAAAACATCACTTGACAGCAAGTCTTCAAATCCCACTCTCCTATAAATTCATGTAGCCATACAGAAGTTGATACTTTTAAACTGGGATGTACAGTAGTCAACAGGTTGACAATAATAATGCAGACAGTTATGATGTTGACATTGTTAAATGTTGACAGGCAACATGTTGACAGGTGAAATGTTGACATTGTCAGAATGTCTATTTAGGTTCTTGACAAGAGGGTTAGGCTGCAGGTGGGGAGGATAGGGCGTAAAGATTATGAATACAGCAAGTTGACATGATGAATATCATCATTATTACTGTTGACAGATCATAATCAACCTCCTTTAACTAGTGATAGGCAACCTAACTAACATTAAAACTTTAGTAGCTCTATGGGTGGCTCTCTAACCTTCAAAAAGGCCACACATTACCGCTAATCTCAGTAATAAATTCAATCAATACATTTAATCAAATAAAGAAAGATACATTTTATGTCAGATAGGTGGGGGACCACAAATCAAAGCTTGCGGGGCTAGATGTGACCCCAGAGCCGCATATTGCCCATCACTTCTTTAAACATTTAATATGGCTTTTTAGGTTGCATATTGTATGCTAAAATGGAAACAAACAGTTTGGATATATATAACAAAATAATAATGCTAGTGGTTGTCAATTCCATTGTGCACTGCAGATTGTTTAATCTTAAAAGATAATAATGAGGTTTAACAATAAAGATAATTGTAAATGCCTTCAGGATAACTATGTAGAACGCAATAACATTTCATGATTGTCTGTTAATGTTTAGCATCATGGATATTAGCTACTAATTGTGGTTATTTTGATAATAGTGCTTTGTAGAGAATAAAATCCAATTAAGTGAAAACAAATGTGAAAACCTAAATGGGTGTTTAGAGATTTAGAGTTCATTCACAAATGCATTATGTTGCGTTGTCTCTATGTGCATTCACGGCATCCAAGGGATCATACTGTAGATTTCAATGGTACCTGTAAAGTCCTCTATTTTTTTTTTCTAAGAGCCATATTCCCAGTAGATAATATGGTGACTTGCAAAACATTTTATATATCAGCTGCCTAATGATAAAAAAAAAAACACTTCTATACAACGTAAATTAATAACTGTTTTGCAGAATGCCACAATAATGTTACACAGGAAAACACTAAGGGGCAATGTATCAAACAATTTTTAACGTCAGTCCAAGAATTGCCGCATTCATGTTGTGTCCGGGAGAGAACTCTTCAGGTATCAAACTATCAATCCTACTGTAAATGCACTCCCCAAAGTTTCATATCAGCTGATATATACAACTTACAAGTGTATATTGTATATTAGAACAACTAAATAAGAATTATAAAACACCAACAGTGCACCTCACAGCCATTATAAAATTGCTATTTCAAAAAATACTTAGGCATACTGGGGCTCATGCAGAGTTGGACCCAAATGCGGTTTGTAGATTTTTCCCAGCATAATGCTTCCTTTTACTCTACGCATGCAAATCAAATCAATGTACACATGCTGACTGAGCCGTAGCATTAACTTCAGTGAAGGGGGCTAAGACAGGATTGGGAGATTGAATGTAGAAAAAAACAGTAAGTGTAAGTTCAAGCATAATGCATCCCATACTGAGTGCAAACAGAGGTGCTGTATGTGTGTCTGTTTGGTTGTGGATCTCTCGTAGGTACTGGAACCCTTGGTGCAAAGATCTATGTGAATATTCCAACTACAAACACTAGTACTTTACCATCCAGGACTGGAGCATTCTTACCTACTTTTTCCTCCTCCTCTCTGAGATAAGCCCAGATAGGAGATGCAGGTGATCACTCTGCTGGCTGGTCCAAATCACAGGTAATTGAATTGTGTCATATTGGTCCCACCTTCTCCATATGGATTACTAATTTGTTCTATTATTTTCCCCATTCTGACTAATTCATAGAAAGTGGGCGGGATATGGGAGATACATCCCCTCTTTAGGAGTCTCCTTAGGGTTACCACCTCATCCCTTTAATTCTGGACACATAATAACACAGGTTCTGTGGCTGGCTGACTTCAAGACTCCATTTCACCTGGTTATAATCAGCCACAGAACCTGTGTAATTAATATGTGTCCAGAATTAAAGGGTTGAGGTGGTAACCCTAAGTCTACTGCACCTTCCAGGATATGTATGTATGTATGGGATGGAGTCATTATAGTAGAGAAACCTGCAGCATGTGTTGTGTCTGACATAGCGACAACAAGTCCTATGCCATTTAGCATGGGGCTGTATTCCATAGGTGAGTGTTTTTTTTTGTTTGTGTGTTGTTTTTGTTGTTTTTTTACAGTTGGCTGAAGATCCTAGCAAGGCATGTTGGTGCTTGTAATTCTAAAAGCACTGTTTTGTTGCCCCACATGTACTGTACGACCCACAGTGCTACCCTAGTGCTGTCAGTGGGCTTTCCTAAGGGAGGAAGGGTAAAAAAAATTAGCAGACCAAGGAAATGCAGCACCTTGCTAACCAACCTAAGACTGGTTCTCATGATGACAGGGGGACCCCATGCAGCAGGTTTCCCTGTTGATAAACCCAAGGCAGGTAGTGGCAATTTTGGTGGGGTAACACAATTATGTTTTTGAAAAATAAACCCCATAAAGACTAAAATTTGTTCTAAAAAAAGTACATTTTACAATGGGAGGCAATCATGAGACCACCTATAGGGATCTCGGTGGTGACAATGCTGATGCCGGAATCCCGACAGGCGGTGAAATGCCGCTGCCAGAATACCAGTGCCACAGGCTTTTCTCCCTCTATGGGTGTCCACAACACCCATAGAGGGAGAATACAACCTGTGGCTAGTGCAGTTAGCCCACAAGGGGATTTATAGCCCTTGCCCTGCTGCCGGCATACTGGTGACCGGGATTCCACTGTCGGGATCACGACAGCCGGGATCCCAGCTGCCGGTAAAACATATGTATTCCTTTGCAACCTATGCAGAACTGTGTACAATTCACATTTATGGCCAGCTGTGCATAGATAGCAAAATGCATTTTTTGGGGGACGCATCTTATGATTATGATTAGACAGCATATTGTCTCCTAGTGAGTTTTTATAATTGTACAGTACTTCTATTGAAACTCTCCAATATAATGAACATTACCTAACATCAGGAATAAACCAGTGTACATTAATATCTATCCCTTAATTGCCTCCCAGGGGAAATGTATCAAGCCTTGGAGAAAATAAAGCAGGGTACACACCTAAAGATTTATCTGGTGAGAAAAAAAATTGGTAATGCAAGAGAGCAAATGATAATCAACCATTTGCTCCCTATTGCTGGAAAACAGATAAAAACAATTGTTCACATATCTGTAAATTTGTTAAATCAGACGGATTTAACTCATCTGTCTTAACGAACGTTCACTCTTGGCCAATTGTCATTTGTACCCATTCATTACCAGATTTTTGTTCCCACCAGTTAGATAGGACAGATATACCTTTAGGTGTGTACACAGCTTTAGGGGCATATCTGTATAAAAGCTTGGAGATAGGTACAGTGGAGAGAGTTAAAGTACCAATCAATACGCTCGTAACTGTCAACTGTAAATGTTACAGGTTGTGGTTGAAAAATGACAGTTAGCAGCTGATTGGTTGGTTCTTTATCGCTCTCCACTTTATCTCTTTCCAAACTTTTATACAGTACATAATTATGCCCCTAAAAGTAGAGCAGATGCCCAGAGTAACCAATCAATGGTGGTGTTTGCATAAGCGATCCTTACTGCATTTCCCCGATGTTAGGCTCCTGCAAACACGCAAGACCTTTTTTGCACATGAGCAGAACGGATCCTGCGATTGCGACGCAGGTATGCGAATGTCTCTGCCTGATTGACAGGCAGAGGCGTTCAAAGGGAGGGACAGGGCCGGGGGCAGCCAGCATTCAAGAAAATGGGTGCGTGTTGCCGCCGCTTTTTAGGAGTGGAGAAGCCAAGGACTGCATCGCGAGATGCCGTTTCCTTGGCCTAGCAAGCCGCCCAGCGACAACAAAGCTGCCGATGCAGATGAACATCACGACTGGTGATTGCAATGTTCGTCTGAGATGCAATTTCATCACAAATACAGGGAGGTGGTATGCATCTCCTCCTGCATTTGCATTGCTAAGGACTGCAAATGTAAAGCTGCTGCAATCGATAATGAATCTGGTCCAATGTAACTGTCATTTATCTAGCACAGAACTGACAGCCAGTAGGTAACAATATGCTTTGCACTTTAATGTATCTCTCTCCAATGCTTGCTAAATCTACCTGCTCCAATCTCCACAATTAGTTTTTTCACTTGTAGTCCAGTATTATGCTTTGCCTGACTCTAATGATGGTGTGTAACTTTGCCTTCCTCTTATTAAATCTTTAATGCATCTTTTTAAATGATGCTACAGCTGTGTTTATGTTGACGCGTGACAGCTAATTAAAAGTCAGGGCATATGGTGCTAACCATTCAGTCATCATTGGGTCATCATGTTATCACTATACTTGTCAGGTTGATACATTTTTTAAACATTATTGCTGTACTTGGCCTATGGCTTTAAACGAGTAATTAAATCGGACTTCAGATGGCTTCTGCTGAAAATAGACATAGAAGACTCCCTAGGCCTAGATAATGTTCTCTTAATGTTGAATTCATTTGAGTAACAACAACACTACCAAATACAGTAGCATCTCCACATTTATTACGGCTTCTAATGTGTATATACTGTAATTATTCAAGTTGGAAAGGATGCACCCACCAGAGTCACAGAACTACACAAGCAGTAGTAAACGTCACAGCCACAAAAAAATCATCTACCCCTGACCTCTTCCTGTTATTGCTTCTCCACATGGCTGCTGGTGAGATACAGCAGCACTCATCCCCTGGATATCCACCCATGTTCTTCCCTACATTGCTAATACCATGCCTTCCCTTTTCCTGTACACTCTGAAATGCAGAATCTGTGTGCAAAAACTTACACATACATTGCACCAGACACCACTGCTACTCATATCTACAACAGACTCCCGCTCTTACATGCAACTAATGTAAGGTCCCCAAAAGCACATAGCAGGAACACAGACACTGCCTCGTTAACCTTCTTAATACGTGCAATCACATCTAAGACATTGTAAGTGAAACTTTATTGTATTAAACATTTTTAAAATTGCACTTGATCAGGGAATTTTATTATTCTTTTTTTTTTTGTGTAGGTGCTTTCCAATGAAAGCCTATTAACCCTACAGGTGTGGCAGTGTTGATTCCCAAGTAGGTGTAGTAAATCAGTTCAAATTTAAGCCAGGCTATTTACACTCTTGGTGAGTGCTCCGTATCCCAGACTGGGGAAAACTATTCCAAATATTTTCTTTATGTCAACAGGGATTAGGGAAAATCTTCTGCCACTGATACGTTTTAGCAGCTCAGTTGCAGTTGACTTGGTTATCTGGCCAGACTGACCTACATGCCCCATCATGCTCTATCTATCTTAGCTCCTCTACGACAGCCATCCCTCACTCTTACCTAGAAGACTTCTCTCTGCACCTCTGCTCACTTATTGTATGTACTGTAAATTCACTCTCCCAGCATCGCTATCTTTATATAAACACTGAAAACATAGATGTTTACTATAGCTTAGAATTATGTAACAACCAAAACAAAACTATGGAGTCCAGCTTTCCTTTAGCCAATTAGTCAAGAGTAAAGCATTCAAAAGTAATACAGAATGGCTGAGCCTCCTCCATGTGGTGGGTAACCACCCCACTCTGGAGACTGGCCACACACCTAAACATGTGCCCCTACCACTGCATTCTTCCCAGTGGGCCCTTGCTGCCCTGGTATCACACTGCTGACAATAATTTACCGAGTCTGGCGGCTCTGGTGTCCATTCGCTCGCTAGCAGTTTTCAGCAGCCATGCAAACGTATTGCTGCCGCCCACTGGGGAGTGTATTTTAGCTTTGCAGAAGTGCAAACGCTTGTGCAGCAGAGCACCTACAAAATCATTTTGTGCAAAACAAGAGTAGCTCTGTAGTTACTCTTCGTGTGCGTTGATTCTAACAACGGAGGGACAGCTTTTGACATCACACACCCTCCCAGTGAACGCCCAGCCACGCCTGCGTTTTTTCTGCCATGCCTGCGTTTTTCTAAGCACTCCCTGAAAACGGTCAGTTGACACCCAGAAACGCCCTCTTTCTGTCAATCTCTTGCGGCCGGCTATGCTATTGGCATTGTCGCTAGAACTAGTGCAAAACCACAATGGACTTTGTACCCGTACGACGCGCGTGCGCATTGCGGAGAATACGCATGTGCAGATTAGCCATTTTTTCCACTGATTGCTACGCAGCAAACAACGGCAGCTAGCGATCAACTCGGAATGACACCCCTAGTTTCACAGCAGGTCCACCATGGGTGGGAGATCGGTGGCACACACTACACTGAGTTGTTCTGGCTGGCCATTCTCTTCTGCTGGCTCCAGCTTCTGCATTCCTGCTTCCGACAGCTGACACCACCCATGGATCCCTGCTGGTGTAGCACTGGCTAGTATCAGAGCCAGATTTACACACACATTCCGATGTAGCCAGGTTCATTCAACCAGCGATGCAACTGCACATGCGCACACGTCGTGGGTCCACCTCGCCACACCAGAGCATGCCAGGGTGGGACTATCCACACCTGGTGGCTGCACAATGCATTCTCTATGGGCTTACGTGTGTGTACACACATACGCGCCTGCGCACGGGTGCATTTCTCGCGAATGGCTTAGCATCATGCAACAGCATTGCAAGCTGAATGCAACTGACTACATCTGTATATGAACTGGAGGTTTCATGTGGGCATTATACAAGGGTACAGTACGTACTTTGCTTTAATTATATATATATAAATTATATATATATATATATATTTATATATATATATATTTTATATATATATATATATATATACATATACACACACACACACACACACACACACACACACACACACACACACACACACACACACACACATACATATGCATACAGTATATGTATATATACACAGTAAAGGGACCAGTGCCTATAAAGTGCTTTTAGTGATACTCGTGCACTTAGTGCTAAAGTGAAAAACTCTGAAAACCCCCCAAAAAGAAATAGAAAAACAATGCTTATCTTTAAGAACTTTGGTGGTCATTCCGAGTTGTTCGCTCATTGCCGTTTTTCGCAATGGAGCATTTAGGTGGAAAATGCGCATGCGCACGGTACGCAGCATTCAGTAATTTAACACAAAACTTTGGAGATTTGCACAAGCTCGAGTGACGTTTTTTCATCGCTCGAGTGATCGTAGTGTGATTGATAGGAAGTGGGTGTTTCTGGGAGGTAACTGGCCGTTTTCAGGGCCTAAGAATGGTCTGAAGACAAAGTTCTTAGAGAAAAGCATTGTTTTTGTATGTCCTTTTTTTCTTTTTTCACAGTTTTTAGCACTAAGGCCCTCATTCCGAGTTGTTAGCTCGTTGCCGATTTTCGCTATGCTGCGATTTGTTGCTAAATGCGCTTGCGCATGGTACGCAGAGCATATGCGCTAAGTTAATTTACACTGGTGTTCGTGCGGCGCTTTTCAGTCGCACTGCTGATCGGTGAATGATTGACAGGAATGGGACATTTCTGGGTGGTAACTGAGCGTTTTCCGGGAGTGTGCTAAAAAACGCAGGCGTGTCAGGGAAAAACGCGGGAATGTCTGCAGAAACGGGGGAGTGGCTGGCCGAACGCAAGGCGCGTTTGTGACGCCAAACCAGGAACTAAACGGACCGAGCTGATTGCAATCAGAGGAGTAAGTCTGGAGCTACTCAGAAACTGCAAGGAATTATTTAGTAGCAGTTCTGCTAATCTTTCGTTTGCTATTCTGCTAAGCTAAGATACACTCCCAGAGGGCGGCGGCCTAGCGTGTGCAATGCTGCTAAAAGCAGCTAGCGAGCGAACAACTCGGAATGAGGGCCTAAGTGCATGAGTATCACTATAAGCACTTTATAGGCGCTGGTCACTTTACTGTATATATTCTTTATCCTGTGTACTTTGCCACTGCACTTTATTGTTACCTGGCTGCCAGAAAATTGGGGAGTGCTTGTTACACACTTTTTTCTTGTTTATTTATTTCTAATATCACCAATTTACCCATGTGTGTTTATAAATATATATATATATATATATATATATATATATATATAAAATCTTTTTTGTATTATTCTAATGTATTATTCTAATTATATGTATAGTAAAAAAAAGACTGGAATACAGATGTGTATGACCACGTTATGGGTCATTTGTCGCGACTAGCGTGCCCACGAACATACTCTGCGTATGTACCCGTAACCCTTTAGGATTGCATGGTGCGTACACAACTAGTCACATACGGGCGCGGCTACTTGAAATCATGATGTGTACAGATGTGCAACTCGTTTGTGGGTAAAATGAGCTTGGACACAACTGTTCAAAAGGCGTACTTTCATCTTTGTATCAGCCTCTTAGTGTTTGTAACAAGTTTTGTTAATTTATATTATAAACAAAAATATAGCCACTAATAAATACTGAATGGAAGAATAATGGTGTGACACCTACAATGTAGGGAGAAATGTTACCTGTACTGCGCGGTTCCTCAGTGATGGCATGCAGATATAATTGACAAAACAATAAACCCAGATTTATTATTCCAAAACGGACTATGAACTAAGTAATTATAGTAGTAATTGTAGCAGTAATAGAATCCCATAACATAATGGTTCCCTCAATATCAATTACTATGTTTCAATATCACTAAACCACCACCATTTATGACACTATAGGATCTGTCTGGAGTAATGATGTTAAGAAATTAAGCTTCATTTGTAATACTGTAAATTGCATTTACCCAGCAATCTACAGTACTCTGCAGCTTCCACTCTCGATGATTCTGTTGAGCCCTGTACCTATAACAAACATTGAATGTTTCAGCTTCAATGTACTGTAGAATAGCAACTTGGAAGATATATGCTTATCTGACATGGCTGCCCTGTTGGCGTGACTGTGAGTCCGCTGACATCACACTGTGGTGTGTACCCAGCTGACATGGACTACATATAGGCATTAGTATCTTACAGACAGTCTGAGGCAGCGTAATTTAGTGACACTTTACAAATAAACTATGAAGATGATCATTACAGCACCAATCTTTCTATCTCTGGGGGTAATGCAGACCCGATCGCTGCTGTGCGTTTTCGTACAGCCTGCGATTGAGTCTGAACTGCGCATGCGTATGCACCACAATGCGCAGACGCGCCGGGGAGTGACGGGCAGTGACGGGATGGTGAGAACAAAGCAATCGCACAGGCGATCGTAAGGTGACTGACAGGAAGAGGCCGTTTGTGGGTGGCAACTGACCATTTTAGAGGAGTGTCCGGAAAAACTCAGGATTTAGGCGTTTGGAAGGAGGGTTTCTGACGTCAGCTCCGGCCCCGATCATCACAGCGGCTGAGTAAGTCCTGGGCTGTGCAGAGACTGTGTGAGCAGCTCTCCTGCACATGCGATCGCACACCTGCACAGTGAATTGGCCCTCCCCCTCTCGGCGGCAATTACCTGATTGCAGGGATGCAAAAAACGCACCCTAGTGATCAGGTCTGAATTAGGACCTCTGTGAGCAAGTCATGCTTGTTTTTGTGGGGAGACTTACTCTAAAAAAGCTACTTGCAGAATCTTACAGCTATAACACAGGTGTAGAATAATACACAGGTGTATTATTAGATATACACTAAAAAGGTCTACAGTCAATAGGTCTACCACTAATGGTAGACATGCATTAGGTCAACAGGGTCAAAAGGTTAACATAGCATAGGTAGACAATAGAAGAGGTCAACAGGGTCGAAAGGTCGACATGGAAATGGTCAACACAAAAAAGGTAGACACAATTCTTAAGTTTTTTGGGGTGTTCTGTCACTTTTCTGCCACAAACAAACACCTTTAGTGTACCGATTCGCTCGCCATGCTTCAGGCACATGCCTTGCTCTGCTACCGCTGTGCTCAGCACAGGTTACTATTCCCAAAAGTCCACGTGGATGGTAAAGTATGAAAAAGTTGAAAAAAACGAAAAAAAAAAAAAAAACATATGTCAGCCATATGTGTGTCGACCATTGTCATGTCAAGCTTTTGACCCTGTCAACCTTTTACATGTCGAACTTTTGACCCTGACGATCTAATGGATGTCTATCATTAGTTGTCGGCCTATTGACTGTAGACCTTTTTAGTGTAGATCTACAGACCGGATACCCTATAACATGTAGGGTATCCAGACAGGATCAACGCCAACTGACAGTTGCGTTAGGCAGATTCTGCTAGCAACAGGCTGCTATTCCCAATAGATAGATGTTCACGTGGATAGTAAATAAACAGATGTTTAAAAAGCATTGAAAACGTGTCGACCATGTGTTGGTTGACTATTTTCATAACAACATTTTGTAACCAGTCCATCTTTTGTACCAGTCAACCTTTCATCTGTCGATCTTTTGTACCAATCAACCTAATCTATGTCGGCCATATGGTGTTAACCTAATAACTATAGACCTACACATTGTCAATCTACCATCCAGATACCTTTTTCTTCTTCCACCATTATATAACAATGAGCTTTCAGCACTAAGAGATCTGATTCTGTTTAGACAATATGTGCAAAAATGACACTTGATTTGACAGATGTGTGCTTGCAGTCTTCTACAATCAGTGTGGAATACACTTCTTCAATCCTGTCTTAGCACATACAGAACTAATTTCCTGCCTCCTCATATCCATCAGCGGGATTCCAGAGGGAAAATTATAATATATGGGTGCGTGGTGTGCGGTGTGGGGCCCCCTAGACCCAGGAGTCCATGTGTACCACGCACCTAGCTCCCGTTATAGAAACACCTATGACTGAAAGGTATAACCTGTACTGTTTCTCAGGCAACCAGAACACAAACTGGGGAACCTGTGTATAAATTGTTGGAAAGCATAGTACGCCTTGTTCTCTGGCCTCAATATACTGCTCTAAAACAAATGACTGGTTTTGCATTTCTGTAATCAGAATTGATTGAAAGCAATTTTCTTATCACAAACCTATAACTATTGTTTCAGTTTTAATAATTATGTATTATATCTAGTTACCTCCTTCTTGTGTACCAATTGAGATCACTTTACTGAGATTTTTAGCACTTTTTCATAATGCAGCTTGATATGTTTTACTTTTGCTCAGTGATATTTTTATACTACTTACAGGATGATTTATAATTTGTTACATTCCTCCCAACCAACACCACTAGTTTCAGTAGTGCACGTAAGGGGTGTCTCTGAGTACCCAGAAGCCCCACCAGTATGAGGTGATTCCATTACAATCACGGGCTTAGTAATATTGTGCACACTCTCTCTCCTCCCCATCTACAACACGCAGCCACTGTAGGTAAGAGATATGTGTGTGTAAGCAATGTAGGGGTGATTGTGACATATATGTGTGCATGTGTATTTGTTTATGTGTGTGTGTGTGTGTATAATATATGTTTATATGTGTGTGTACAGTATATGTTTATGTATATGTGTGTAATGTATTCTTGTCACATATACTGCGTTCGGCCAGCCACTCCCCCGTTTCCCCAGCCACTCCTGTATTTTAGCCTGACACTCCTGCGTTTTTTAGCACACTCCCGGAAAACGGTCAGTTTCCGCCCAGAAACACCCAGTTCCTGTCAATCACACACTGATCAGCAGAGCGACTGAAAAGCGTTGCTCGCCCCTGTGTAAAATTGCTTAGTTTTGTGTGAAAGTACTTGGTGCGTGCACCCTGCGGCCCATACGCATGCGCAGAACAGCCGGTTTTAGCCTGATCGCTATGCTGCGAAAAACAGCAGCGAGCGATCAACTCGGAATGACCCCCTATATCCCCCCTCAGACAAATCCTGTTTGTCCCTGTGTTTACCAGTTTACTTTATAAATTTATGAAGAAACTTTACGATTCCCTAAGTTCATTTATTTAAAGAAACTCAACAAACTGAGGCTGCATGAGTACATGAAAGTGCGTGACTCCCAGCAATAACTGTGTATCACGTAAGCTAGCAAGTGTATTTTGCAATGCTATTTTTGTACTCCTTCTATTGAAGAGTATTTTTAAAAGCGGAGTAAAGACTGTCATGCTCCTAAAATGAAGCAATTATATACATTGTTATTTGATCAGTTATAATTTCACCACAACGTTTATTCTTCTTTGTAGTGCACTCCACTTGTGATGACATCTACAATTATCTAGAGATGAGCGGGTTCGGTTTCTTTGAATCCGAACCCGCACGAACTTCACTTTTTTTTCCACGGGTCCGAGCGACTCGGATCTTCCCGCCTTGCTCGGTTAACCCGAGCGCGCCCGAACGTCATCATGACGCTGTCGGATTCTCGCGAGGCTCGGATTCTATCGCGAGACTCGGATTCTATATAAGGAGCCGCGCGTCGCCGCCATTTTCACTCGTGCATTGAGATTGATAGGGAGAGGACGTGTCTGGCGTCCTCTCCATTAGAATAGAGATAGATAGATTAGATAGAGAGAGATTGTGCAGAGTCGCAGACAGAGTTAGTTTACCACAGTCAGTGACCAGTGCAGTTGCTAGTTAACTTTTATTTAATATAATATATCCGTTCACTTCTCTCTGCTATATCCGTTCTCTGCCTGAAAAAAAAAACGATACACAGCACAGTCAGTCACACAGTGTGACTCAGTCTGTGTGCACTCAGCTCAGCCCAGTGTGCTGCACAGTCATCAATGTATAAATTAAAAGCTTATAATTAATTGTGGGGGAGACTGGGGAGCACTGCAGGTTGTTAGCAGGAGCCAGGAGTACAATTATATTAATTAACAGTGCACACTTTTGCTGCAGGAGTGGTGACCAGTGCCTGACCACCAGTATAGTATTGTTGTATACTACTAATATCTCTTTAAATATCAACCAGTCTATATTAGCAGCAGACACAGTACAGTGCGGTAGTTCACGGCTGTGGCTACCTCTGTGTCGGCACACGGCAGGCAGTCCGTCCGACCAGAATTGTATTATTTATTATTATATACCTACCACCTAACCGTGGTTTTTTTTTCATTCTTTATACCGTCATAGTGTCATCCTAATTGTTACGAGTATACTACTATCTCTTTATCAACCAGTGTACAGTGCGGTAGTTCACGGCTGTGGCTACCTCTGTGTCGGCACACGGCAGGCAGTCCGTCCAACCAGAATTGTATTATTTATTATTATATACCTACCACCTAACCGTGGTTTTTTTTTTCATTCTTTATACCGTCATAGTGTCATCCTAATTGTTACGAGTATACTACTATCTCTTTATCAACCAGTGTACAGTGCGGTAGTTCACGGCTGTGGCTACCTCTGTGTCGGCACATGGCAGGCAGTCCGTCCGACCAGAATTGTATTATTTATTATTATATACCTACCACCTAACCGTGGTTTTTTTTTCATTCTTTATACCGTCATAGTGTCATCCTAATTGTTACGAGTATACTACTATCTCTTTATCAACCAGTGTACAGTGCGGTAGTTCACGGCTGTGGCTACCTCTGTGTCGGCACACGGCAGGCAGTCCGTTCCGACCAGAATTGTATTATTTATTATTATATACCTACCACCTAACCGTGGTTTTTTTTTCATTCTTTATACCGTCATAGTGTCATCCTAATTGTTACGAGTATACTACTATCTCTTTATCAACCAGTGTACAGTGCGGTAGTTCACGGCTGTGGCTACCTCTGTGTCGGCACACGGCAGGCAGTCCGTCCGACCAGAATTGTATTATTTATTATTATATACCTACCACCTAACCGTGGTTTTTTTTTCATTCTTTATACCGTCATAGTGTCATCCTAATTGTTACGAGTATACTACTATCTCTTTATCAACCAGTGTACAGTGCGGTAGTTCACGGCTGTGGCTACCTCTGTGTCGGCAGTCGGCAGGCAGTCCGTCCATCCATAATTGTATTATTATTATAATATATACCACCTAACCGTGGTTTTTTTTTCATTCTTTATACCGTCATAGTGTCATACTAGTTGTTACGAGTATACTACTATCTCTTTATCAACCAGTGTACAGTGCGGTAGTTCACGGCTGTGGCTACCTCTGTGTCGGCAGTCGGCAGGCAGTCCGTCCATCCATAATTGTATTATTATTATAATATATACCACCTAACTGTGGTTTTTTTTGCATTCTTTATACCGTCGTCATAGTGTCATACTAGTTGTTACGAGTATACTACTGTCTCTTTATCAACCAGTGTACAGTGCGGTAGTTCACGGCTGTGGCTACCTCTGTGTCGGCAGTCGGCAGGCAGTCCGTCCATCCATAATTGTATTATTATTATAATATATACCACCTAACCGTGGTTTTTTTTTCATTCTTTATACCGTCGTCATAGTGTCATACTAGTTGTTACGAGTATACTACTATCTCTTTATCAACCAGTGTACAGTGCGGTAGTTCACGGCTGTGGCTACCTCTGTGTCGGCAGTCGGCAGGCAGTCCGTCCATCCATAATTGTATTATTATTATAATATATACCACCTAACCGTGGTTTTTTTTTCATTCTTTATACCGTCGTCATAGTGTCATACTAGTTGTTACGAGTATACTACTATCTCTTTATCAACCAGTGTACAGTGCGGTAGTTCACGGCTGTGGCTACCTCTGTGTCGGCAGTCGGCAGGCAGTCCGTCCATCCATAATTGTATTATTATTATAATATATACCACCTAACCGTGGTTTTTTTATACCACCTAACCGTGGCAGTCCGTCCATAATTGTATACTAGTATCCAATCCATCCATCTCCATTGTTTACCTGAGGTGCCTTTTAGTTCTGCCTATAAAATATGGAGAACAAAAAAGTTGAGGTTCCAAAATTAGGGAAAGATCAAGATCCACTTCCACCTCGTGCTGAAGCTGCTGCCACTAGTCATGGCCGAGACGATGAAATGCCAGCAACGTCGTCTGCCAAGGCCGATGCCCAATGTCATAGTACAGAGCATGTCAAATCCAAAACACCAAATATCAGAAAAAAAAGGACTCCAAAACCTAAAATAAAATTGTCGGAGGAGAAGCGTAAACTTGCCAATATGCCATTTACCACACGGAGTGGCAAGGAACGGCTGAGGCCCTGGCCTATGTTCATGGCTAGTGGTTCAGCTTCACATGAGGATGGAAGCACTCAGCCTCTCGCTAGAAAACTGAAAAGACTCAAGCTGGCAAAAGCACCGCAAAGAACTGTGCGTTCTTTGAAATCCCAAATCCACAAGGAGAGTCCAATTGTGTCGTTTGCGATGCCTGACCTTCCCAACACTGGACGTGAAGAGCATGCGCCTTCCACTATTTGCATGCCCCCTGCAAGTGCTGGAAGGAGCACCCGCAGTCCAGTTCCTGATAGTCAGATTGAAGATGTCAGTGTTGAAGTACACCAGGATGAGGAGGATATGGGTGTTGCTGGCGCTGGGGAGGAAATTGACCAGGAGGATTCTGATGGTGAGGTGGTTTGTTTAAGTCAGGCACCCGGGGAGACACCTGTTGTCCGTGGGAGGAATATGGCCGTTGACATGCCAGGTGAAAATACCAAAAAAATCAGCTCTTCGGTGTGGAGGTATTTCACCAGAAATGCGGACAACAGGTGTCAAGCCGTGTGTTCCCTTTGTCAAGCTGTAATAAGTAGGGGTAAGGACGTTAACCACCTCGGAACATCCTCCCTTATACGTCACCTGCAGCGCATTCATAATAAGTCAGTGACAAGTTCAAAAACTTTGGGTGACAGCGGAAGCAGTCCACTGACCAGTAAATCCCTTCCTCTTGTAACCAAGCTCACGCAAACCACCCCACCAACTCCCTCAGTGTCAATTTCCTCCTTCCCCAGGAATGCCAATAGTCCTGCAGGCCATGTCACTGGCAAGTCTGACGAGTCCTCTCCTGCCTGGGATTCCTCCGATGCATCCTTGCGTGTAACGCCTACTGCTGCTGGCGCTGCTGTTGTTGCCGCTGGGAGTCGATGGTCATCCCAGAGGGGAAGTCGTAAGCCCACTTGTACTACTTCCAGTAAGCAATTGACTGTTCAACAGTCCTTTGCGAGGAAGATGAAATATCACAGCAGTCATCCTACTGCAAAGCGGATAACTGAGTCCTTGACAACTATGTTGGTGTTAGACGTGCGTCCGGTATCCGCCGTTAGTTCACAGGGAACTAGACAATTTATTGAGGCAGTGTGCCCCCGTTACCAAATACCATCTAGGTTCCACTTCTCTAGGCAGGCGATACCGAGAATGTACACGGACGTCAGAAAAAGACTCACCAGTCTCCTAAAAAATGCAGTTGTACCCAATGTCCACTTAACCACGGACATGTGGACAAGTGGAGCAGGGCAGGGTCAGGACTATATGACTGTGACAGCCCACTGGGTAGATGTATGGACTCCCGCCGCAAGAACAGCAGCGGCGGCACCAGTAGCAGCATCTCGCAAACGCCAACTCTTTCCTAGGCAGGCTACGCTTTGTATCACCGCTTTCCAGAATACGCACACAGCTGAAAACCTCTTACGGCAACTGAGGAAGATCATCGCGGAATGGCTTACCCCAATTGGACTCTCCTGTGGATTTGTGGCATCGGACAACGCCAGCAATATTGTGTGTGCATTAAATATGGGCAAATTCCAGCACGTCCCATGTTTTGCACATACCTTGAATTTGGTGGTGCAGAATTTTTTAAAAAACGACAGGGGCGTGCAAGAGATGCTGTCGGTGGCCAGAAAAATTGCGGGACACTTTCGGCGTACAGGCACCACGTACAGAAGACTGGAGCACCACCAAAAACTACTGAACCTGCCCTGCCATCATCTGAAGCAAGAAGTGGTAACGAGGTGGAATTCAACCCTCTATATGCTTCAGAGGTTGGAGGAGCAGCAAAAGGCCATTCAAGCCTATACAATTGAGCACGATATAGGAGATGGAATGCACCTGTCTCAAGTGCAGTGGAGAATGATTTCAACGTTGTGCAAGGTTCTGATGCCCTTTGAACTTGCCACACGTGAAGTCAGTTCAGACACTGCCAGCCTGAGTCAGGTCATTCCCCTCATCAGGCTTTTGCAGAAGAAGCTGGAGGCATTGAAGAAGGAGCTAACACGGAGCGATTCCGCTAGGCATGTGGGACTTGTGGATGCAGCCCTTAATTCGCTTAACAAGGATTCACGGGTGGTCAATCTGTTGAAATCAGAGCACTACATTTTGGCCACCGTGCTCGATCCTAGATTTAAAGCCTACCTTGGATCTCTCTTTCCGGCAGACACAGGTCTGCTGGGGTTGAAAGACCTGCTGGTGACAAAATTGTCAAGTCAAGCGGAACGCGACCTGTCAACATCTCCTCCTTCACATTCTCCCGCAACTGGGGGTGCGAGGAAAAGGCTCAGAATTCCGAGCCCACCCGCTGGCGGTGATGCAGGGCAGTCTGGAGCGACTGCTGATGCTGACATCAGGTCCGGACTGAAGGACCTGCCAACGATTACGGACATGTCGTCTACTGTCACTGCATATGATTCTCTCAACATTGATAGAATGGTGGAGGATTATATGAGTGACCGCATCCAAGTAGGCACGTCACACAGTCCGTACTTATACTGGCAGGAAAAAGAGGCAATTTGGAGGCCCTTGCACAAACTGGCTTTATTCTACCTAAGTTGCCCTCCCACAAGTGTGTACTCCGAAAGAGTGTTTAGTGCCGCCGCTCACCTTGTCAGCAATCGGCGTACGAGGTTACATCCAGAAAATGTGGAGAAGATGATGTTCATTAAAATGAATTATAATCAATTCCTCCGCGGAGACATTGACCAGCAGCAATTGCCTCCACAAAGTACACAGGGAGCTGAGATGGTGGATTCCAGTGGGGACGAATTGATAATCTGTGAGGAGGGGGATGTACACGGTGATATATCGGAGGGTGAAGATGAGGTGGACATCTTGCCTCTGTAGAGCCAGTTTGTGCAAGGAGAGATTAATTGCTTCTTTTTTGGGGGGGGTCCAAACCAACCCGTCATATCAGTCACAGTCGTGTGGCAGACCCTGTCACTGAAATGATGGGTTGGTTAAAGTGTGCATGTCCTGTTTTGTTTATACAACATAAGGGTGGGTGGGAGGGCCCAAGGATAATTCCATCTTGCACCTCTTTTTTCTTTTCTTTTTCTTTGCATCATGTGCTGATTGGGGAGGGTTTTTTGGAAGGGACATCCTGCGTGACACTGCAGTGCCACTCCTAGATGGGCCCGGTGTTTGTGTCGGCCACTAGGGTCGCTAATCTTACTCACACAGCTACCTCATTGCGCCTCTTTTTTTCTTTGCGTCATGTGCTGTTTGGGGAGGGTTTTTTGGAAGGGACATCCTGCGTGACACTGCAGTGCCACTCCTAGATGGGCCCGGTGTTTGTGTCGGCCACTAGGGTCGCTAATCTTACTCACACAGTCAGCTACCTCATTGCGCCTCTTTTTTTCTTTGCGTCATGTGCTGTTTGGGGAGGGTTTTTTGGAAGGGCCATCCTGCGTGACACTGCAGTGCCACTCCTAGATGGGCCCGGTGTTTGTGTCGGCCACTAGGGTCGCTAATCTTACTCACACAGCTACCTCATTGCGCCTCTTTTTTTCTTTGCGTCATGTGCTGTTTGGGGAGGGTTTTTTGGAAGGGCCATCCTGCGTGACACTGCAGTGCCACTCCTAGATGGGCCCGGTGTTTGTGTCGGCCACTAGGGTCGCTAATCTTACTCACACAGCTACCTCATTGCGCCTCTTTTTTTCTTTGCGTCATGTGCTGTTTGGGGAGGGTTTTTTGGAAGGGACATCCTGCGTGACACTGCAGTGCCACTCCTAGATGGGCCCGGTGTTTGTGTCGGCCACTAGGGTCGCTTATCTTACTCACACAGCGACCTCGGTGCAAATTTTAGGACTAAAAATAATATTGTGAGGTGTGAGGTATTCAGAATAGACTGAAAATGAGTGTAAATTATGGTTTTTGAGGTTAATAATACTTTGGGATCAAAATGACCCCCAAATTCTATGATTTAAGCTGTTTTTTAGTGTTTTTGGAAAAAAACACCCGAATCCAAAACACACCCGAATCCGACAAAAATAATTCGGTGAGGTTTTGCCAAAACGCGTTCGAACCCAAAACACGGCCGCGGAACCGAACCCAAAACCAAAACACAAAACCCGAAAAATTTCAGGCGCTCATCTCTACAATTATCGTGGCTCCCACTGTTTCAACGGAGTCAAAAATGAGCAAATACTGCTGAGGGAGCATAGGCAAGCCTCCAACTCAGTGCTCCTTCTGTTTGGCTTCAATCTTTCTGTGTGACACAGAGCACTATAATCAGTACCAAATATACAGTACATTCCGGACAGTGGTGTCACACTGAAATCATGTAAACAAACTATTGTTTTTTGTTTTGTTTTTTGCTTTCATTGCAAAGTTTTAGTCTTAGCAGTGATCCTGCTAATGCACATAAACTCTTGTACTGGTTGTGTAGGTGGGTGAGTTACAACTGTGAAAACGATGATTTATCCTTCAATACAAAAAAGAAACATCACTTTACACAGCATTGTACAGTCAATTATACAATTTCTTGTTGCTGTGAATAGATTCACATGCTGGCAATAAGGAGAGCGAAATGACAGACATAGGAATGGAGAGAGTTAAACCTCCTGTGAGGGGTGAACCTAACTGTTATGAAAAGTACAGCCAATGGTAGAGAGGGGAGGGATCAGTATATATAGGGATGTATAGGCTAGCTAAGTCTCTCTTGCTGCTGGTTTGCCTTGTTGGAGTATTGCTGAGTGAGAGCTGAATAACAACAGTGCTGCTGCTGCAGCACCTACACAACACCCAGCAGAAGATTTAGCACAGCAGTATGCACAGAAGCCAGTAGTACCAGAAGCAGCAGCAAGTGTTTGGACATCTGGACTAATAGGACAGTGATTGTATCACAGAAAGGTGAGCAGCATGACCAGACATGTTCACTCACAGACACACATAGACTTTGGCTAGGCAGTGCAGATGCTATTTTTTTATTAGATCTGTATTGCTGGGCTGTGTTGTACTTTTACCTTTCATTTAACAGCATCAGATTCAGGAAGTGAAAATCCAGTGAAGTGAATGAGACAGTGAGAAGCCTAATGCAGCTGCTGGCTCTATTCTGTCTGTGTCTGACTCCTCCTTCCTGATGAACTAATCTTTGCCAAAGCTGTGAACTGAACGAACTAGTTCACTTTGAAGATTAGTTCATTTTGAACTAATCATTCATGAACTACCCATCACTAGCCAGTTTCAACGTCTCCCCTGCTGCCTCCCTTACAGCCGGAGTCCGGCGGGGAGCGGCGGCGGGGGGGGGGGGCGTCCCAGGATAGGGCGCGGCAGCATTGAGCCCCCTAGAGGTGCCTTCCCAGCAGACGGAGAGCGCTCCGGCCTGCGGGGGGAGGGCACATGCGGGGGGGGGGGGGGGGGGTTGGGGCGGTGGCAGGCACAGCAGCGATAGTGAGGGCCAGCAGGCGCAGGATAGGATAGATGATTGGTGGGGGGCCACGCCAATTGTGGTTAGGGAGGCCAGCGGATCACCAGCAGGCCAGGCGGGGTATTGGCCGTTGGGTCCCTTATCGGCGCCTGCCGGCCGACGGGCCAGGAGAGGTGCGTCGGCATCTGCGGGGGCTCCCGCCGATGCCGGCCGCGACTTTTGGGGAAGTCAGGAGGCTTCCGGAGAGTTGGCGTCGGCTCTGTCGACGGTGGGGGCAGCATTGGGCCCATTGGCCGCAGCCGCATCCCCGGGGGCAGCAAGGCATTCCGGAGCGCGTGCAGAAGCAAGGGCGTCCAGTATGCAGCCGGGGTCAGCGGCTCAGCGAATAGCGCGCGCTTGCCGTGACCTGGGGGCGGCCGCGGCGCAGTTGGGACATCGTCCAGTACGGACAGAGCGCGGACGCGAGGTGGGGACGTCTTTGCCCCGGAGTGCTAGGCAGGCCCCGGGAGTGGTTTCCGGGTCACGTGCTTTGTCTTCTTTTTCAGGTGATCGCGGAGAGGTTAAGGTGGACGTGAGCGATGAGGAGGATTTCGAAGTTTCCACACCGGAGGAAACATAGAAACATAGAATTTGTCGGCAGATAAGAACCACTTGGCCCATCTAGTCTGCCCCTTTTTTTTTTTTTTTATCTCTAACCTTAATTGATCCTTATTTCTTTGTAAGGATATCCTTATGTCTATCCCATGCATGTTTAAATTGCTCTACTGTCTTAGCCTCTACCACCTCCGATGGGAGGCTATTCCACTTGTCCACTACCCTTTCTGTGAAGTAATTTTTCCGCAAATTTCCCCTGAACCTCCCCCCTCCAGTCTCAATGCGACAGTCCGAACAGTCGACAGCGTCAGGTGAGGTTGAGCAGTCGGCGTCGGGCTCCAGCGCGCGCTCCAGTTCTCTCAGTTCCTCCTCTTCTTCATCCCTGTCGTCGCAATCGTCCGACATCAGCAGCACGACTAGGGCAAAAAAGCATGCGACAAAGTACGCTAAGAGGGCGGCAGGGCAGCAGGAGAGGCGGAAGAGACGCAAGCGGCTTAGCGAGGACGCTCGCAGGGCCAAGAAGCACCGTGATTTGCCGGGAGTAGTCCACTGTGATTATACGGCAGTGTTGAGGGGGTTGCGGGATAGCTGCCGTAGGAAGATCTGCAGAGGCGATTACGTGGATATGTTCGTGCTGACTAAGGACGCGAAGAAGGAGTATAAGGCAGCGACAGCTAAGAAAGGCATCGGAGCTGAAGCTTTCTGTACTTTCGACAACTGGCTGGCCGGTTTTTGCGTCTTTGCGGCGTGTTATCTGGAAGATAGACCTGAGGAACATATGAACGTCATACGATACCTGCACTTGATACACGATATGCAGCGCACATCGTCAGGAATCGAATGGCGGATGTATGATGAGAAGTTCCAAGAGAAGCAGGACTGCTTACAGATTATTGACTTTGGTTGCAAGGACGTGGAGGTCTGGCTCCAGGTCTCCCGGGCTTCTCAACCCGCATAGGAGCCCCGGAATCCGGGGGCGGACGGGCAACGCGCAGGGTCGTCCGCCAAGGGGAGTAGCGCGGAAGGGGGACCGGGTAGGAGAGGTAGGTTGGCTATCCGCGGGGGAGGACAGGCCCCCGCGAAGGTGAAGTGCTTCGCATTTAATAATGCGACCTGTTCCTTCGGCAAGCAGTGTCGGTTTCGACATTCGTGCTTGCAATGTGGCGGCTTCCACCTGGCCTCCAACTGTTTTAAAGGAAATCGGCAAGGCGCGAGGGGAAAGCAAAGTTAAGCAAAACCCGGCGCGAGCGGGATCGCTCAACAGGGCCCCAACGCCAATTAATTTGGACGCCATGTCCAAATGGTTGGATTGGTATCCGAATAGTACGGACGCCCAGTTTTTGTTTCAGGGTTTTAAGTTTGGTTTCCGCTTGCCAGTTGCGGGCGTAGTATCGGTCAAGGCTCTCCGGAATCTTCAGTCCGCTCGCGCCTTGCCGTCTGTTTTGCGCGAGAAAGTTGATAAAGAGGTGCGAATGGGTAGGATGGAGGGCCCGTTTAGCTCGCCCCCAGTGGATGACTTGGTCATTTCCCCAGTGGAAGTAGTCCCCAAGAAGACTCCGGGTGCCTTTCTGCTCATTCAACATCTTTCTTACCCGTCAGGGTTGTCGGTCAACGACGCGATACCGCCGGCACACTGCTCGGTGGTGTACCAGTCGTTTGACGAGGCGCTGGAGTTGGTTCGTAGTTACGGCCCGGGAGCTCTGATGGCTAAGATCGATGTTGAGTCCGCGTTTCAGTTACTCCCATTGCATCCGGACTCATTCCTTTTTATGGGTTTTCGGATCGGAGCGGAATTTCATTGACAAATGTTTGCCGATGGGATGTTCCGTTTCCTGCTCGTTTTTTGAAAGGTTTAGCACATTCTTGCATTGGTGCGTGGAGTCTTCTTCAGGGGGTCATGGAGTTGCGCATTACCTCGATGATTTCCTGTGTGTGGGACCGGGGAATTCGCCGCGCTGCAGCGACTTGCTGTTCAGCATCCGAGCGTTGTTTTATCACTTTGGCGTTCCTGTGGCCGAGGATAAAACGGAGGGGCCGGTTTCCTGTTTGTCGTTCTTGGGGATTGAAATCGACACGTGGCAGGCTCGTGTCGCCTTCCTCAGGCCAAGGTCGCGAAGCTCTGCGAGGTTATTTGCCAGTTTGTGATGTCGCGCAAAGTCACGCTGAGGCAGGCGCAGTCCTTGCTGGGCCTCTTGAACTTTGCTTGCCGGGTGATCCCGATGGGCAGGGTTTTCTGCCGAAAGCTGGAGAGGGTGACGGCGGGGTGTGCCATGCTGCATCATTTCATTCGTTTGTCCTCCGAGATTAAGAGGGATTTGGCCGTCTGGGCCTCGTTCCTGGAGAACTTTAATGGGGTGCGTATCTGGCTGGCCCCAACGATTGACAATGCTAGGTTACAGCTGTTTACCGACGCGGCGGGTTCCTCTGGGTTCGGTTGCTACCTAGAGGGATCTTGGGGCGTGGCCTCGTGGCCTGAGGAATGGCGTCGCAAATGTTTCACTAACGACCTTTTGCTGCTGGAGCTTTTCCCAATTATGGTAGCACTGGAGGTATGGGGCGATCATCTGGCTCATCGCTGCATTTTGTTTAGATGTTACAATCTGGGCGTGGTGCATGCGATCAATAACCAGAGGGCGAAGTCGCTGGTGGTTCTGAGGGTGCTTGGGCGATTGCTGCTGACATGCTTGCATAAGAATGTATGGTTCCGCGCGCAGCATGTGCCAAGACTTGAGAACGGAATTGACGATGCGTTGTCCCGCGGTCAGTGGGAGAGATTTGGTTTTTGGCACCCGAGGCCGATGAGCGGGGGTTTCAATGTCCCGGTTATGTCTGGCAGGTGATCGGACCGGACTGGAGGGTCTAGCGATGCGGTCAGTGGCTCCGAACATGCTCAAGGCTTACGGTCAAGCTTGGAGCGAGTGGGAAGAGTTTGTCCGCGGACGTAGTCAAGAAGGTAAGAGCGGGCATCGGATGATGCTTTCTTTTATTTGGCAGCTTTTTGTCACGGGAAGGTCCATAGCGGTGGTGTCCCGGTACTTAGCAGGGATTTCGTTTTTCAATAAAATCAAGGGTGTCCCTGACGTGACAAAGAGCGGGCTTCTGGTAAAGACGACGAAAGGGTGGGCGCGCGTGGCGCCAACGCCGCCTGATAGGCGACGCCCCATCGATGCGGCCTTGCTACCGGCTGTCATCGATGCGGTAGGCAGTATCGCGTCGTCAATTTTTTAATCGCTTTTGTTCCAGTTGGCGTTCTCCATGGCTTACCACGGAGCCTTTCGGGTTTCGGAGCTGGTAGCGCCATCTAAGCGGGCAGACTCGCACATGCTTCTGGATGACGTGGTGGTGGGTGAGAGGTCCTTGCTGTGCAGATTGTGTCGCTCTAAGACGGACCAAGTAGGTAGAGGGCGATGGGTCACTTTGGTACCGTCTCTGGAGGGGAGCATTTGCCCGGTGAGATTGGCATTGAAATATGCAGCAGTTCGGCCCGGTGTGCAGGGGTCGTGGCTGCTGCATTATGACGGTTTACCTTTGACGAAATATCAGTTTCGTTGGATGCTGAGTCGCTGTCTGGCGAGCTTGGGCCTTTCAGCCGCTGCTTTAGGTACGCATTCTTTCCGAATCGGGGCGGCGACGTCGGCTGCGTCGGCGGGTTTTTCCGTTGCGGAGATTTAGGCAGTGGGGCGATGGAAGTCGTCAAGTTACAGACGATATATTCGCCCAGTTTCATGAGTTTTTAGTTTGATTAACAGTTCAGTTTTATTAGCCGTTGTAAGGTTAAGTACGTCCTTGTGCAGTTGTGTCTGTTTGTCTCCCCTGTTCGTCCTACTCAGGGATTAGCTACTCGCCGCTGCTGGCAGCGGGGGTCTGGAGTTCTTTTGCGATTTTTTTGCATGACTTGACGGACTGAATTTCAATCTATAATTCGGCTGATCAATACAACTCAAAGTCCCTCAGCAGGTTTTTACGCTTTCACCTCCAGCTGAGTTCTTACATGTTTTTCCCATTTTGAACCCCCCCCCCTTCCCCCCCTTTTATTTTCCTTATTTTCCTTTGATCTTTCCCGTTGTGTTTTTATGTTATGCTTCGATTAGCTGGAAGCTTGTTTAGATCGGCTAGGCCGTGACTTATACAGGACACGAAAACCCCTTTTTTCTTTTGGCAGATCCTTCAGGTTAATGCATTCAATAAGCTCCTGTTAGGATACGATTTTTACTCCTTTCCTTCTCTTCAGGTTGGGTAGAAGATGATTTGGCAATCTGGGTAGTTGGCCACTCTTATGTTTACTGGGCAGCGAGGTTTTTGGCCTCGGAGGGGGCGCAGTTTTTTCCTTGGGCTCATGGCGTTCGTTGGCTTGGTTGGCGAGGGATGATGTGGCAAGATCTGAAGAGTAGATCGGTCAGTCAGGTCAGCGAGCATGGAGTCCCTAGGGTGCTGGTTGTCCATTTGGGTGGCAATGATCTGGGGAAGAGGACATCTTTGGAGCTGCGATGGGCCATGATGGAGGATCTGGCCAGTGTGGCCCAATTGTGTTTTGGTGTTCTCTATGATGGTGCCAAGGTTGCGTTGGCGAGGAGTGGCGGACGGTCGCCCGATTGATGAGGCCAGGCAAAAGGTGAATGCGGCGGTGGCGAAGTGGGTGTTGGCTCACGGAGGGAAAGTGGTTCGCCACCCTAGGATTCGGTTTCGTGCCAGTCACCTTTTTCGGCCTGATGGTGTGCATCTGTCCAAGGAAGGGATGTTGTTTTTCCTGGAGGATCTGTTTCTGGTGTTGCAGGAGTTAGGTTGAGGGTGTGGTGGCGGTGCGAAGACTCTAGGGAATAGTCTTTTGCTGTTGGCGGATAAGAACGGCAGGTTGTAGTTTGACTTGTTAGTTACAGTTGTTTACAGTATTGGTGTGGTTTAGGTGCACTCACCTCCATTGACTTTTAAGGCCGCTAGATCACCCATCAGGGGGCAGCGTCATCACCCATCAGGGTGGGCAGTCAGCGTGGAGGTCTGAGTCGGGCACCTATTACCTATGTATGGTTTGTGGTAAATTAGGATCGTTTGGGTTTTAATGTTTTTGAGGTTATCGTCAGTGGAATATAGCCGTTCTTTTTTCTGCCA
The DNA here is from genome assembly GCF_028390025.1 of Pseudophryne corroboree. Taxonomy (NCBI): domain Eukaryota; kingdom Metazoa; phylum Chordata; class Amphibia; order Anura; family Myobatrachidae; genus Pseudophryne; species Pseudophryne corroboree. Next base: position 217,753,107 of record NC_086446.1, read on the forward strand.
CCATATGCCGGCTGAATCGGCATGTTAACTTAAATTTTACTGTACAGGTTTTTTTCTAATGGTTAGGGTACAATAAATAGCTAACAATTTTCTGCCAAATTCAAGTCTCCGTGTCATTATTTCTTGGTATTAAAGGTATTGAATGCTTTACTTTTTGAATAAGGGTCCACACATTATCATTAGGAGGTTTATAAGATTGCTCTTGAAACAAGATGGAGACTGAAATTAGACTCTTATATTTACAGTATCACTCTAACACATCCAGCAGCATTAACATTGTAATCGTAATGATATGTGAAGTTGTGGTGCTGCAATTTATTGAAGATGGATTGCTGAGAGAGGTGGTGCACATGCACAATCTACCTTTCAAGACTTGTAGCTTTACCTTCTGTAATCTGCATAATGCTGATTGCAAAATCCACTGCAGTGTGGAGGAAAGGAACACAAATAGAGTCAGACATGCGGCGGGATGTAACGCAGTCCTAGATCACTGGTGGTGTGGGATACCGTTGATCTCTGACTTTTTTTTAAAGGGGGCATTATTTACAAGGCATGGTTTTGACTTGTAAGTGATTGCCCTTTTACAAAAAACTTTGAGATCGGCAGGTATCTGCACCTCCGGCGATCTCAGACTTCATTACATCCTGCTGTATGCATTATGTGTTAACTTAAAACAGAACTGAGGAAAAGTTAACCTTATTAGTTTGTTGTCCCTATAGAGATCTATGGCAACGTCAGTAAGACAAGTTACTTTATTCACCATTTATTGCATATTCCTTGAAAGTACCCATTTTTGGGGAATACCCTCAAATATAAGGTATCCCCTGACGTCACATGGATGGACTGCAGCATTTTCAACAGGAGCCACAGTCCCCATAGGTGTCTATGGTGGCTGAGAAGCTGCAAAACATTCCAGAGTTTGTCCCCTGCATCTAACATCATTGTAGCCTAATGATTATTTTTTGCAAAAATTACCAGAAGGAGGATCTCCTGGGACTCTCCTCTACAATGGCCATGCATGCACAAGAGTCCAGATAGAGGAGTGAAGAGAACAATGATACGATCACTTCACTCCAAGCACATAGCAGGAACAGGCACCTTTTGGAGCCCCTGTCCCTGCAGTTGTATATTGATACATTTAAAACAGTGTTTCATTTGTTATGGATGTGAATACATGTAATAAGAAATTCAGACTATTGGGTCTAAAGCCTCATCTATGATAAACATGCCCCTTTGTAAGCCATTTTTTCAGTGAAATCTACTATTTTGGCTGGAAATTTGGTTTGTTACTGGTTGATAAATAGACCCCTACATCTTAGCTGAAAGTATTTTCAAAAACAGCTAAGGGGGTAATTCAGACCTGATCGCTCGCTAGCGTTTTTTGCAGCGCTACGATCAGGTCAGAACTGCGCATGCGTAAACACCGCAATGTGCAGGCGCGTCACACAGGTACAAAGCGGATCGCTGCTCAGCTATGGGTTTTTGCGAAGAATCCATTTGCACGGGCGATCGCATGGAGATTGACAGGAGGAAGCCATTTGTGGGTGGCAACTGACTGTTTTCTTGGAGTGGTTGGAAAAACGCAGGCATGTCCAAGCGTTTGCAGGGAGGGTTCCTGACGTCAATTCCGGTCCCGAACAGGCTGAAGTGATCGCAGCGGCTGAGTAAGTCCTGCACTACCCAGAGACTGCACAAGATCTGTTCGTACAGCTCTGCTACATATGCGTTCGCACACTTGCAAAGCAAAAATACACTCTCCTATGGGTGGCGACTGTCTGTTCGCAGCAGTTCAAAAAAAACCCTGGAGAGCGATCAGGTCTGAATTAGGCCCTAAGTCCAGATGATTGTAAATCGTTCAACCTAACCCTTCCTTGCTGAGGCATATCTAACCCCTGTGCTGAGCCCATTTTGGCACATTTCTGGCTGGTAACATATCAGTAATTGGTTTATGCAGTACTCACACGTCACACCTTATATTTTCAGAAGACTTTGTATTTTCAAAAAACTCCCTTACTTTGTGGCTTGACACAAGAAAGAAAGTCTATCCAAAACAGAAAATCAAGTTTTCTTTTTACATTTGCAGAATGTACGGAAACTGAAATACATTCAGGTTCTTATTTTGGCATCATTCCACCTTGAAAACCCAGCAAAAGACAAGATTCTACATATATAAATTCAAACTAAAATCTGCACTTGAAGGAAAGCAATTTTTTACGTTTGCTAGTTTGCATGGTCAGCAGTGAACTACATAAAATGTGTCAAAATAATATGGGTAGCTTTGACAACCTTCTATATCAAATAAAATGTTGTCAGGATGGAGTACATCTGTGCACTGAAATCTCCCACGTCCCTGGGAAATGTAACACTTTCTATAAGGTGTAATAGGCCATACACACTGGGCGATAATACTCAAAGATATGAACGATCTCTTTCATTAATGAATGAGATACCGTTCATATCTTTGAGTGTGGAGGCACCAACGATGAACGATGCGCGACCCCGCGCTCGTTCATCGCTGGTGCCCCGTCGCCTGTGCATGCAGGCCAATATGGACGATCTCGTCCATATTTGCCTGCACTGCTATGGAGCCAGGTGAAGGGGGGAGTGAAGAAACTTCACTCCCCCCGTCACTGCCCCCCCACCGCCCGGTCGCCCGTCAGCCGTATTCACCTTCGGGCAGCTCGGCAGCGGATGTCTCAATGTGTAGGGCCCTTAAGGTGTTATTGACTGCTGATCACCAAGTCATAGCTAATAAAATGCCATATAATTAGAGTGGACTAACTTCTTTAAAATGAGGGAAGTCCTGAGTTATTTGGTCAAGATTGGAGAGATTTGTGTCATCCACCCCCACCCAAATACTTAATAATTTCTGCAGTTTATGGTGCTTTTTTCTGGTAATTACAAGATCACAAGACAATTTTTAAAGGGTCTCCAGTCTTTAAAACAAGGGTGCACCTTAGGTTGTACATGCCAGAATGGGGAGATGAGTTTGTTTTAGTGTTGTACCCCAACCGTAGCTCTAAAAAAAAATCTGTAGTTTAGTTCTGAGCACCCCTGCACTCTGTGATTGCCCAGGGTGATGTTATTAACTTATTATGTACCACCCTGGCCCCACCGACATGGGACACTGGTGGGGGATGGGCAAATATTTTTAACACTTCGCATCACATTTCTTTCTGTGTTCCCCGGGTGCGTCCTGACATTAGCGATCTGAAAGCGGTATAACCAACCCAAATCTAACTCTCTCTGCACATGTTATATCTGCCCCACCTGCAGTGCAACATGGTTTTGCCCATTGGAGGAGAATGTTGTTTTGCAATCAACGTTGAATTAGGCCCATAGTTCTCATCCTTAATACTTTAGAGGTACTATATATTTTTTTAAACGTAATTTTTTTTCTTACACGCCTTTCTAGAACTCAGTATATGTTTCAGCACTTATGCTGATCTCTGAGTTAGAGCTCTTCCTCCATGTACATGGCAAAGCAAGAAAGGGTGGTGGATTGTGCTCTGAACGAATGAAAATGCTGAAAGGAAGCCAAATCCCAAAAATATGTTCAGTATGTCACGTCATGTGTCCCTGGTTGACATTATGGGCAGAGCCGGATTAAGGGGGGTGCCAAGGGGGTCAGTACCCCGGGCCCCCCTGGCATAAGGGGCCCCCCCTGCCGAAGCTGCTCTGCACCGCTCTGGTGCTGCTGTCCCCTCTGCCCTGTATCTGCCGCTGACCCGTGAGGAGTGGGGAGGAAGCCACATGAAACAGCCGCGAACGGGACATCACACACCCGCTGGCAGCGCAGAATCCTCCCTCTCCAGCAGCCGGGAGTCTTCTCCTCCCTGCTGCAGCATGGAGCCTTTACCCTGACTTCTCCTGTTGCCGTTGCCTGGCTTTGTGCTGTGCTGGGCTTGAAGGGGGGGGAGGGGGGGAGAAAGGAGAGAATAGGGGGGTGGCCCAAATGTTTTTTGTTTTCAATGCCCGCTGTCTGGTCCTATGGCAGGCATTCGGAGCCCCGCCCCCTTGTAGCTGTATACCGCTATTCGGGGGGCAGAGCTAATATGAGGTCATTGTTACAGAATCACGATATATTTGCTCCGCCCCCTCCCCGCCGACCCTAATGGTGAACTGTGTTCCTGGCTCCCAGCATTATCTCCTGGCTGTGGCATCCATTCCTCACCCCTTTCCTCAGAGCAGGCTTCTGTGTAAGTGTGTGCACAGTTTGTGCTCTATCTGTGTATACTGTATGTATGTGCATATGTTCTATTAGTGTATACAGTATGTATGTGTGTGTATTTTCTATGTGTGTGTATGTATTTTATGTGTATGAGAGAGAGAGAGAGAGAGAGAGAGAGATACAAATCGATTGGCCGGCACTCCCTCTCCTTTTTCAGCAGCCGTGGTGCTCTTTACACTGCCTTCACATAAGCCTCCAAAAATATGGCACTCAGCGGAGTTCTTAATCACATATCACAAACGCCAGCTAGTTCAGCAACGTTTTGGGTTTTATTTACCCTTTTGTCGTATATGTGCTGTTTGACAAAGGGTTAATAAAACCCAAAACATTGCTGAACTAGCTGGCGTTTGTGATATGTGATTAAGGAGCCCGCTGAGTGACATACTTTTGAAGTATATATATATATATATATATATATATATAAAATATATATACAGTGGTCGAAGTGGGGCGGTATACGGGGTATGGTATACCGCCACTTCTTCTACTGACCCGGAAATGAGGAAATTAAAGTGCAGCAGGAGGCGAGGGAAGTGGCCATCCTGCTGCACATGTTGCTCCCCGTCCCTGCGCGGCGGCCTGTGGCTGTATAGAGCGCTGTACTAGCTCACCGCCACTCACCGCTGCCAGCCACCCACCGCACGCCGCTCACCGCAGCCAGCCACCAGCCGCTCACGGCCGCCAGCCACCCGCCGCTCACTCGCAACAAATGAGGTAATGTTCCCCTGCTGTCACCTCTCCCTGTCGTTACCATCCCTGTCCCTACTGTCACTCTCTCTCTCCCAGCTGTCACTGTCGTCACTCTCTCTCCCTATCATCACTCTCTCTCTCTCCCAGCTGTCACTGTCGTCACTCTCTCTCTCCCTGCTGTCACTGTCGTCACTCTCTCTCCCTGTCGTCACTCTCTCTCCCTGTTGTCACTCTCTCTCTCCCTGTCGTCACTCTCTCTCTCCCTGTCATCACTCTCTCTCTCCCTATCGTCACTCTCTCCCTGTCGTCACTCTCTCTCTCTCTCCCTGTCGTCACTCTCTCTCTCCCTGCTGTCACAATTTTAGCTCATTCAGTGTGCTACAATGTGAATTTTGGATCATTAAGTGTGCTATAATGTGAATTTCGGCTCATTCAGTGTGCTACAATGTGAATTTCGGTGAATTTCGGCTCATTCAGTGTGCTATAATGTGAATTTCGGCTCATTCAGTGTTCTATAATGTGAATGTCGGCTCATTCAGTGTGCTACAATGTGAATTTCGGCTCATTCAGTGTGCTACAATGTGAATTTCGGCTCATTCAGTGTGCTACAATGTAAATTTTGGCTCATTCAGTGTGCTACAATGTGAATTTCGGCTCATTCAGTGTGCTACAATGTGAATGTCGGCTCATTCAGTGTGCTACAATGTGAATTTCGGCTCATTCAGTGTGCTACAATGTGAATTTCGGCTCATTCAGTGTGCTACAATGTAAATTTTGGCTCATTCAGTGTGCTACAATGTGAATTTCGGCTCATTCAGTGTGCTACAATGTGAATTTCGGCTCATTCAGTGTGCTACAATGTGAATTTCGGCTCATTCAGTGTGCTACAATGTGAAATTTGGCTAATTCATTGTGCTACAAGGTGAATTTCGCCTCATTCAGTGTGCTACTCGGTGAATTTCGGCTCATTCAGTGTGCTACAAGGTGAATTTCGGCTCATTCAGTGTATTACAAGGTGAATTTCGGCTCATTCAGTGTGCTATAATGTGAATTTCGGCGCGTACCGTGTGCTATAATGTGAATTTCAGCTCATACCGTGTGCTATAAGGTGAAAGGGGCACCAGTACTAGATAGTATAAGGGGTTCTACTACACTGGACATGCCCCCTTTTGTGTGACCGCACACCTTCAAATTGTGTCCTTGACTTTTGCATACCCCCACTTCAAAATTTCTACTTCAACCACTGTGTATGTGTTTTTTATTTATATATATATATACACTTACATACACACACACACACACACACACACACACACACACACACACACACACACACGCGTGCATCAAAAGAAACCCCCTTCCGAATCCTGCTTTTGCCCCTGCAGGGGGTGGTTGCTGGTGGGGGGGGGGCCCTGTCTTGGGTGCCCTGGGCCCCCAAGGGTTTAATCCGGCCCTGATTATGGGGGTAATTCCAAGTTGATCGCAGCAGGAAATTTTTTAGCAGTTGGGCAAAACCATGTGCACTGCAGGGGGGGGCAGATATAACATGTGCAGAGAGAGTTAGATTTGGGCGGGTTATTTTGTTTCTGTGCAGGGTAAATACTGGCTGCTTTATTTTTACACTGCAAATTAGATTGCAGATTGAACTCACCACACCCAAATCTATCTGCTCCCCTGCAGTGCACATGGTTTTGCCCAACTGCTAACAAAGTTCCTGCTGCGATCAACTCAGAATTACCCCCTATATTCGCATGATACAAACTGTTCATTACTAAGAGAAGCTCATCAGGAAATAATGAGAAATACATACAAGCTGACACTCCAAGTTCTTACAGTAGAGAATCTCTAAGTCATGTATTCATAGGTTTGCACTGCAGATACTGTAGTTACCTAAATGTATACATGTATGGAATAAAACTCAAAGTTGCCTTTTAGGATTTAAGAAACACGTCTGTCAATGCTGAGCGACATTTTAAAGCTCATTGTCCGTTATTGAGACAGAGTAGAGGTGTAAAAGGGGAACAGGAACAATTTAGCGGAGCAGTGTCGGACTGAGATTTCACTGGCCTTATCTGCAATGCAACGGGACAGATCAGGTGATTCCTGACATCTCAGCATATTTGTGTAGGATGCACATAAAAACCATATAGTAGTTATAGTTATAAGGTAGAGTTACAGTGCTGAGACTCTTAGGGAGTTTTCATTTAATCCATGACTGATCCCAGAATGAAATCAGAATCTAATTTAATCAATTTTATTGTAAACAAAACATTCTCTTGCATAAATGTAGTGCAATAACAAATCATGAATTCTTTAAGAACATAAATACACAACACTATTAAATGGAATTTAATGTGCCAAAGGGATGCCACCAAGTTGGTTCAGAAGACTGCCCCAATGGCAGGAGATAGAAGCTAGTATGGCAGGAGGAAGGAGGCAACATGACAAAAGTGCTGTAGAAATGCAAGGATGTTTCCATATTGATACTACCAACTGCTAAAGGTAATACAGACAAGCAGTATACAATAGTTTGGAACAGTTAGCGGTGGTGCATGTATAGTAAAGCAAAACTGACCGTTACAAAAGGACAGATCTGATACACAGTACAACGCAGACATAAAAGGGTTAGGCAGTAGTTTGTCAGTAGAGGTCTGGTACACTTTTTGGGCAAGTAGTAGCCAAGGGTTAAACTGGGTAGACACTGGAGTGACAGGGCATTCATTCCACCATTGTAACAAGTGCTGGCCAGCCCAGATTGTGTGTATACACTGGATCGACTTTGATGAGGGATGGAACGATCATGTTCAGTCCTTCGCTAGCATACTACAGGATGCTGGCAATATCGCTTGGTTTGATGTGCAGCACATCAACCCAAGCATCCATCGCTAGCAACCACAAGAACACGCAATCCCTCCTAAACACTGAGCCATGTAGGCGGTATGATGTTACGAAATGACATATCATGCAGACATCACTCCAGTGTGTACCCAGCTTTCAACAGGAGCATGTTTTGGAACTTAGCAGGAATCTTGCAGATAAAGAAATCAGTCAATATAATGAATAGCAAAAGAGCCATCATTACACAAGCCAAAAGTGTACAGTGTAAATCTTATCAGACAGTTGTGATCAGAAATTAGCTAAGGATAACAGTAAACAATAACCACCATAAAGTGCACCGACTGCCACGATGATTTGCACCCACGCGATATCATCGCAGCTAATAGGTTCGACCACAAAGAGAGATATATACTGGCGCCGGCTGTTAGACCAAATAAGGGACGATAATTAATTAAGATAAAAAATCACAAGCTTTTAATAAACATAGTAAAAACAATTATAGGTAAATCAGATGTGGTCAGAATATCGTTATCTGTTCCTAAGTCAGAAACGGAGGATGTTAAACGGTGTTGATTAGGACCAATTGGATCCCACTCATGATATATATACGACATATGCTCCTGAGGAAGCTGGCAGCCATTAGACCAGCGAAACGCGTTGAGCTAAGGACACTGACCAACAGCTCTGGACCCACCTGACATCTCCGGTAACAATTGGACCCTTTGCCCCTATTGGACACTACAAGCCCACTGCAAACTGGAAATATTCCCCTGCTGCTATTTGGAATCTCATCTGCTAAACTGAGATCCTGGGGACAACATCCATAAGGACTGGGTAACTATTATCATCTCAAGTGAACCAAAAAATAACGAGGAGGGAGTCCTAACAGAAGACTGTGCATATATAATATATATCATGAGTGGGATCCAATTGGTCCTAATCAACACCGTTTAACATCCTCCGTTTCTGACTTAGGAACAGATAACGATATTCTGACCACATCTGATTTACCTATAATTGTTTTTACTATGTTTATTAAAAGCTTGTGATTTTTTATCTTAATTAATTATCGTCCCTTATTTGGTCTAACAGCCGGCGCCAGTATATATCTCTCTATTGTTGTTTCACTTTATCTAGGGGCTGACCCCCCCTTTACTGGCTGCCGCTGACAGCGCACTCATACCCCTTCTTCTTGCTGTTTTGTACTCGACCACAAAGAGGTAAGAGGGCCCTTCCTGCAAGCTTACAGTCTATAAGAATTAGGAATTTGATACAGGAGGATATGTTACGTGATGCTAGATTGTATTTCAAATTGAAACAAATTGCAGTGTGAAAGTTGCTATACTGTATATAAAAATATATTTACATTTGACCTGTGCATAATGCAAATAAATAAACCAAACAGATATTTAGTTGATGTTTCTGAATATAACCTTTCTATTAACACCCAAAAAGATGGGTTTGAAATAGATTTGATTTGCAAGTATTTGCTTTGCTTGGTGAAATTATTTTTTTGAACATTGCATAGATTCAGCTTATTTTATTTCCTGTAGCCATAATAACAGCAATGTATTGCTACTAATCTTGTCCCATCTCCCTCATCAATCAAGATGTCTTCATTTATTACTATTTTTTGACACATCAGAGTTTGACTTCTCATCACAAATATAATGACCACTATCAGAAATACAATGACCAATTTGAAGACTAGCAGATTCATCTCTGTCAGTTTCATCATCACGGGTGGCACTTGTAGGAAATGTAATTATATCCTCATCATTACTAGAAGCTCTACACTGGTGGGGGGTGCTGTCAGGATTCTGAACAGAAGTTGGGATAGAAGTAGTGGATAAATGAGGAATTCCACTAAATCTCACCCCATTCACACTGTTTATACTAGTTGCTTTAGCATCACTTACCTTCCCTGGTACTCAGAGGCTTAGGTGTATAGTATATTTGCTAAAGTGCGGGTTTTTATAGGTGGAAATGTTGCCCATAGCAACCAGATTATACTTATTTATCCAGCACCTTCTAGAAGATAATATCTAGAATCTGATTGGTTGCTATGGGCAACATCTCCACTTCTAAAAACCTGCAATTTAGTAACTATTCCCCTTGAATCATTGATATAATGTTGGGTTGAATGACTTTTTAGGATTGGTTGCTTGTGACATTATGAGGTTGCCTGTTACACAGAGTTAGCTTGTTTAGGCACAGTGCTATCTGTTTGTTTGTCTGCTGAATTTTTGACCCTGTTTGTTATTGACTATCCTTATATTCCAGTTTGTAATTCATGCTATTCTTGTTTGCTGCCTAAACTAACTCTAGCCTATTTATTAATCTTTCTTGTTTGCTGTCTGCCCTGACCACAACTTGTGAGCCCTACTATTCTCTTTGCAAAGTGCTCCCTTTTTAGATTTTGCCTGAATATTCTGTCATTAGGAATCAGTTACCTTTTGTCATTTGATATTAATTTTAAGTCTTCTAGATATTTGTCTGTATGCAGGAGATTTTTTATATAAAACTATACTATTGCACAGGACCCGGGGATAGCAAAATACTGGTAACCATACACCTCTCTATGAGAAATAGTGGCTGTTATAAGTGGGTACTGGACATTTCTAAAGTAATTGAGACATACGTTAAACAGGGTGGTCTTCAGTTTGCCGGCTGTCGGGATCCCGCCGCACAGTATACCGGCGCCGGAATTCCGACAGCCGGCATACCGACACCTTTTCTCCCTCTTGGTGGTCCACGACCCCCCTGGAGGGAGAATAGAAAGTGTGGCGTGCGTAGCGCGCCACCGTGCTCACAGTGTGGGGAGTGCAGCGAGTTCGCAAGGGGCTCATTTGCGCTCACCCAGCTGACAGTATGCCAGCGGTCGGGATTCTGGTGCCGATATGCTGGCCGCCGGGAATCCGGCCACCGGCATACCCTACTACACCCCGTTAAACATGCAGAAGAAATGCATAATGGGGCGGTAGCTGAGGTTATCAGCCGTGTGGATAACAACTATTTAGAAACAACCAATGGCGGCTCCAGAAGTGAGGCAGCAGCGCAGTCCAAAATTCAAATAGGGGTGCCACACCAACTGTCAGTGAGTGAATTTAGAATGGCAGTTGAGGTGGTTTCCCTATCTGAATTTTGGACTGTGCTGCAGCCCAACGCTGGAGTCGCCACTGGAAACAACTAATCCATATTGTAGCTAATCATACTGTACTCTGAGCTTCTGTCTTTTTGCTGAAATGTAAGTAAATGTATACCCTTTTGGTCTGTCTCCCTCTCAGCATCATCATATAACTATTATCCGACTTAGAACTTGCATTAGCTCATCAAAAATTCAACATCTGTGCGGACCCTCGTGTTTTGATTTTGCCAAAACCACTCTCGTTTTGTTTTGGTTTTGCCAAAAGCACCCTCAAGTATTTTGGATCAGACTTAGATTTGCTTTTTGTTTTGTATTTTTTGTAAATTTTTAAAAAACACTAAAATCATGTACTTTTGACCTTTTTTATTTTTTTTACTATAGTATTATTAACATCAAGAACATCACTTTTCAATAATTACCAGTCAATTTTGGGCACAGAAATGGTACCAGAAATATTTCCAAAATGCAAAGCACAAAATTTGGATTTAAAATCCAAGATCTGACACTATGGGAAGATCTAAAACCAGGACTTGGCTTGACTTGGAATCCAAGAGATCTGAACTGGGACTTTATTAAACTCAGAGCTCCTAAATTTCATTTAAGTTCAAAGTTTTAAAAACCAACCCACGCATTTCTATAAAAATGATTGTCAATTCAATATCCTACATGGTGGCAGTGGTATGATTGGGAACACTTAGGGTTAAATGTTACCAGCAAACATGATAACGTTAGTTAAATTTTGCATATCTTGCTTATCTCTGCTAGTTGTGACAGGAATCACATAGATGGAGTATAATCCAACATACTATTTCCACAGGCAGGATACAGTGTCACATGCAGGTATTGCAGGTCAGGTTTTACAGCCAGTTCTTAAAACAGCTGAATAACATTACAAGTTCTGGTAATTACAAACAGTGCGTATTTTAAATGGCTCCTAATGGAACCCCAGATTCCCCTCTATCAGCTAGTCACTTGCTGGCATCAGGAGCCATAACCTACTGAACAAAACACATTTTTAAAGACAGCAAACAAGGTGAAGTGATTAGCCCAGCTGTGTCTTACCACAGACTCTGATAAAACCTGGACTGGATTCCATCAGACCTGTTACTGCTGTTCCAATCCTGCAAAAGCCCATTAACCTCAAGGGAAATCATGCTGTCCCTGTCACATTGTATATAAATCTTTTGCTTTTGACCAAATGCTGCTCTTATTACTGCCTCAGAGTTTCTGTGAGCAACAGAGAACACTAAATGAGGGTATTATATCCTTCTGATTTGCAAAGGCTGTTCCTGTAAGAGGGAGTTGCTCTTCAGTCTTTTTTAAACCATCGTTGCACAAGTCAGCTTGTTTCACTGAACTTGCGTGGCTCACTTCAGCATACTATTTTCTTCATCATTAAACTCATCAAGACTAAATGAATTCCTGACATGTCTACTCAGTACCAATACCGCAGATGATCCCTTCAAGTATGATTGCTTCCATTTCAGATATCAACTTTTTCTTAACAGCTACAGTATTGGGGGTAATTCCAAGTTGATCGCAGCAGGAAATTTTTTTGCAGTTGGGCAAAACCATGTGCACTGCAGGGGAGGCAGATTTAACATGTGCAGAGAGAGTTAGATTTGGGTGTGGTGTGTTCAATCTGCAATCTAATTTGCAGTGTAGCAATAAAGCAGCCAGTATTTACCCTACACAGAAACACTATAACCCACCCAAATCTAACTCTTTCTGCAAATGTTATATCTGCCCCCCCCCCCCTGCAGTGCACATGGTTTTGTCCAACTGCTAAAAAATTTCCTGCTGAGATCAACTTGGAATTACCCCCTATGTTTCAGTCTTTCTTGAACATTTTTATTTTATTTTGTCATGTTTAAATATGATCTTTAATATTAACAGAGCAAACAAATCCATATTTAACTACAGTGCTGACACAGTGAAGAATGGGCCTGATTCAGAAATGTAAGCTCATCGCAGCTGCATCTTTTGGATACAGCAGCGATAAACAAATAATCTAATGCAGCAGGAGGCATCTGAGGACAAAAAAAGCCCAATGACAGAATTGCAGAATGAAGTAAAGGAAGAATTAAGAATTGCAGAATGGTGTAAAGGAAACAGTGTGATTCCTGATTAGTAAAAAAAAATGTATATGTATATATATATCAAACACTGAGCAACATCCCCAAACAGGTAATTTCAACTTTAAACTTGTCATTTATTTTGTACAGTCTGGACATGGCTACTAATAACAAATGCACAGACAAAATTCTTAAAGGTATGTGTGCAAATGCTAGGAGCTTAGGAGACAAGATTCCAGAGCTAATTGCGATAATGACAAGGGATAACCTGGATTTTGTGGCAATTACAGAGTCATGGTGCAATGAAAATCATGACTGGGACATAGCTATACCAGGATACAATGTATTTAGGAAGGATAGAATAGGAAGAATAGGAGGAGGGGTAGCAATGTATGTGAAAAAAAAGCATAAATGCTACTTTAATACAAAATATTGAAGACAAAACTGAGGCCCTTTGGGTCACCATAGAAACCGGGGAGAAGGATGTTATTCGCATTGGGGTGATCTATAGACCACCAGGCCAGGGGCAGGATTTGGACAGAAACCTATTGTTGGACATCACTAAAATGGCTTTAAAGGGAGAAGTCATAATCATGGTTGACTTTAATTTACCTGATGTAAATTGGGAGGGGTCTTTTGCAAATTCAGCTACAAGTGGCAAATTTCTACATTCCTTACAGGGAGCATCTCTCAAGCAATTGGTGACGGAGCCCACTCGCAAAGATTCAATATTTGATTTAATTCTTACAAATGGTGATAGGATATCCGACATATATGTGGGTGAGCACCTGGGATCCAGTGATCATCAAGCAGTATGGTTTAGTATAAAGACAGGATCCAACTCCTGTCACACAAAAACAAAGGTGTTGGATTTTAGAAATGCTGATTTTGCAAAAATGGGGAGATGTTTAAGTGATTCATTGGCAGACTGGTGGAACTTGGAAGGAGTGCAGGAGAGGTGGGAAAAACTGAAAAGTGCAATACTAAGTGCAACTGATCTTTGTATCAAAAGGGTTAGGAAAAGCACCAGGAAAAGGAAGCCAGTGTGGTTCACAAAAGAAGTATCAACTAGTGTGAAAGCAAAAAAGATGGCTTTTAGGAAATACAAACAGACACAAAATAATAATGACAAAGAGATGTATCTTGACAGACGGAAGGATGCTAAGAAAGTGATCAGACGTGCAAAGGCAGAAGCTGAGGAAAAAATGGCCCAGTCAGTAGATAAAGGGGGCAAAACTTTTTTTAAGTATATAAGTGAAAGGAGAAAATCCAATGGAGGAATAATAAGACTTAAGACAGAGAGTGAGAATTTGGTGGAGGGAGACAAGGCAATAGCAGATCACCTAAATAATTATTTTTGCTCAGTATTTACTACAGAAGAAGGGATGGGGCCACAGTTAAGTTGCAAGGACATTCATAAAAATAAGGTAGATGAAAGTACATTTACAGAGGAGAAGGTCCTAACAGTACATTCACAACTAAAAGTGGATAAATCAATGGGACCAGATGGGATACACCCAAGGATACTCAAAGAGCTAAAAGATGTGCTGGTTACACCGTTAACAGAATTATTTAACCAGTCACTAAATACAGGTGCCATTCCAGAGGACTGGAAAAGAGCAAATGTAGTTCCACTGCACAAAAGTGGAAGCAAGGAAGAAGCAAGTAACTATAGACCAGTAAGCATTACATCAGTAGTGGGGAAAGTAATGGAAAAACTATTAAAAGAAAGAGTTGTGGAATATCTTAAATCAAACCACTTGCAGTATCCAAAACAGCATGGATTTACTGGTGGTAGATCATGCCAAACAAATCTTATTGACTTTTTTGACTCTGTGACGAAAATAATAGATCAAGGGGGAGCTGTAGATGTAGCATATCTAGACTTTAGTAAGGCATTTGACACTATCCCACATCGCAGACTGCTAAATAAACTTGAAAGCGTGGGGGTGGATTATAAAACAGTTAAATGGATAAGAACCTGGTTGCAGGATAGGAAACAGACAGTTGTAGTTAATGGAGTGCAATCTATGGAGGGAAATGTTACCAGTGGAGTACCCCAGAGATCTGTACTTGGTCCAGTTCTCTTTAATATCTTTGTTGGTGACATTGCAGATGGTATTGAAGGGAAGGTATGCCTTTTTGCAGATGATACAAAGATATGCAACAGGGTAGACACACCGGGAGGGGTAAAACAAATGATTGATGACCTAGCTAGGCTTGAGAAATGGTCAAGAACGTGGCAACTACAGTTTAATGCTAAAAAATGCAAAATCATGCACTTGGGTCTCAAAAACCCAAAGGCTAAATATAGTATCAAGGGTACTATAATGGAAACTACTGAGGAGGAAAGGGATTTAGGAGTCACTATTTCAAGTGACTTGAAGGCAGAAAAGCAATGCAACAAAGCAATGAGAAAGGCAAGTCAGATGCTTGGTTGCATAGGGAGAGTAATCAGTAGCAGGAAAAAAGAAGTGATAATGCCACTGTATAGGTCATTGGTGCGGCCCCATCTGTAATACTGTGTCCAGTTCTGGAGACCATATCTCCAGAAGGATATAAATACATTAGAGAGTGTACAAAGAAGGGCAACTAAAATGGTGCATGGCCTACATCACAAAACGTACCCGGCAAGGCTAAAAGATCTTAACATGTATAGTCTGGAGGAGAGAAGGGAAAGGGGAGACATGATAGAAACTTTCAAATATATCAAGGGTCTTAACAAAGTTCAGGAGGGAAACTTTCTTCAAAGGAAGAGAAGTATTAGAACTCGAGGACATACACTGAGACTGGAGGGGGGGAGGTTCAGGGGAAATTTAAGGAAAAATTACTTCACAGAAAGGGTAGTGGATAAGTGGAATAGTCTCCCATCAGAGGTGGTAGAGGCTAAGACTGTAGAGCAATTTAAACATGCTTGGGATAGGCATATGAATATCCTTACAAAGAATTAAGGTTCAAAAAGGGTTGAGATTACCTAAAGGATAAAAAAAAAGGGGCAGACTAGATGGGCCAAGTGGTTCTTATCTGCCGTCAAATTCTATGTTTCTATGTTTCTTAAGTGTGGCATCATAAGATGTAGTGTAGGATCACCATCTTGACCATTGGCTGTGATGGTCGCACGTAGCCCTCGGCCATCCGAGTACAACTCAGCTTAGAATGACCAGCGGAACTGCCCATGTTTTACAGAATGGTCTCCGTCGCCGCCCTTGCTCCACCTCTCAAAAGTCACAGCATGTCAATCATTCTGCAGTTTTGGGGTGGAATGCACGTTAGCTCTCGGAAGGAGAACGGCACACGTGCAGGGCAAACTTTGCCCAAGCACCAATCTCTAACAATCATCAGATTTGTGTATATCTCTGAATGAGGCCCAATAACTATTAAACATTATTCCGTCAATATTTACTAAAATTGAAAACTGCTGCAAATACAAGACAGTGACTATTATTAACAATCAAAAGCAAGGTGTATAAATTTAATCTGCCGTGCTGCAGCTGTTCTGACCTGAACTGGCAGCACTAAAATGTCAGCATACCCATTCTTATCCCAACCATATTACACAGAGCAAATAGAATAACCAAACTAAGGGGGTCATTCAGACCTGATCTCTCGCTAGCTGTTTACTGCAGTCCTGCATTCGCATAGTCACCGCCCACCAGGGACTGTATTATAGCTGTGCAAGTGTGCGATCGCATGTGCAGCCGAGCAGTACAAAAAACTTTGTGCAGTCTCTGAGTAGCCCAGGATTTACTCAGCCGCTGCAATCACTTCAGCCTGTCTGGGGCCAGAATTCACATCAGACACCTGAGCTGCAAACGCATGGACACGCCTGCGTTTTTCCAACCACTCCCTGAAAACGGTCGCCCACAAACACCTTCTTCCTGTCAATCTCATTGCGATCGGCTGTGCGAATGGATTCTTCATAAAACCCATCGCACAACAACAATCCGCTTTGTACCTGTGCGACACGCCTGCACATTGCGGTGCATACGCATGCGCAGTTCTGACTTGATCGCTTTGCTGCAAAAAACGCTAGGGAGCGACCACGTCTGTATTACAGTACTCCCTTAGTCGCTGCCAGTTCCTGATCCTTTAACATTGGATTTCTACATAGATGTTATCTTTCCTTCTGGTAAGGGCATTTGCTTTACATTACAGATGTGCAGTTTGGTTCTATAGAAATCTGAACCCACCAGAATTTTATGAATCTGAACCAAACCAAGTCCCAATTTGGCGCGACTGAGGAGATCCAAACCAAACAGAGTCATATATTGCCATGGTTTGGAATTCTGATTTTAAATCTGAATTTTGGGTTTTGTATTGTACAAATTTTAGCTGTTTTTATCCATTTTCAAGAAATCCATACTCATACAGTAAATGAAGCAGAAGATAAAGAATATGTGTGAGGAATATAATAAGAAAAGCTTTTGTGTTAAATGAAGACTGAATTGTAAAGAACATCAGAGGTGAAACCTGTTATTTTGAACAAGGGATCTAGCTTACCAATGCCCAGTGTACAAATCTGCATATACATAATCAAAGAAACAACATTAATTGGGATTTATATGAACTTTTTAATAAGGAATATGACTTTCTGTTCCCTACAAGTTTTGATTGTTTTATATACTGTATTTGTCATGACAGTTTTTGCTCAAAATTTTCATTGCAATATTAATGGTTGGAGAATACACTAATACACTATTACTGAATAACAGACTGCAGTCCACAGGTGTGCTCACAAAAAATCACTCGTTAAATAAAAAAGTAAAAAAACTTGCCTATTCCCTAGCCAGAGCCTGAGGGCTGCCACAAGCAAAACTTTTCCTGGGGCTTTTCTAGATCTGGATAACAGAACCAGCAAATTATTCTAACCAATTTGAAATGGGCTTGTGTGTTCAGGAGGATCACATATCCATATTCAGGGCTTGACTTCTCCAGTAATCCACTTTCGCCTTTTAAACTATTTTTTTTAAAAGTGCATACTCATTGTGATCTTGACAATGCCTGCATAAAAATATTTTATCCTATGTCTTTGTAAGCTGACCCATGGCTGGGATGTATCACACACCACATTTTGAATACGATATATCACACCACTTACTGCATGCATTGCAACATTTATGAACACCATATGCATGTGGATTTGTGGACATATAGGAAAATGACGGGTTGGGTATGCATGACCGCTAGTCAGCATACCGATGCCGGTATCCCAGCAGCGAATGCAGGTGGGGGGGGAGCAACAAGCCCATTGTGGGCTCGCTGCACTCTCCACAGGTTCTATTCCTGCTCTATGCATGTTGTGGACACCTACGAGTGGGAATAGTCCCTGCTGGTCAGCATGCTGACCATCGGGATTGTGAGCGGGCAGGATTTAGGGGGGCGGTATTGTGACCGGTGGATTCATGACCACCGGTCACATAACTACAACCCGCAAAGGACAGCTTTTCCGATAAGAGCTGTCTTTGCAGTGTGAGGACTTCCAGGATTATGACCATGTGTGGCACTCATCTGGCATGTGCATGCCACAGTAGACACAGCATGCGCAGTTCTGACTTGATCGCTTTGCTGCAAAAAACGCTAGGGAGCGACCACGTCTGTTTTACAGTACTCCCTTAGTCGCTGCCAGTTCCTGATCCTTTAACATTGGATTTCTACATAGATGTTATCTTTCCTTCTGGTAAGGGCATTTGCTTTACATTACAGATGTGCAGTTTGGTTCTATAGAAATCTGAACCCACCAGAATTTTATGAATCTGAACCAAACCAAGTCCCAATTTGGCGCGACTGAGGAGATCAAAACCAAACAGAGTCATATATTGCCATGGTTTGGAATTCTGATTTTAAATCTGAATTTTGGGTTTTGTATTGTACAAATTTTAGCTGTTTTTATCCATTTTCAAGAAATCCATACTCATACAGTAAATGAAGCAGAAGATAAAGAATATGTGTGAGGAATATAATAAGAAAAGCTTTTGTGTTAAATGAAGACTGAATTGTAAAGAACATCAGAGGTGAAACCTGTTATTTTGAACAAGGGATCTAGCTTACCAATGCCCAGTGTACAAATCTGCATATACATAATCAAAGAAACAACATTAATTGGGATTTATATGAACTTTTTAATAAGGAATATGACTTTCTGTTCCCTACAAGTTTTGATTGTTTTATATACTGTATTTGTCATGACAGTTTTTGCTCAAAATTTTCATTGCAATATTAATGGTTGGAGAATACACTAATACACTATTACTGAATAACAGACTGCAGTCCACAGGTGTGCTCACAAAAAATCACTCGTTAAATAAAAAAGTAAAAAAACTTGCCTATTCCCTAGCCAGAGCCTGAGGGCTGCCACAAGCAAAACTTTTCCTGGGGCTTTTCTAGATCTGGATAACAGAACCAGCAAATTATTCTAACCAATTTGAAATGGGCTTGTGTGTTCAGGAGGATCACATATCCATATTCAGGGCTTGACTTCTCCAGTAATCCACTTTCGCCTTTTAAACTATTTTTTTTAAAAGTGCATACTCATTGTGATCTTGACAATGCTTGCATAAAAATATTTTATCCTATGTCTTTGTAAGCTGACCCATGGCTGGGATGTATCACACACCACATTTTGAATACGATATATCACACCACTTACTGCATGCATTGCAACATTTATGAACACCATATGCATGTGGATTTGTGGACATTGACAATGCTGAATTCCTTTGTCGTATAAAACACCTTAAGAAGTCTAAGAACACTGTACGCTGTTTACTTAAGAAGTACCGTAATGGTACGCTATTTGCGTAACGATCGCTCAGCCGTAGGCGAGACGCTCAAGCGTCACGTTCGCTCGCGGCCCAGTGATCACAGGACACGTTATTGGTTATGTCTAGGGAAATGATTCGCTATGGCGTAGCTTACGCTCGAGACCACGAGGAGGTCACCAGCGATGCCGACGCTCACAACACTATACCTTTATGTAAAACCTTATATCAATGAAATACACTGCATACCTTAATGTGAGTACAGGGTGTAAGTGCAACCTTGTGTAACCTGACTAACTACAAAGCTGCTTGTGCGTCACCGACGCTCAAGTGAACACTTAACACTATAGAAAATACACAGATACTGGTTTAGGGTTCCAAAGCCTATTAACTGTATTATATCTAATATACTTGTAAAAAAAGGATAACAGTACATATGATACACTACAATATAACAGAGACTTCCTAACCACAGAACTAAACAATAAATACAAATAGACAATACTACGCTGACCTAGATACAATACAATACAATACTATATTAGTCTAGGGGAGATATGAGAGAAAGGAGAAGGGAGAGAGAGAGAGAGAGAGAGAGAGAGAGAGAGAGAGAGATGAGAGAAATTGGCTCACAGAAAAAACAATGATTACGTTACATAAGAGACAACATGGTTGCAGATAAAACTACATATGTGAGAGACAATCGCTGCGCAGTTAGTCAATGCTGAATACAGCATGGGATGGAAGCTAGACTCCATTTTGAGAAACCTCCACTTGATTCCAAAGACCACACCACATGCCTGAAAGGGGGAGGGGAAGACATCCAGCAGCAGCCATTTTAGATTTGCAGGTCCAAACACATGGCACCACAATCACATAGCAGAAAACACAAGACTCCATTTTACTCCAAAATGTCCAAGCCTCAAAACAATGCATATGTTCTGATTTTACAATTCCAAACCATCTAAAACACCTTTCACAATGTAATCCAACTTCCTAGAACCATCTCATAATTTCACATTCCAAATCACCTTTCACAATGTAATCCAACTTCCTAGAACCATCTTATAATTTCACATTCCAAATCACCTTTCACAATGTAATCCAACTTCCTAGAACCATCTTATAATTTCACATTCCAAATCACCTTTCACAATGTAATCCAACTTCCTAGAACCATCTTATAATTTCACATTCCAAATCACCTTCAGTATCTCACTAACCAGAGCATATTCATCACAAGACCAGATCACAATGTACTCACAAGTATCAGCCTGCCATTGCTACCAGCACATATTCAAAACTACTGCATGGTGGTATTTATGATTAACAAGATCCCAGCTACCATCACAGATTCCACAGGGCACCAACACTAACACCCAACAATCACACAACCAAGCTACAACATCCTATTTAAACCAGAAAGCAATCTGTCTATATTCCCTTATCTAGCCATGTGGATTCAATACTTAGCCTTTGGTGCCTGGTCAGTCCTGGGGATGTAGCCTCCATGCTGCTGGGTGCCAGGTAGCTGTGTGTGTCTGTGTGTGAGTGTAGCTACATTACATCTGTTCTCTGAGGCCACACCTGACCACTACCTTCCTGTTTGACCAGTATCTGGGGGAGGGGTCTCTCTAGCTTTTGTATTGAATCACTGTTCTCTTTGTATATGCTAATCAGGTTCAGACCTGAAAACTTAGTTGATCATCCATTGTTCCCAACAAAGCTGATCTTAACTTTTATACATATAATCATATCTATCCGCTGCAATGTCCCACGACAACACAATAGGTCTCAAACTAAACCACACCTTATTCTGCTTGCTTCAATACCAAACATGATGTGTTTATCTGGTTCGGTTCAAATGATACACATCCATGACATTAATTCATCAGCCAATTCTAAATCTCCATGACGTCTGGTGTTTGCTGTGCTCGCTGCGCATATTTGCAAGTATAGCGGCTTATATGTGTGCAGTTTATATGGTCTCTCTATGTAATATTTTTCTGACTTTGACAGTCCACCCTTTGGCAGTCACCAATAACTGCCACTTCCTAAAACATTTCAAAAAGAGAAAAATATATGTCAGGGGTTAATACATTTCCATGGTTGGGTAGGGGAGGAGAGAGGAGTAGGTGTGAAAAGGGTATGACCTGGTGAGATAGCAGAAGCATGTGTGTATGCGTCCATGTTTGGGGGGGTCATGTATCATCGTGCCGAACGTGTTGTAAATCAAGCTTCGAGGTATTGCGAAGTATACATTTGAATTCCTTCTTATCCCATATTAAGGGTCTGTGGATGGGCTGTCAAACTCTACCGAGCTCATTTCGGCTTTCAGTTGCAACAAAATGGGGATGCACATTTTAGTTGATGATACATGAATGAGGGAAGTATGTGGTTGCTGATATCTGTGCCTGTATTCCCTATCGACTATGTGTGTCATTACCTGAGGGTTGTAGAGATGAAGATAAAGAACACTTATGGAAAATGCAATGATATTCTATGTCAGGGAAATGTACGTTCGTCGATTGAGGTCTTGATTGGTGTCGGTTGATTGGAGTCTTCTTCTTTGTGCTTTTGCTCATAAATCGTGAGTAAAGCAAACAACGTCCATGGATTTACAAAAAATGTTGGGCTAGCGTGATTTTAAAGTTCCTAGGGAAACTGGGGTACCCATGGCATTGTCCATCAAAATCTTGTATATCAGGTCGTCTGCTCTTCTTCTTTCCATCTTTCCGTTGTCGGCCCCTTGGCTCATCAAATCCTTCGTCTACGTGGGTCTTTGTACCTCGGAGGAAAACATAGAAATGGGTGAAAGACGGACCGTATACTCATTACATCATTACGTCATGGTTTCTAGCATTGGGTCATAAATCAAATCCAGGTTAATTACAGTTTCCTCACTCCTCAAGCTCATCACTCTTGTACTTTGTTTGCACCTCATTAAAGCCTGCCCGCATCTAAATATCAATCCAATCGATATAACGACACCCAAGATACATAGCAGAAACTTTCCAACATCCATTATGACTCCTTGAGCCCAGTCTCCCAAACCGGAGAACCAATTTCGCGGGTTCAACCATGACACCCAACCAGTCAGCTCATTACCTACAGCAACAAGGGTGAGATTGTGTTTTCGACGAAATTCCCATTTTAATTGCAGAATGTCGTCCATCTTTTGGTCTATGACCTCTACCGGATCCTCGGTGCTATTTGTGATATACGTGCAACACTTTATACCGTACTGTGTTGCCAAAGTAACACAATATCCGCCTGTTACTGCTGTAAGGTAATTAAGAACCATCCTATGCTGAACTAGTTCTGTTTTGTGAGCTTGAAGTTCTCTTCCAGTGTATCTAAACGTGTCATCATACATTTCAGTGATATTATCTAACAAATTGGCGAGTGCGGAAATGTATCTATAATTCATCACTCCTCGAGCGGTACGAGTGAAATCTAACGCTACCAGAACCTGAATCCCGGTGGATTCATGGATAAGATCAGAGGCCGGATGCTCTAACCTTTCTGACAGTTGTCTTTTAACTCGGTGTTCGTAGTGAGTGTGAGTATAAGGAGCTTGGGCACCACGGTGTATATCCTTCATTTTGTCATGTGTAACAGTCATTACTTCAGGCAATACTTTTCCAATATAACACAATCCTTCAGAGTTTGGGGCAAGCCACTTGTACGCCTTTCTCCCGCATATGAAATATGCATCATCGGGGAGAACATAAGGGACGGAGAAGGACATGACCATATTACAAACCTTCCAGGTGAAATCTCCTGACCCTAATTCTTCCATCTGCTTAATGCACGTATCGGTTTGTACGATATGTGCACAGTATCCTGGTGATACCTCTCCAACCTTTAGTAATCCTATTTCCTAAGGTATATCGATACCGGAAAGATTTTCCTCTACTGGCTATGTGGCGTACGAGCTCTGTATCTGTAGGCATTCTATCTGCTCTATGTGAAAAGGTCATGGTTTGGTTGCTCCATGACACTTCCCAATTTCCCGGTTTTCTAGGATTGGAGATGTTAAAACATAAGAGGGACCTATCCACATGGTATTGGTGGAGCTTCAAACTAGGAGGGCTGGAGATATTAAACCTCCTGTCCACCGGTCTCCCACCCTTTAGCTCAAGTACCTCCCCTACCGTTAAAGGAAATGGTACTAGCCCTGATTTGCTGTGACCCTGAGGTACTTGAGAGCATACCCAACAATCTGTTTGGTTCAACACGTTACCCACTAGAGAGTGATAGTCACTCAATGGATGCCGGTCCATATGGATATTAAGACTGGATTGGCATTTCTTTATGCATCCATCTTCAACCGTTGTCACAGAGCCTACAGATACAGTTTTTCTTTTTGAACTAACAATCCTTCAAAGAAAATGTTTACAGATAACATGGTTGTTAGATCGTGCCCGGTACTCGCCTTTGCTTGGTGATTGGGTTGCTATTGGAAATTTACACCTCCGTTTCAGTCATCAGGACCTTTCTGGATCCTTTCTCGACCTCACTGGTACTCTCACCGAAACAGACTGCTCTGGTCAACATCATGGTTAACGGAAAAATCCATATCACAGTCTCTTGGGGCAAGTCCATCTTACGGGAGGAGAAAAGAAGAAGTTTGTAAAGGGGGTATAAGAAAACCGTCTGAGGGGGAGAGAACTTGTTACGATAATAAGTTCTCTCGTCTTGTTGTTCTTCTTGTTCTGCTGTCCTCTCAAAAGGTGCTGTCTCTCAGTCTTCCAAACGAACATTCTGGTGATGCAATATTCCTTCCCATCCAGCGATCTTTCTGTTAAGGAGCAAAAATCTGGCATTACCATAGGTCCAACTGAGGGGTGACATACCATCTTTAAACCATGGAAACATGAGTGGGAAGAGAGAGACAACAAAAAAAAACAAAAGAGATAGAGAACAATTCATGTGCATATATACATTACATAACTCGACAATAACCACCAATAAGAAAAGAGAAACAAAGCATTTTTAAACATTGTCAACATTAAGAAAACATTGTTAGCATTAGAAAAACATTGTCAGACTTATTAGGCTGTCATATCTATGTGTCTAATGGTCTCCTTGAGCAGTCCCTCCCCACCAGCTCCTGCATTACTCCATTGTCTGTATCTGGCCAGAAATACATTGTGGCGGAGGTTATGCTGGGGTTTGGTAGACTTCTGCAAGGACCAAGTTGATATGCAATGTGTGAATTCTTACCAATACTCGTCATAGATGGGGATAGAGAGAGAGAGAGAGAAAAAAACATTTTTCACAAATACATTTACAACGTTTCACCTGGTCATCCCTGTGTCTTTAGTGAATGACCTCCCACTTTATTAATCGTTACCTCAGGCTTACCATCAGTCCTAATGATCACCTTTCTTGACTATATTTTATGGGTGTGGCCCAAAATTCTTCCTATATGATCCCTGATTATAATGGTGTGTCATATTCATGCTCATTTTCATGTCTAGGGGGTCTAACTTTATGTGGGTTATTACAGTTGTTGGCATAATGCCCTTCTCTTCTACAATGGTAACAAATCCTTGGCCTTCTCCATGTGCTAGGGGCCTGGGGTTCCGGTCGACTTGATGCATCCTCTAGTGCTTGGATGTTCAGTGTCATCAACCGCTCTCCCTGCGCTTCCCTGGTTCTTTGGATATTTCGGTCATGCTCGATAGCGGACTCTCTTAATGCCGCCACCGAGATACCTCTCCAATGAGGTATTGAAGTTTGTACCCTAATTTTTAGTGTGTCTTTCAAGTTGCTCGCTAATACGGACACAGCTACCTCTCTGTGGTGTACATTTGTTTGTGTGTGATGTACATTACCATACATACCTGTGAACACGACCTCACCTGACCCTCCATTAGGGGGTTTGATTACAGTTTTTACCGACTGGGTCGTGTCCACCTGGACGTCTTGTGTGATGACTTCTGAAAGAGGTGCCGACATCGTTCTTGGTTCACTTTCTGGTTGGTGTTCCTGAGGAAAGTTTAACATGGGGTGCGACTTGCATGGGTTAATAGTTGTACATTCAACAGTATTACAATTATCTTTGTTACATTTATTACACTTATTCTTATTATCTGTACTACTGTTGCTAAGAGCATTTTTATTGTTCACCCTTGTGCTTCTCTCCGCAACCACAATCCCCTCCATTGCCACTTCTCCTCTCTCAAGATGAAAGTTAGGTAAGTAAGTTATATTTCTTTGCATTTCACTCTCCTGTTGCCATATTTGTAAACAATCATAATGCTTGATTCGTCTCTTTGCTGATTTGATGAGACATATCCTTTGCCTTAAATTATGCAACACCTCTGAGTCAAAACTACCTATCCCGGGAAATGGTGCCTTATCCCCCGCAGTCATTCGTGTCCATTCATCACAAAAGGTCTCAGAGTGGGGACCATATTTCCCCCACATTACTAACCGAGCAGACCCTCGGGGTCTGCAAGCCTCTGGAGTCTGAATCCTGACCTCCGACCGTCTCTGTATTGTGCACTTGGCTGCCATTGTGGACCTTTTTAACACAGAAAAAAACTTCCTAAAATGCACCAAACACAGAACTTCGTTGGAAATCCTTAAAGCTCTTCCACTGAACTTCTTCTGCTCCGGGTATCTCCGTTCCGCCTTCTAGCAGATACGTGTAGCCGTTGCAGGCCCTATCTCTAGAGATTTTCCTGAGAAAATTCCCTTCCTTTTTCTTTACACAAATCACGCTTGCATGTGCTCCCTACAACACGTATGAGGGCAAGATTTACGCATGGATATACGACCTCATATCCCGTTGCGTTATTGGTCACACATACAACCGTGCGGTCCAATCGTACCACTTATAGACACTTGTTGCCCATAAATGGTAGGATCATTGGAGTCTCCCTACTGTGCTCCAAAACAGCCAGAGCGTAATACAACGAAAACTTTATCACACTCTGTTGCACGTTTTCACTCAGATCGTGCTTATCACATTCCACATAGATCACAAATTATCACATAGATCACAAAGTCCACAAAGCGGGATTATCACATAGATCACAAAGTCCACAAAGCGGGATTATCACATAGATCACAAAGTCCACAAAGCGGGATTCAATACACTCATACCGTTTTCAACCCACTATCATTCTTATAGTTTTCTGATCAGAAAAATCATTTCCCGTAGTCTGATAGCTCTCCCCAGAGGTACTACAGTAAAACAAGGTATTTAAACTAAGTTTTGGAAAGCTGAAATCAATTTGTGTTATTTATCGCCTTGCGTTACTTCACTTTTGCGCTACTTATCGCTTTTGCGCTAATTCAACTTTATCACAACTTGAGCTACGTGGGCGTAACCAGACGCTACGTTGCGTAATGTACGCTGCGTGCGTCTGCCTTTCGGATTGCGTACGCTAGTCTTTGTTAGTGACACGTGTACGCAATGCAAAGGATCCACCGTAACACAATATATATTTTATCAATGTAGATGATCCCTGATCATCTACCGCAATCCACACTGCACACTGGCTGCCTCGTCTCTCGGACAAGCCGTGTGTTGTTCTATACTTTAACTATTACCTCTACTTATTAAATAACAGCAAATCTCCTTTTAGCCCTTTCTATCAACTATAAAATTTGGCAGACAGGAATAGTGATATACGAAAATGAAACAGAAATGCAGATATATGCGTGCGTACGCAAGACAAAAGAAAAATAAACAGTTTTAAAAAAGACACAAGCGTTTTGTTCTTACTTCCGGTCCCGGATTCCTTCAGCACTCTTAATCTAAGCGAAAGCAGACGCTTATCCCGTCAGCAACTGCGAGACAACCTCCCACCCTTTGCTGGAGGGATAATGTCTGCTGATCTACCCAGTGCAGATATGAGAAGGATAGGACACGCCCCCAATTGACAATGCTGAATTCCTTTGTCGTATAAAACACCTTAAGAAGTCTAAGAACACTGTACGCTGTTTACTTAAGAAGTACCGTAATGGTACGCTATTTGCGTAACGATCGCTCAGCCGTAGGCGAGACGCTCAAGCGTCACGTTCGCTCGCGGCCCAGTGATCACAGGACACGTTATTGGTTATGTCTAGGGAAATGATTCGCTATGGCGTAGCTTACGCTCGAGACCACGAGGAGGTCACCAGCGATGCCGACGCTCACAACACTATACCTTTATGTAAAACCTTATATCAATGAAATACACTGCATACCTTAATGTGAGTACAGGGTGTAAGTGCAACCTTGTGTAACCTGACTAACTACAAAGCTGCTTGTGCGTCACCGACGCTCAAGTGAACACTTAACACTATAGAAAATACACAGATACTGGTTTAGGGTTCCAAAGCCTATTAACTGTATTATATCTAATATACTTGTAAAAAAAGGATAACAGTACATATGATACACTACAATATAACAGAGACTTCCTAACCACAGAACTAAACAATAAATACAAATAGACAATACTACGCTGACCTAGATACAATACAATACAATACTATATTAGTCTAGGGGAGATATGAGAGAAAGGAGAAGGGAGAGAGAGAGAGAGAGAGAGAGAGAGAGAGAGAGAGAGATGAGAGAAATTGGCTCACAGAAAAAACAATGATTACGTTACATAAGAGACAACATGGTTGCAGATAAAACTACATATGTGAGAGACAATCGCTGCGCAGTTAGTCAATGCTGAATACAGCATGGGATGGAAGCTAGACTCCATTTTGAGAAACCTCCACTTGATTCCAAAGACCACACCACATGCCTGAAAGGGGGAGGGGAAGACATCCAGCAGCAGCCATTTTAGATTTGCAGGTCCAAACACATGGCACCACAATCACATAGCAGAAAACACAAGACTCCATTTTACTCCAAAATGTCCAAGCCTCAAAACAATGCATATGTTCTGATTTTACAATTCCAAACCATCTAAAACACCTTTCACAATGTAATCCAACTTCCTAGAACCATCTCATAATTTCACATTCCAAATCACCTTTCACAATGTAATCCAACTT
Organism: Pseudophryne corroboree; assembly: GCF_028390025.1. Classification (NCBI taxonomy): domain Eukaryota; kingdom Metazoa; phylum Chordata; class Amphibia; order Anura; family Myobatrachidae; genus Pseudophryne; species Pseudophryne corroboree. The sequence goes on from NC_086446.1 coordinate 217,781,859, forward strand.
CCTAGAACCATCTTATAATTTCACATTCCAAATCACCTTTCACAATGTAATCCAACTTCCTAGAACCATCTTATAATTTCACATTCCAAATCACCTTTCACAATGTAATCCAACTTCCTAGAACCATCTTATAATTTCACATTCCAAATCACCTTCAGTATCTCACTAACCAGAGCATATTCATCACAAGACCAGATCACAATGTACTCACAAGTATCAGCCTGCCATTGCTACCAGCACATATTCAAAACTACTGCATGGTGGTATTTATGATTAACAAGATCCCAGCTACCATCACAGATTCCACAGGGCACCAACACTAACACCCAACAATCACACAACCAAGCTACAACATCCTATTTAAACCAGAAAGCAATCTGTCTATATTCCCTTATCTAGCCATGTGGATTCAATACTTAGCCTTTGGTGCCTGGTCAGTCCTGGGGATGTAGCCTCCATGCTGCTGGGTGCCAGGTAGCTGTGTGTGTCTGTGTGTGAGTGTAGCTACATTACATCTGTTCTCTGAGGCCACACCTGACCACTACCTTCCTGTTTGACCAGTATCTGGGGGAGGGGTCTCTCTAGCTTTTGTATTGAATCACTGTTCTCTTTGTATATGCTAATCAGGTTCAGACCTGAAAACTTAGTTGATCATCCATTGTTCCCAACAAAGCTGATCTTAACTTTTATACATATAATCATATCTATCCGCTGCAATGTCCCACGACAACACAATAGGTCTCAAACTAAACCACACCTTATTCTGCTTGCTTCAATACCAAACATGATGTGTTTATCTGGTTCGGTTCAAATGATACACATCCATGACATTAATTCATCAGCCAATTCTAAATCTCCATGACGTCTGGTGTTTGCTGTGCTCGCTGCGCATATTTGCAAGTATAGCGGCTTATATGTGTGCAGTTTATATGGTCTCTCTATGTAATATTTTTCTGACTTTGACAACATATAGGAAAATGACGGGTTGGGTATGCATGACCGCTAGTCAGCATACCGATGCCGGTATCCCAGCAGCGAATGCAGGTGGGGGGGGAGCAACAAGCCCATTGTGGGCTCGCTGCACTCTCCACAGGTTCTATTCCTGCTCTATGCATGTTGTGGACACCTACGAGTGGGAATAGTCCCTGCTGGTCAGCATGCCGACCATCGGGATTGTGAGCGGGCAGGATTTAGGGGGGCGGTATTGTGACCGGTGGATTCATGACCACCGGTCACATAACTACAACCCGCAAAGGACAGCTTTTCCGATAAGAGCTGTCTTTGCAGTGTGAGGACTTCCAGGATTATGACCATGTGTGGCACTCATCTGGCATGTGCATGCCACAGTAGACACTGGGAAGGAACCAGAATTATATGACTAGAAGCCCATAAGTTTCTATAGGCAATGCCATCTATAATCGCTCCTTGACTATTGGGTACAAGCTCTGGTAAGTTTCACTTTCCAGAGCTTGTTACATATGGGAAATGTGGTCAAACCGTTTTCAGAGTTTCAACCCCATGTCCCCTCTATTGGCTGGTCATTCCTCACTGCAGTTGACCACACCCCTTATTCGGTGCATTTCCTACCATTACTACTGGAGGGCGCTTCATACTCAAATCAAACTGTTTCCTCATGCTTACACTCCTCTAGCCCCCAGTTTCATCCTGGGCTGTAAAAGAAATCAAGAATCCTTGGAAAATCAGCAGCATGGAACATCACCTTAGGGCTCTGGTTACAATGACACATTAGTAAGATCTTAAGTGAGTGTATAAAAAACTACTTGTGGGTTATTCTGTCTGGAAGATAAGGGAGCTTTGTAACTTGGCTGTGTTATTTTGTAAACAATTTCACCTAACTGTACATTTAAGAATTATATGGAGATATATATATATATATATATATATATATATATAAAATATCTTTTAATATGCATTTTTGCTAGAACAAATACTGTTTTCTAGCCATTTAATTTATTCCAATTTCAGTGAGTGATATTTTTTTTGTAAGTGATGTTTTGGTTTTACTTTATTGTGAGAAGATAAATTAGATAATGCTTCAGTTGATGATGGGTTCTGAGATACAAAAGCAGATTTCAAATTATGTATAATGACTATTTAGGGTGGGATATTGGTATGGGTTGCACAAGGTCATTCTGTAGATTTTCCTTTCAAACAATTCATAAACAGTTTTTTTTCCTCTTACACTGAAAATGTTGAAAAAGTATTTCATTTATTTTCTTGAATGTTGCTAATGCACCACATCATAAAAATATTTCACAATTGTAAGCATTGACAAGTACTTTGGATTGTATTATTATTAATATTTTTATTATCAATGTACTGTAGTGCTATAAGGCTCCTCAGACCTGTACATAGGGATGTAAGTACACAAAGGCTCCACAGCACTGTACATAGGATGCACATACACAAAGGCTCCACAGCACTGTACATAAGGATGTATGTACACAAGGGTTCCTTGGCATTGTACATAGGAATGTAAGTACACAAAGGCTCCTCAGCACTGTACATGGGATGCACATACACAAAGGATCCTCAGTACTGTACATAGGAATGTACATACACAAAGGCTCCACAACACTGTACATAGGAATGTACATACACAAAGGCTCCACAACACTGTACATAGGAATGTACATACACAAAGGCTCCACAACACTGTACATAGGAATGTACATACACAAAGGCTCCACAACACTGTACATAGGATGTACATACACAAAGGCTCCTCAGTACTGTACGTAGGAATGCAAATACACAGAGGGTTCTCAGTACTGTACGTAGGAATACAAATACACAAAGGCTCCGCAGCACTGTACATAAATAAATGCTCCTCAGTACTGTACATAGACATGTACATACACAAAAGCTCCTCAGCATTGTACATAGGGATGTAAGTACACAAAGACTCCTCAGTCCTGTACATAAAAATGCAAATACAGAAAGGCTCCTCAGCACTGTACATAAGGATGTACATACACAAAGGCTCCTCAGTACTGTACATAGAAATGTACATACACAAATGCTCCTCAGCACTCTACATAAGGATGTATGTACACAAAGGCTCCTCAGTACTGTACATAGAAATGTACATACACAAAAGCTCCTCAGCACTCTACATAAGGATGTACATACACAAAGGCTCCTCAGTACTGTACATAGAAATGTAGATACACAAAAGCTCCTCAGCACTCTACATAAGGATGTATGTACACAAAGGCTCCTCAGTACTGTACATAGAAATGTAGATACACAAAAGCTCCTCAGCACTCTACATAAGGATGTATGTACACAAAGGCTCCTCAGTACTGTACATAGAAATGTAGATACACAAAAGCTCCTCAGCACTCTACATAAGGATGTATGTACACAAACGCTCCTTAAAGCTAAAACATGTTTCACATCATTGGAACTGCATCAGTTATTGGTAGAGACCATTTATTATTCAGACAAGCAGAAGATGGGTACTAAATTATGATCAAAACATCGGTTATGTACAGTTTTGAAAATACCTTAATTAAGACTATGGATATCTACAGCTTTGAATACAAAATGTAGAAAAATGAAACCAGTTATTATATTTAAGAACAAAATGTAAGCTTCCACATTGGGTATGTTACCTAGACAGTTATATTGTCCTACAGTAGGAACCCCAGAAGCTTATGAAACTGATTAAGCCTGAGGGAATATATTTAGCAAATCCAGCTAAAGAGAGCCAATATGCATGTGCATGTTTTTTTCTTTTTCCATGTTTGCATGCAAAACAAGTAGAGTCTCCTTTGCATGCAGCAAATACTGGACACTCTTCCTCATCAGTGGTTAGGGAATCATCTCTGGTCCCATAGGGTGGCTAATGCCTCATTGTATTGACTTACAGTTGTGCAGATAAACTCCTTCTGCATTTTAAACAATTGAAGCACCCTGAGCTTCTGGATTTTATAGTTTTATGAAACAAAAAACATTATTAAACTGAGAGAAATATCTTGGAGGCAGAGTCTATTATTAATAAAATGACACCAAGAGTGTCTCTAACGCTGTAAAAGCTTTGGAAACCTTGAGGAATCAATATAAATGGAACATTTAGCTTTGGTTCCCTTTAGAAGACATATTTCATCATCCAAACACCAAAAGGGTCACATTTGCTTAGGAACACTGCATTAAATCTCTATACATAGACAGGGAGCTACAAAATTTAGCCCAAGGCAGCAATAACCAAATAATAATAGTAGTATACAGTACAAAACATAAAAGTATTACAAACCAGACCTACTGTACAGCATGTTACCTGACCTGGCTAAATGAGGGGCCATCCCCAATCTCCTTGTAACAGGATTAAACTAACTGTCCTAATTAGTCATGATCATGAAACATTGGGGGTAATTCTGAGTTGATCGCAGCAGGAAATTTTTTAGCAGTTGGGCAAAACCATGTGCACTGCAGGGGAGGCAGATATAACATGTGCAGAGAGAGAGAGATTTGGGTGTGGTGTGTTCAATCTGCAATCTAAATTGCAGTGTAAAAATAAAGCAGCCAGTATTTACCCTGCACAGAAACAAAATAACTCACCCAAATCTAACGCTCTCTGCAAATGTTATATCTGCCCCTCTGCAGTGCACATGGTTTTGCCCAACTGCTAAAAATTTTCCTGCTGCGATTAACTTGGAATTACCCCCATTGACCTAGTCCCTTCTTCCATCTGCTCTAACAGGTGTAGGGAAAGAATATAGGAGGGATCCATGGAATCTCCATCTGGCTTGCTGTAATGCCAGTATCATCCTTCATACAGCCTGGTATAGCTCGGTAAAGTCATGCCATTACTGTCAAGGTCAAATGGGAAGTGACAATGGTAGCAGAACTCCTACAGTAGGTTGCAGCATCCTATTACTCTGCTCTAACTACAAAGTAATGTAATTACAGTACAAAGAATACAACGCATGCAAGTATTCAGACATAATACAGCAAAGTCTCAGTTTATTGCAGCAAGGGCAGCATGTGCAACAGCTGCAAAATTCACACTGTGAAAAGACTGATTGAGCAGTTGCTTTTAAAATGTGTTCGTCTCCTGAGTACTCTCCACATGTTACACATTCATCAATAAATCAAAGCCTAACCCAGGTCTTTTTCTTCTTCTGCATAAACAGTATATGCCTGAGTGACTCATATTTGGATTGCCTCTAAAGGAGAACAGAGTAATTAGGGGTGAGATCCTGTCCCACTTATGTTTATATACTGATTGTACATGACGTTTTACCACCTTCCTCTATAGATTATGTACCTGTGTTTATTTTTATGCCTCTTCTACTACCAGACATTTAAGATGTTCCTGGCAACTTACTGTAGTTGTTCAGAACAATATATAAACTATGTTACAGGACGGGCATGATTCAGCTAACTTCTCAACAGTGTTGCCCATGCACTTCCAAGGCAGTATCAGAGGAGAAGTCATCAAGGGAATCTGCTAAACAAAAAAGATTTTGTGTTCAACAGTCAGCACACAGACCTGCAGTGATCTATAAGCTCCTACTGTAGGTGCCTCATGGGTCTTTCAAAGACTCACAAGTACAAGCAATTATTTTTAAATAGTCCCTCTGTGGACACTAGTGCTGTATTGAACCTTCTGTCTAGAAGATGATGTGCAGTGTAAGGTGCCAAAGATGTATACCTATAGGCTTTTAATAGCATACCTACCTAAGAGGTAGGAGGTATTTTAAAGATACTGCAGGATGTACCAAAGTGTATAAGCCTAGCATAATACAAAAAAATACAAAATCAGTTATTTTATTCCTGTTGGCTACAGCAAATTTCTTAAATACAATATATTTTATACAACCACAGCCTTCTTTTAACCGAATTCTAACCATATTTACCATACAGTATAGTCAAATGCTTTGTAGATAGCACCATAACATAGGGGGTCATTCAGACCCGATCGCACGCTAGTTTTTTTTGCAGCGGTGCGATTGGGTCTGAACTGCGCATGCATATGCTCCACAATGCGCAGGCACGTCGGCCGCCGGTGACGGATTTAACAAAGAGAGCGATTGCACCGGTGATCGCAATAGGATTGACAGGAAGAGGCAGTTTGTGGGTGTCAACTGACCGTTTCAAGGGAGAGTCCGGAAAAATGCAGGCGTGCCCAGCTGTTTGGAGGGAGGATTCCTGACGTCAGCTCCTGGCCGGATCATCGCAGCGGCTGAGTAAGTCCTGAGCTGTGCAGAGACTGCACAAACTTTTGCTTGTACAGCTCTCTGCACAAGCGATCGCATCCCTGCACAGCATTTACCCCCTCCCCCTGTAGGCGGCGACTACCTGATCGCAGCACTGCAAAAAACCGCCTGCGTGCGAGCAGATCTGTATCACCCCCATAATGCAGTTAAGGTATTATTAAATAAACTTGTCTAAAGAAGGATAAATATGCCTAGAGTAGAGCACCAGAGTTTTTCAGCTTCAGAGTCTGTGTATTGTCCGAGATTATTTTGGGTTAAAATTGAGCTCTATTATAATTTAGCTGCATTGGCCGCTTTGTCATTGTGGCAGTTGTGTCCAATCTGGTGTCGTTATCGTGCCTAAAGTGCTACATGCTAGGTCTAAGCGAATCACTTCGCTATCAGTCTTTGTATTCCCTAGCATGACCTATGTCAGACTTCTTATGAATTTTGCATCACACCTCCCAGTTGGCCAGGCTGGAATTCTAAAATGTCTTTTTTTTGCAGTGTAGAAAAACAGAAGTTCCTACGAGCTGTTGTATTTGCAGTGGGTGGAGGATGTGTAGCCGTGTCAGGCTGTCTTTTAAGAACATCTGGCTGTCAGTACTAGATCGGAGGTAGCCATATATATCACATAATACATAAAATTCACTAATCCTTTCCATTCCACCTATCTGTATTAAGTAATCTACTGTTACTGCATTCGGCAGTTAAATGTTTATTTTTAGCCTCTTCAACTAATAGGCAGTGGCGAATTTAAGGGTCAGGCAACCCCTAGGCACAATATTATTGCCCCCCCCCACTCCCCCCGCACTCACACCTAATTTAAAGTGTTGCAATTGCAGCAGTGCAGGCAGTGGCGAATTGATAGCAGAGGAGGAGCAAGCGGCGAGCGCCATGCCGCTCTGAGGCATCCTTGATGTGAAGTAGGCTTCTTTCTGATCCTGCCAGTTCCATGGCATGATGAAGAGGATGGTTCGGGGGCTTCTGCTCCTGGCAGCCCTGGTTAGCTGATGATTGATGTCCCCATGTGAGGCTGTAAGCAAATTGACAGCAGAGAGGAGGAGTGAGCGGTGAGGGCCCACACCGGCGGTGGCGCTCAAAGCCTCACAGGGGGACATCAATCATCAACTAACCAGAGCTGTTACTAACCAGGGCTGCAAGGAGCAGCAGCCCCCGAACCATCCTCTTCATCATGGCACTGGCTGGATAAGAAAGAAGTGCCGCTTACAGCACAGGGGGACATCAGCTTCTCTAATGGGGTGGGGGGTGGGGGGGAATTAGAATGCCGTCCCCAGCAGGTGCCGCCCCTAGGCACGTGCCTCACATGCATAGTGGGAAATCCGGCTCTGCTAATAGGGACTACTTAGGCTGTTGTGTCACTTTACCCAGTGTTTCAAGATTTGTATGACAAGTCTCCTTTATGACTATGTTAAAGTGTAAACACTCTGCTCAATTGCTTGTTTGTTATGTCACACTCATGCCTTCGTATAGACATATCCAAGTTTACAGACAAGTGCATAGAATAACGGACAGACAGATTGGGGGAATTCAAGCCAGTGCAGGGATTAGATTCACATAAGATTTCATCTGCAGGAAGATATTTTTTTTAAATGAGGTAAAGGAGTAGAGAGGGAACATTTAGCAGGAAGTTAACTACTTTGAGGTAGGGTACTAACCTGTTTATTCTGTATAAGTACTTGATTTTTTTTTGTTCAATAAACTCTAAGAAGGATCTAATCCAGCAACATAGCCAGCTTTTGACATGGGCGGAGTGAGGATGGATAGTTGCCCAAGGCACATGACTATGATATAAGAAGGGTGCATCCTCAGTATAATGCATATATTCCAGCCATAAAACTATTCTCAACATCCCCATGTGCCCCTTGTAATGCCCATCAACACCTACAGTATATGCATTTTACATGGCATCACAACAACACTGCTCATAACCTCTAGCAGATACTGCAACTACATGAGTTTTTTTTTATATAACTTTATTATACATTCAAAGAAACAAATGCTCTGTACCTGCCCACCACTACCGAAACCTCCATATAGTGTATCGCATATTATGCAGGTAAATGAAAGGTAATGCATATTACCCCAAATTAATCAATGTTTTAGAATAACACAGGCCTGATGTTACCTGACTGAGGCAAGAAATCTACTTCTTCGTCTGGCACCAACCTTCAGACACACACTACTTCTTCCCTTTCTCCACACTACAACAGAGAGGCAAGGATTCCAATACCCAGACACAGTAAACGTACAATGGAAAGGTTTTAAATGTTTTACTGTAAAAGAAGATTGCATGCAAATACTTCTGATTGCAAGGGTATATTGAATATGTAGGGGTACATTTACTAAAGATGGCAATACCCTGGATGGCGAAAATGTGGCGGTAGGGTCTTAGTACATATGAAAATGTGGTAAAATCCCAGTTTTGGGGGGTTTTACTGCATTTTTCCTTTAGTACATCCCGCCCACGACGAGGCAGCCATGTTGGGCGCACTTCGAAAGTTACACTGTGGGAGGTGAGCCATACAAGGGCCAAGTGCATATATGGGAAAACTGACACTTGTGTAGTAGTATGATGTACCCTTTATGTAGGGCGCAATGGCAGGTTGTGCAATCAGTGGAGGTAAACATTACAGGAAAAGCACACAGTGGCGTGGAAGAGAAAAAAAAAAAGAAAAATAATTGCAGGTAACCAGTGGCAGAATGAAAATTGGGATAACATAGAAGCGTTAGTGAATGTACCCACTAGTGTAAGATTAGCTTAACGGTAAAATGTGCATATTGTTCAGTCTCTATCTATCGACAGACAGATAGATAGATAGATAGATAGATAGATAGATAGATAGATAGATAGATATCAATCTTAATATTCATGCCTTTATGGGCCTATGCAGGCAAGGGACCCTGCTGCTGTGTATTTTCTGTAGACCTTGTTAAATGTATTGAATAGTATATCATAATTTAAATTAAGCTTTTTCATTACCAATAATCTAATTTTTCAACTGGGCGACTAGGATTTGTTCTCCAATGCTGTAATCTACTGTACATATCAATTAAAAATACCTACAGAAAGTATTTCCACCTATACAGTCAATAGATTATCAGAGGATTTGTATTTTATATTATATAATAAACTACTGTATAGTATGACAAGGGATTCTCCTAATTAAAGCCAAGAAATTTGAAAATAGAGACAGGATGTACTATGGGCGCCAGAGAATGTTAAGTTAGAGCCAGTGTTGTTAACCTTAGTAATAAAAAATAAAAAAACAGTATAAAATTATACAAATTCATAGGTGAAAAGCATGCTGATAAAAGGTTAGGCCGTGAAGAAATGTAATTGAAGTAATGACAGCATCCTGAAAAAGACAAGCGAGCAGGAAGAGGAAGAAAGTATATTTTTATATAGAGCAAAGTAGTGGTAGAAATAGGTCACAGTTTTACTGATCTTTAGCTCTTTCTTACCGACGGATGAAAACTTCAATCAATTTGTACAATCTGAAAATTCACTAACAATTAAAGCTCTGTTATGCCTTAAAATCATGTTACTGTTCCAAGAATCTGAAATGACCTGTAAAGCTCTGCCGAAGGGCCAAATGACAGGATTAACCTCCAGTTTTACTACTCACGTGGTCAAACCACATGAGAGCCTGCCATTTGACTCTCTCAGTAGACTGTGTTACTCTCAGAACCCTCCTGTACTGCCAGAAGACAAACATACAAGGAGTGCACTAATGGTGATCAAAAACTTTACGCTCATTTTTGGGCATACTATTGTGGGGGGGGGGGGGCAATTTAAATATATGTATATATATATATATATATATATATATAATGTGTTTCATACAACAATTGTTGCTGTGTACTTGTGTTCCTGGGTGTCATTTTTAGCAACATTCACTTTAGCAAGTAAAAAACTAAGGGGTCTATGTACTAAGCACTGGAAAGAGATAAAGTGGATGGAGATGAGGTACCGACCAACCATTTCCCGTCATATTTCAAATCCAGCCTGATTGGCTAGTACTTTATCTCTGTCCGCTTTATCACTTTCCAAGCCTTACTACATTTCCCTCTAAGGAATTTATTCCTATTACAAACTACAGAACTACTATATAGGCACATGTTAGGGCACACATGTTAAGATCGCTTTAATCAAACAGCTTTATTTTACTGTTTGATACCACTCATTATTTTTTGCTGCCTTGTCTTTATCAAGTACATATGGTCCTTTTGGCAATGTGTCTCAAGAATGTAGATCCATCATCCTCAGTTCTAACATATTTACAAATTGTTACATTGGAATACCTGCACACTGAGTGATTAAACTACTTGTTGTGGTAAGCAGCTGTACAGAAAAAGGTCACCCAACCTTTCTTAGCGATACATACAACAAAGAGCGATTTGTCCAACGCTAAAACTTCTGTCACATGAAGATACCTATTGGTTGTACAACATGTGTGGTCAATACATTAGGAAAATGTAAAAGAACACTACTAGCTTACACCACATGCTGCTGTCATGTATGACTGGAGAGGAATTTATGTGACAAAGAAGAGCTTTACTGATTGATTGGTGCACATAATCAATACAATACCAAATATAAAAGGTACATGCACTGGAAAATATCAATAACTGTACATAATTGGGAATAGCTAGCAGGGTGCGGGTGATTTCACTAGAGCTAAGAGAATCCTATACCTTAAAATAGAGTGTGTCATATACCGTAGCCCCAGTAATCAGGCATAGTCTTATAAAGTCTTATATCAGTAGCTGCTGGGGGCTGAACTTATTCCAAATGCACAGATTCTTTCATTGCATTTGAACTAAGAAAGTGTCGTCGTCCCCCCTTCAGTTTGACAATATATTCTATGCATAAGGAGTAGGTGCAAAGAACTATACTTAGGTAGACATGGATGAATCAGTCAACCGTGTTATAGTTTACAGAACAGCAGTAACCAAAAGTCTATTACTGAAACATGGATGGCCTAGAGTTATTTCCTAGAGGCTCATCTTTCAGTAAGGACATGAGCTTCTCCTCGCACCCATACCTCCTCCTATAGATGTCTGCCCTGGCTTTGAAGTATTAATTATTGTAAGTAAATATAAAAATGTGAAAACAGCATGCCACCCCAGCCAATAAGCTCTGCACTGAATACCCACTATGTCTGCCCCCCTTGGCTGTAAGGACTTGGGTAATAGTCAAAATTGAGACCTCTGGAGTGGCAGCCAATATAAAGGACACGGTTCCCTAGGACGGATATGGGAATCAGGGTCGATAGTGTCTAAGGCAACACCTACTGGTCGACAGTGACTAGGTCGACACCTGAAATAGGTCAACATGCCATTAGGTCGACATGAACAAGGTCATTTTTTTGGGTGCTGTTTTCTTTGTAAAGTGACCATGAACCCCAATTAGTGCACCGTGTCCCCTCACTCCACTACCGCTGCACTCGGCACAGGTTACCGTTCCCAATCGTAGTCCACGTGGATCGTAAAGTATGAAATAGTTTTAAAAAAAGATTTTTTTTTAGAAAAACTCATGTCGACCTTTTTGCATGTTGACCTTGCTCATGTTGACCTATTTCTACTGTCGACCTATTCACTGTCGACCAATGGGTGTCAACCCAGAGTCCAGATATCCTCTAGGACTACTAGAGAGAGAGAGAGAAAGAGAGAGAGAGAGAGAGAGAGAGAGAGAGAGAAAATTTCTCCTATCCTGCATTTCAGAAAGTTGCATGTATATCCCAAATGTTGAGTTAGGTTTCTTCATACTGTTGCTCTTACTGGAGAAGTCCTTCCTGCACATTCTATGTTACATCGGTAACCTAACCTACAAGCCATACTGTATGACATATGCGTTTCGAGATATTACAGTGTATGGTGGGCTGCTGGGACCATTCATGTGCCACATGGCATGTGTAGTGGTACCGCTTGCCCACCCCTAGATAGGGATTGGATAAAATGTGCAGCATATGGGACAATAATATCCTTTATAATATATTTATGCTTTACAACTGATTTTATACACAAATTAAATGAATGGATACTGTTTTATATAGCGGTACGTTTGACACCACACTTTTCCTGCACTGTTGTACCTCTCATCATTACTCTGTGCTGTATAGGAGCCTGCCCCTTCAACTGTATATCTCTTAGTCTGTGACATTATTCTTGCATCCTTTCCACACATGACAAGCTATCAGCACACATGCAGCTGAAAGCATATATCTAGCTAGTTGATGTGGGTTCCGCATCCTTAGGCCATATTAAATTACTGTATATACTCGAGTATAAGTCGACCCGAATATAAGCCGAGGCACCTAATTTTACCCCAAAAACCTGGGAAAACTTATTGACTCGAGTATAAGCCTAGGGTGGGAAATGCAGCTCTATGTAGCCGTACACAGCCCTCAGTGCCAGATATGCCCTCATACTGCCAGATATGCCCCCACAGTGCCAGATATGCCCCACAGTGCCAGATGTGCCAGATATGCCCCACAGTGCCAGATGTGCCAGATATGCCCCACAGTGCCAGATATGCCCCACAGTGCCAGATGTGCCAGATATGCCCCTCAGTGCTAGATATGCCCCACAGTGCCAGATATGCCCCACAGTGCTAGATGTGCCAGATATGCCCCACAGTGCCAGATATGCCCCACAGTGCCAGATATGCCCCACAGTGCCAGATGTGCCTGATATGCCCCACAGTGCCAGATGTGCCCCACAGTGCCAGATATGCCCCACAGTGCCAGATGTGCCAGATATGCCCCACAGTGCCAGATATGCCCCACAGTGCTAGATATGCCCCACAGTGCCAGATGTGCCTGATATGCCCCACAGTGCCAGATGTGCCCCACAGTGCCAGATGTGCCCCACAGTGCCAGATGTGCCCCACAGTGCCAGATATGCCCCACAGTGCTAGATACTTACCCTCCGTCGCTCCCGCGCTGTTTTCTGAAGGAGGGACACGGAGAGCGCAGTGCGCGGCTCTCCTGTGTCCCTCCTGCGTCTCCGGCGGCAGCGGCGTGTGTTAAAGGAAGAGCCGGTTCATGCACTTCCTTTAACACACACACCGCCGGAGATGCAGGAGGGACACAGGAGAGCCGCGCGCTGCGCTCTCCGTGTCCCTCCTAACGCTGACTCGATTATAAGCCGAGGTGGCTTTTTCAGCACAAAAAAAAACGTGCTGAAAAAGTCGGCTTATAATCGAGTATATACGGTAACAGGAATGCAAGAATGACTTGTGTAGCTGTGCACATAGGGGATCATTCAGAGTTGATCGTAGCTGTGCTAAATTTAGCACAGCTACGATCAGGCACTCACACATGCGGGGGGACGCCCAGCTAGTCCGCCCCGCATGTCAGTGCCGCCGCCCCCGCCCACCCATGCAGAAATGCAAAAGCATCGCACAGCAGCGATGCTTTTGCATCTCAGGAGTCACTCCCGGCCATCGCAGCTCCTTGGAGAACCTCCTCGCTGCCCGGGTCGCAGCGGCTGCGTGTGACATCATGCAGCCGCCGCGGCCCGCCCCCCCAGTGGTCCAGCCATGCCTGCGCTGACCGGACTACGCCCTCTAAACGGCAGCTTAACGCCGCTGTCCAGCCCCCTCCCGCCCAGCGACCGCCTCTGCCAGTCAATCAGGCAGAGGCGATCACTACAATACAATGGCCTTCGGCCACCCAGCATGCGCCGGTGCACTGCAGCGCCGGCGCATGCACAGATCCAACCCGAACGCTGTGCTGCGATAAACTGCAGAGAGCGATTGGGTCAAAATTACCCCCATAGGGCCTGATTCAGATGGGGTCGCAACTTTGATGGTGTTGCAACCGAGCAATTATCATGAGACTGCGAATACATTGCAGCCGCAGTACACATGCATCATGGTACATTTGTAATGATACTCGCAGTGATTAATTAGTCGCAATGGACATTGCAGCTATTTAAATGGCCATTGCGACTTATTACCTTAGTCTTTGTCAGTAAATTACCGAAAAAACACCTGTCTCCTTGACCGTACCTAACACAAATATTTAATGCTCTGTCCTATCAGCATCTGTGTTAGAGACTAAAGGTGCATACATGTTTGTCGAGAAAATGAACGATGTCGTTCATTTTCACCCTACCTGAGCAAGTGTGTATGCCGCCGCCAACCAGCGATGCGTGATCCAGTGGGTCATTAACGATCCTCGCTGTCCGTCGTGCAGGCAGCTTAATTTGGACTGTCATCCAAGAGCTGCCTGCACGGCCCGGCCGCCGCGTGACACAGTGGCGTGCAGTGAGGTCAGAGGCTGGTGAGGCACTACAGCCATAATGTCCGCCGAATCCTGCCGATGACCCCTACCGCCGCCGAGCCAATGCCCGCTACTTCCTCTGAGCCGATGCCTGCTGCCACCGCCAATAGCTTACAAACTCGCCCACCATCAACTGACCCAGCCCTCCGCCACTAATTTGCATCTCAATCCGATGCCGCCAATGCCCGCTGCCTGCCTGCTCATCATACTTGTGATATATTGTTCATTTTTATAGAAAAAAAATAAAAATTAGTGTTTGGGAAGGGAGTGGGAGGAGGACATGAATGCAATTTTGTTGTCCAGGGCTTCCATTAACTTAATGGAGAAGGGTCTGAATGGGTTAAAAAAAATTAAAAAAAAATGCGTGTGGTCCCCCTTCCTAAGTATAACCAGCCTCGGGCTCTTTGAGCCGGTCCTGGTTGTTTAAATACTGGGAAAAAATTGGACAGGGGTTCCCCGTATTTAGACAACCAGCACCAGGCTCTTAGACTGGTCCTGATTCCAAAAATACGGGGGACAAAAGATGTAGAGGTCCCCGTATTTTTAAAACCAGCACCGGGCTCCACTAGCCAGGGACATAATGCCACAGCCGGGGGACACATTTATGTAGGTCCCGGCGGCCGTGGCATTACCCCCCCCCCCCCCCCCCAACTAGTCATCCCTGGCCGGGGTTCCCTGGAGGAGTGGGGACACCTTAAATCAAGAGGTCCCCCCCCTCCAGGCACCTAAGGGCCAGGGGTAAAGCCCGAGGCTGTCCACAGCTCCCCTGGGCGGTGGGTGCCGGGCTGATAGCCATAAGTGTGTATAAAAAAGAATATTGTTTTTTGTTGTGGAACTACAAGGCCCAGCAAGCCTCCCCCGCTTGCTGGTACTTGGAGAACCTCAAGTACCAGCATACGGGGAAATATCGGGCCCGCTGGAACCTGTAGTTCTACAACATAAAAAAATACCCAAATAAAAACACAACACACACACCGTGAAAGTAAAAATGTATTAAAACACACTTACACACTCACACATACTTACCTACATCCCACGCCGGTCACGTCCACTTGTCCATGTAGAATCCAATAGGTGGTTCCTGTAAAAATTAGAGAGAGATTACTTACCTACATCCCACGCCGATCACGTCCACTTGTCCAGTAGAATCCAATAGGGCCGGTACCTGTAAAAATGAAAATTATACTTACAAACAAAGTAATCCACAGGAGGAGAGAGAGATATTAATGAATATTATACACTCACTGACGCGGGAGGACGTTAGCACAGACAGGGGAGAGTGCTGCTGCTAGCTGGGATGATGGAGCAGGCTCAGCCAATAGTTGTGAGCCTAGTAGCTGTACCCCTAGTAGCTTTGCCCCCAGTAGCAGTGCCCCGAGTAGTTGTGACCCCTGTAGTTGTGCCCCCAGTCGCTGTGCCCCTTGTAGCTGTGCCCCCTGTAGCTTTGCCCCTTGTGGCTGTGCCCCCAGTAGTTGTGACCCCTGTAGCTGTGCCCGTTGTAGCTGTGTGTAGCTGTGCCCCTTGTAGCAGTGCCCTGAGTAGTTGTGCCCCCAGTCGCTGTGGCCCCTGTAGCTTTGCCCCCAGTCGCTGTGCCCCCAGTAGTTGTGACCCCAGTCGCTGTGCCCCTTGTAGCTTTTCCCCCAATAGCTGTGCCCCCTAGCTGTGCCCCGAGTAGTTGTGCCCCCTGTCGCTGTGCCCACAGTCGCTGTGCCCCCTGTAGCTTTGCCCCCAGTAGCTGTGACCCCAGTCGCTGTGCACCCTGTAGCTTTGCCCCCACTAGCTGTGCCCCCAGTAGCTGTGACCCCTGTAATTGTGCCCCCAGTTGCTGTGCCCCTTGTAGTTGTGCCCCCAGTTGCTGTGCCCCTTGTAGTTGTGCCCCCCAGTTGCTGTGCCCCTTGTAGTTGTGCCCCCCAGTTGCTGTGCCCCTTGTAGTTGTGCCCCTTGTAGTTGTGCCCCTTTTGCTGTGCCCCTTATAGTTGTGCCCCTTGTAGTTGTGCCCCTTTTGCTGTGCCCCTTATAGTTGTGCCCCTTTTACTGTGCCCCTTATAGTTGTGCCCCTGTTGCTGTGCCCCTTATAGTTGTGCCCCTTTTGCTGTGCTCCTTATAGTTGTGCCCCTGTTGCTGTGCCCCTTATAGTTGTGCCCCTGTTGCTGTGCCCCTTATAGTTGTGCCCCTTTTGCTGTGCCCCTTGTAGTTGTGCCCCTTTTGCTGTGCCCCTTATAGTTGTGCCCCTTGTAGTTGTGCCCCTTTTGCTGTGCCCCTTATAGTTGTGCCCCTTTTGCTGTGCCCCTTATAGTTGTGCCCCTTTTGCTGTGCCCCTTATAGTTGTGCCCCTGTTGCTGTGCCGCTTATAGTTGTGCCCCTTTTGCTGTGCCCCTTATAGCTGTGCCCTGTTGCTGTGCCCCTTATAGTTGTGCCCCTGTTGCTGAACCCCTGTTGCTCTGCCCCCAACACAAACACATAAAAAAAATAAAAAACACACACACATACTTACCTCTCCTGCAGCGCTGTCCTCCATCTCCGTCCGCCGGCTCGTCTCTGCTGTACTATGGGAGAGACGTCATGACTCATGACGTCTCTCCCATAGTTGTGCCCCTTGTAGTTGTGCCCCTTTTGCTGTGCCCCTTATAGTTGTGCCCCTGTTGCTGTGCCCCTTGTAGTTGTGCCTTTTGCTGTGCCCCTTATAGTTGTGCCCCTTGTAGTTGTGCCCCTTTTGATGTGCCCCTTATAGTTGTGCCCCTTTTGCTGTGCCCCTTATAGTTGTGCCCCTTTTGCTGTGCCCCTTATAGTTGTGCCCCTTTTGCTGTGCCCCTTATAGTTGTACCCCTGTTGCTGTGCCCCTTATAGTTGTGCCCCTTTTGCTGTGCCCCTTATAGCTGTGCCCCTGTTGCTGTGCCCCCCAGTTGCTGAACCCCTGTTGCTCTGCCCCAACACAAACACATAAAAAAAAACCAAACACATACTTACCTCTCCTGCAGCGCTGTCCTCCGTCTCCGTCCGCCGGCTCGTCTCTGCTGTACTATGGGAGAGACGTCATGACTCATGACGTCTCTCCCATAGTAGCGCCGCTCAGCGGCGCTGGCTGCAGCGGGCACCCACACAGCCCACGGCGCCTGCTGCAGCCGGGAAGGGGGCTCGCTAGTGATTGGACAGCGGATCCAGCACTGGATCCGCTGGGCCAATCACATCTGGGGCACTGACAGGGGCGTGCATTCATCGGGGCTGAATGCACGCCCCTGTCATTGCGGCACCAGTATAGGTGCCGCTTCCCCATTCATTTTCAATGGGCTTTCACAGCCCATTGCTGCACCCCGCCCCCTGCCCGCCCCCCGCTGTCCGGAATTTTAGTGTTAGCAGCGGGAGGCACCTCTCCCGCTGCCTCCCACCTGTCCCTCACACGCAGCCACGGGGGGGGGGGATTTTTTAAATAATGAAAAAAGATATTTATAACAGACTGTGTTATAAATATCTTCTTTTTATTATTTTAATCATTATGATGACAGGGGAGGCACTGCCTCCCCTGACTGCACGTTCCTGGCGTGACATCACTGAGCGATATGAACGTCATATCGCTCAGTGTGTATGCCTGGCCGCCGACCGCCCGGAGACAATAGGCAACGTCGCTCATAGAGCACATTGCCTAGTGTGTACCCACCTTAACACAACATTGTTTACATTGGAATTGCTCCAATTTGCAACTGCAAGAGTTCCCAGCATAATATTCTCACAACTCTTGCTGTAGAGAGAGTGGCATTAAATGACAACACCATTTCTTTCAGAAACATGCGTGATTCTGGTCTGGTTTATGAAGCAGCTGTGCATGGTATTTCCAGTTCATCTTGCAGTAATATAATATTTAAAAATGTTCAATTTCTTATTTAAACATGCCCTTCATTTTCAATTATGTTATCAGTAGGATTAGATGTTCCGACAGAAGCTGTACCTTATAAATAGAAAACAGAGCCGTAGAGCACAGCAATTGAAGTACTGAAGAGATGAGCTCGGTAGCACATATTAAATTTAATGTGAAATGAGAACAAAATATTGCAATTTAAGGGTGTCATTTTTAGCAGTAGTATTAGAGTCATCCAGTAGGTCAAACAAAAAAAATAGCAGGGGATAACCTAATCAGCTATGGAAAATGTTAGTCCATCTGTTACCATTTTCTGTAGCCTCAGCCTCCCGTAGAAACAGATTTGGAAAAATTAAATTGTTCACAAACCAACAACATTCAAATTGTACCTGATGGCTTGACAGCTTAAGAGCTTGTACCCCTGGAATGATGTAGTCTAGTATGAAATGCTATTTCCACAAATCTAATCTGCAAGAGTCTGTCATTGGGGAAAAAATAAATAGGGTTTCCTTTTGTAATACATCTATAAATATATGTTATTCTGTCCATTACTCTACTTACAGTGTAAGTGCGGAAACAAGAGGCTTGTCTCTACAGTGATACATGAAAGTGTGAAACTAAAAGGTTTTCTTTTCATCTCGTCATAGCTATAAAAGGGCTTCATGTCTAAAGCTGGGTACACGCCTATACATTCATAGGTCCAATCACCGACGACTGAAGTATGCATAAATGATGATAAATGGCTTGCAGCGCTCTTACTACTGTCTGAAGTCTGTGCACACTGAGCTATTCCTAGCACAGAGTTCACAGGGGGCTCACAGGTGGTTAAACTGGGTACACAGTACTCGGCTGATTGAGAGCGTTACCCGATCAACCGAGTGATTGCAAAAGTGTGTTCCCAGCTTAATACTGTAGTTACATAAGCAATTCAGTTATTAATAGGACTCTTATTAATAGGATTCTTATTAATAGGACTTTTAAGGATAAATTCAATTTCTGGTGACGGGGGCGAGCTGTCATTGCTGCAGCATTTAAACACTGGCAATGGCAGCCGACTCGCACCCCTATTCACTCCAAAGTGCTCACTGCCCTATGGGGTAGCGAACACTTTTGCGCGAGATCCCAGTGATGTCACGTGCGGCAGGTGTCATGAGAATTTGACTGGGCGAAAAAGTCACCGGCAATTGATTTCCTCCCTTAGGGGTCTATTTATTAAGCCTTGGATGGTGATAAATTCGCTGGAGATAAAGTACCAGCCAATTAGCTCCTAACTGTAATTTTTTAAACACAACCTGTGACATGACAGTTAGGAGCCGATTGGCTGGTACTTTATCTCCAGCAACTTGATCTCCATCCAAGGCTTAGTAAATAGACCCCTTACACTCTTGATTTAGTTTTGCTTTTTTTATTTTACTTTTGTTAACTTATTGTGCCATTTTTCAGTTTCCTATAGTAAACAACTAGACAAGCCTTATAAGAACTGCATTTGGACCAGATTAAAGCACACTAGAGTATGGAGGAGTTGTACAAGTAAATGTTAATATAATTAGAGATATCCAACTAAAAATTAATATTAATTGTATTCTGTGATCGATCAGACCTTACTATAATTAATAACATATCAGGGAAAGGGAAAAGCTGCCTTAACCATAAGAACTAATCTGGTTCCAAAATAAAAATAGTTTTATGTAAATATAAATAAATAAAAAAGATCCCTATGCTTAAAATTGAATTGCTCCTTATAATCATTGGTTCATGAAGATGAATGAATTTATCTACAACGTGAGATTCACGGTGGTAACTATTACTACTAGCTGCTCTTTATTATTCTATTCTTTTGTTCTTCAGAATTTTAATGGTGTCATTATATATATATATATATATATATTATACATGTATATATATATATATATATATATATATATATAATACATGTGTATGTATATATATATATATATATACACACACACACACACACACACAGCAGCGGGAGGTACAGCACTCCCAGTGTCAGGAACACTACACTACTGTCGGCATACGATCAAGCGGCAGCTTTTAAGTGCCCTTTATTAGCTGGCACTTTCATCAGATGTAATAGTGACAATTAGAATGCAGGTAACATGATATATGAAGTAATAGTAGAAGCAACTAGACAATAATATTTGGACTAAGATGCAAAGTATATAATATAGTGCCTGATGGATGTCACTTCTACTGACACCTGAAATGCTAACCTAAGTGTTAGGAACTGCAAACGAAGTGACGGCCAGCAATCCCCTGTGGTTACATTTCTAAATAATTCATGCCTTTGTCCTTTTCAGGTATACCTAACATGAATACATCAGTTCCATGCATGCAGTGCTGGAATATCACAAGCTCTCCTGACAAAGGGAAGAAAAGAAAACAATAAATATTCATTGTATTACACATTATTTCTATCAGATTAAGGAAATCTGTTTGCTGTTAACTTCTGAGTATTTTAACATCTGTCATGACCAGAGCCGGCCATAGGCATAGGCAAACTAGGCAATTGCCTAGGGCATTTGATATGCCTAGGGGCATCAGCAGCTTCTGCTGATTAAAATGATATGCAGCATGCCTATATTCTGTAGCATTTCATATGCAGATACAGCCACAGTCTCCCATAGTATATAGGCATGCTGCATATCATTTTATTCAGCAGAAGCTGCTTGTGTATCCTAGTCACATAGCAATGCAAATAAGATGCATTTTCATAAAAAAGGTGCCCGACATTAGCATTGAGGCAAGATTTATGAGGACACATCTGTATCCAAGTAGAGGCAGAGGTCACAGTGTTAGTAGCAGTGTGATTGCTGTGTGCATGTGAGTGGGTTGGTTGTGCAGTAGTGTTCAGAATATGTGTAAGGAGCATTATGTGTGTCATGTAAAAATGCATTAATAATGTGCAACATATGTGTAAAGGGGCACTATGTGTGTGTCATTATGTGTATAAGGGCATTAATAATGTGTGGCATATGGGTAACACTGTATGTGTGTCATTATGTGTATGGGCACTAATAATGTGCAGCAAATGTGTAGGGGGCACTATGTGTGTCATTATGTGCATAAGGGCATTAATAATGTGTGGCATATGTGTAAGGGACATTATGTGTAAAAGGGCATTAATAAAGGTTGTCATAATGTGTAAGGCACATTATGCTTATACGGACATTAATAATGTGTCTCATATGTGTAAGGGGCATTACTGTATGGAATTATGTGTAATAAATGTATTACTAATGTGTGGCATTATGTGTATAAGATGCTCTACTATGTGGCATTGTGTATAGAAAGGGCACTACTGTGTCGTCTAATGTGAATAAAGAGCAATAGGGTGTGATGTAATGTGAATAAGGGTCTCTACTGTGAGGAGTAACGTTTATAAGGTAAAGTGATACTACTGTGGGATGTAATATGAATTATGGACACTATCGCATAATCAAATGTGAATAAAGTTGCAATACTGTATGCTGTAATTGGAATTGGGGTTACTATTGTGTGGCCTTGACCCTTGCCAGCAAAAACACACCCCTTTTTGGGCTGTGCCCCAAATGTGCGAACTGTTCCTATTTAAAATATAGGGGGTACAAACACCAAAATAAGGACTGCTATGGGTGAGGGGTGATGGTGCTGGGAAAGAGGTGCAAGGTCAGAGGCAGAACCAGCGGGGGTGCTAGGGGGCACCAGCTTAGATCTTGCCTAGGGCATCATATTGGTTAGGGCCGGCTCTGGTCATGACACTGGGCCTGATTATGATTTGGAAGTAAAGCAAAAACAGCAAACAAATTTGTATCTGTAACAACCCATGTTGCAAGCATTACATTCTATTATATTTTCTGTGCAGGGTAAATACTGTCTGCTTTTGCATGTAGCCTACAAATGCTGAGCAGCTTTATTCTTACACCACAATTTAGATTTGTTTGGACACACCCCACCCAAATCAACAGTAATTTGCACGTGTTACATCTGCCCCACCTGCAGTGCAGCATGGTTTTACCCAGGTGCAGAGTTACTTGAATTTTTTGCTTTACTTCCAAATCATACCCATTATTTGCTTTTTAAATATTAAATACTTGTCATGTGTATATACTGTATTTTCTAATATAGAGTTTGAGCAAATCAAACTGCAAGGTACAAATTTATACCTGGATATACCATGTTCCAATGCAGCGGGTAGTCTTCAGTATGCTGCCGGCCGGGATCCCGGCGACCAGCATACCGACACATATCCCAACCGCCGCCATGCCGACACATATTCTCCCTCTTGGGGGTCCACGACCCCCCTGGAGGGAGAATAAATAGTGTGGCGCGCATAGCGCATCTCTCTGCCCGCAAGGGGCTCATTAGTGCTCGCCCAGCTGTCGGTATGCCGGCGGTCGGGATCCCGGCAGGGACGTGCAGTCAGGGGAGGCAGAGGAGGCAGTGCCTCCCCTGTCATTACTGATTAAAATAATATAAAGAAGATACTTATGACACATATTCTGTGTCATAAGTATTTGCTTTATATTATCCTAATCATCCCAGTCCTGTGTAAAGTATTTGGGAGGCACCGATCGTGGTGCCTCCCTGTCAGATAGGGAAAAGTATGGGAGCGGGGGGCGGGCGCAGGCGGGGCCTAGCAATGGGCATTAAAAGCCCATTAAAAAATCATGGGAAAGCGGCACCATTAGTGGTGCCGCTTTCACACAGGGACGTGTTTTCAACCTATGAAAGCACGTCCCCTGTCAGTCAGGCCACAGTGATTGGCCAGCGGATCCGTCACTGGATCCGCTGTCAATCACTGTTGTGGGCGCGGCGGAGGTGCGGGCATCGGTGTGGGTGCTGGCGGCGTGGGTGCGGGCGGCGTGTGTGCGGGCGGCGGTGCGGGCGGCGGGGGTGCGGGCTGCGTGATTGCGGCGGTGCGGGCGGCGTGAGTGCGGGCGGCGGTGCAGAGTTTGAGCAGCGGAGCGGTAACCCATTTCAAAAATGGCGCCTCAGCGTCATTTTTTAAATTGAAGATGGCCGCCACGAGCCAATCACGGCTCGCCGCGTCATCGCTCCGCCCCCTCTGGCTGACTTATATAAGTCAGCGCGAGGGAGCGGCTGTCAGTCCGACGGCGGAGGAGGAGCGGAGAAGAGCTCCTGAAGGTTGAAGACGCCGGAAGTCCTGGATGGGCGGCGGCTATGCAAAAGAGCTTAGCAGCCGCCGCCCACCAGGTGAAGACGCTGGAAGCCCTGGGGAAGGCGGCGGCCATGCAAAAGAGCTTTAAGGCCGCCGCCTCCCAGGTGAAGACTTCAGAGGAAGACGCTGGAAGCCCTGGGTAGGTGGCGCCCCCCCAGGTGAAGACGCCTGAAGCCCTGGGGAAGCGGCGGCCATGCAAAAGAGCTTAAAGGCCGCCGCCCCCAGGTGAAGACCCTGTGCAATAAAACTTATTTTAAGACTGTGTGGTGTTTTTATTTTAATATTTTCTTTACAGGTGGGCAACAGGTGCCAGCAGGCCATTTATGTCCGGGCATACTGGCACTTGTGGTTCTCCAAGTGCCAGCATGCTGGGGCAGGCTTGCTGGGACCTGTAGGCCACCTGTAAAGAACAATATTACTATTCTTTACAGGCGGACTACAGGTGCCAGCGGGCCCATTATGTCCGGGCATGCTGGCACTTGTTGTTCTCCAAGTGCCAGCATGCTTGGGTAGGTTTGCTGGGATCTGTAGGCCACCTGTAAAGAACAATTTTAACAATGAACCCCGCACCCACCGCCACCAGGGGTGCGGGGCATAGCACCGGGCTATCAGCCCAGTGCTGGTTATTACTCGGGAGGGGGACCCCATATTTATTTTTTGGGGTCCCCACTTCCGAGGAATTCCAGCCCTGGGCTGACTAGCTTGGGGGGGTAGATTAATGCTATTTCAGGGGGGACCCCATACCGAGTGTCTCCCCTGCTATGGGGGGGGGGAATGTTAGCTGCTTGTGCCTCCCCAGCCACTGACCTCACCGCACGCCACTGGATCCCGGTGACGGTATGCTGGCCCCCGGCCACTCATACTACACCCCAATGCAATGGGTATAAACTGAACAATGTCATGGCTACCTCCCAACTTTAAATCTGTTTGCATAATGTAAATATGCCCCTCTTGCAGTGCGATATGGTTTTGTTCTGAAATCTAAATGATGCCCATAGTGTATAGGCAATGTAATGGAATGTAAAGGGAGTCTCACTTTGCTTAACCTACAAAACTAAATGCATTGTAATTTTGTTCATGTCAGGTCAGATTATGTCACAATATGTCAGTTCCTGTTAGGCCGGATCATGACTGGGGGTAATCCAACATGATGCACGTATGAATCAGAGTAAGATGCTGACATCTCCGATCAGGATAAATACCTGTGCATTGTTTTAGATGAGCATTTTTCATGATCACCAAGTGAAGCTTGTAGTACACAGCTGTATAGCTCATTGTGATATAATAACCTTCCGAAATGGGCACATCTGCACTGCTGCAAAACTTCAGAGAGAGGCCAGAAGTTCTGAATTTAAATTGCTTATACCTTGCAAATGTCTTAATGTTATTATAAAGTAGTTGAGGGCAAGTAGGAAAACGTTTGTGTCTGTAAAAGACCTACAGTAAGATTGTATTTAATACAGTAATGCACGTAGAACACTTGCTATAACCCTTGGTACACAAATGAGCTTTTATTATTTATTTTATTTTCCTTTTTAAATTCAGCGGGCGTTCGGGACGCTGGCCGAACTTGGACATTTTTTTAAAGGGGCTATCATTTACAAAGCATGGTTTAGCCTTGTAAATGATTGCCCCTTTAAAAAAATGTCCGAGTTCGGACGGCATCCCGAATGCTCGCTGAACTCGGACTTAATTGCATCCCGCCCATGGTATATATGTAACACAGCACATAATTTTTCTTTGTACCACATTTCCAAATAACTCCTATAGTTTATGGAGTAATATAGGAGTCACACCTGATGGTCTACTCCCAACCCTCCCTGTAGATCTTAAGAGGGCAATCAGTTACTGGCAATGTACGCAAATGTGCATACTGCCAAGACATATGCTACAGAGACATGGAAGATTTTCATGCGCACTTCTATGGGCTGCAAAGGAAATCTGTGATGTTGGTGGCAGTGAGTTGCTGGGGAAATGGTCCCAATAATGTCAATTTGCGGCATTTTCTAAGAATCAAATGATCCTCTATTTCTTAAAGAGTGCAAGCTTATGAGCAGAATCTTCTTACGTGTAATAATAAAAATACCCAGTCTTGTTATCTTAGTGCAGGCATGTCCAAACTGCAACCCTCCAGCTGTTGTGAAACTACATATCCCAGCATGCCCTGACACAGTTTTGCTGTCAGAGAATACTAAAGCTGTATCAGGGCATGCTGGGATGTGTAGTTTCTCAACAGCTGGAGGGCCGCAGTTTGGACATGCCTTCTTAGTGTATTTGTTCCCAATTGTAAAGCACTGCAGAGTATGCTGGTGCTACATAAATAAGTACCTAAACTACCCTCTATATCAGGCCTGGTCAACCTGGGCTCTCCAGCTGCTGTGAAACTTCAAGTCCCAGTATGCCCTGCCCCAGGTTTGCTATTAAGGAATGTTAAAACTGTGGCTGGGCATCTGCGATATGTAGTTTCACAACATCTGGAGAGCCACAGGTTGGACAGGCCTGCTCTATATCATTTACTATATATGTTCTGTGTGCTAGGGCTCAACGCTACAGAACAAGCCCTGAAGACAAGCTTTTAGGATGAATTATAGTAATAGTAATAGCTTATCTTGGACACTATGCTAGCATCGCTGGAGCACATACTGATCTGCAGCAATATGCTCACACTTACCTTATAATATTAATTAAGCCTTTAAGCAGCAGGTGCCTGGCAGTGCATTAGACATCAGTAATCACCGCTATGTCCTAATTAGTGACCTAGCCCACATGTTTGGAAGTGAAGTAATAACCGTTATTAACTTTGAAAACAACAGAGGAAACACAGTGAAAGCTGGAAACCCCATATTAGCTTATTTTCATTTTTATTCTGAAAGTGTTAAAAGCTACAGACATAAACTATTCAACTATTTGTCCCAGACATGTAAAAGTATCCTTATATTTTGGGATGATTCCAAATCTAGTAAAAAATGAATTGAGATTTATTCACATGGCATAATGAGTAGAGAATATCTGCCTGGGGTGTTCATTAGCGTGCCACCCAGAATGTAGGACAGAATGTAAAACCTCCTGGTTAGCACCAACAAAAGCTCATATTTTGTCAGCTATTTAATATTGTAAGCGAGGTACATATAGCCGATAGGTACCACCGCAGTGACATTTGCTTATGTTTTATGTAGGAGGTACAGTATCAGAGCAGTGTATAATACTAGATAACAGCTAGAACTCATGCACTTTGTGTCTTCATTGTGTTTTGATTTG
Source organism: Pseudophryne corroboree (assembly GCF_028390025.1). NCBI lineage: Eukaryota > Metazoa > Chordata > Amphibia > Anura > Myobatrachidae > Pseudophryne > Pseudophryne corroboree. Next base: position 217,808,688 of record NC_086446.1, read on the forward strand.
ACATATACATATATTCTTTGCAAATATTATTAACTATAAATGTGTCCTCATACACCAAGCCATACAGCCAGGGGCGTAACTAGAAGTTAATGAGCCCCATAGTGAATGCTCAAAGTCCCCATCACTCCTCCCCCCCTCGCCCCACCCCAAAATCACTGTGGCCCAGCAGCTGCCATATCCAGGAACAGTGCTGTGTTGGGGTAATAACACCTGCAGCTGTCGAAATCGATAGCTGCAGCTGTCATAACAGCCAGTGCCACTGACCGTTCATACATTTTCTGGCACATAGGCATTCTTTCCTAGATAGCAACGCTGATAATGATAGGGATGAATAGCGCACCCGGCATTTGTCAAACACCGCGCCCATCACACATACAAGGAAGCAGTATCTGCGGCATGTAACGTGGCACCTTTTCATAAATCTCCCCCTCTGACACAGGCAGCGCAGGGTACTTTTCACTTAAACATTTTATTTCAGTTGCATTGTTGTAGGTCTGGGGTGTCCAAACTTTTTGCAAAAAGGGCCAGATTTGGTGAGGTGAAAATGTGTGGGGGCCGACCAGATACACAAATGCCCCCAGCAGTGCTGCCAGATACACAAATGCCCCCAGCAATGCTGCCAGATACACAAATGCCCCCAGCAATGCTGCCAGATACACAAATGCCCCCAGTGCTGCCAGATACACATTATATGCCCCCACAGTGTTGCCAGATAAACAAATGCTCCCACAATGCTGCCAGATACACATTATATGCCCCCACAGTGCTGCCAGATACACAAATGCCCCCAGCAGTGCTGCCAGATACACAAAGGCCCCACAATGCTGCCAGATACACATTAAATGCCCCCACAGTGCTGCCAGATACACAAATGCACCCAGCAGTGATGCCAGATACACATTACATGCCCCCACAGTGCTGCCAGATACACAATATATGATTAGAACAGTGCTGCCAGATACACATTATATGCCCTGAACATGCTGCCAGATACACATTATATGCCCCCAGCAATGCTGCCAGATACACATTATATGCCCCCAGCAGTGCTGCCAGATACACATTATATGCCCCCAACAGTGCTGCCAGATACACATTATATGCCCCCACAGTGCTGCCAGATACACAAATGCTCCCACAATGCTGCCAGATACACATTAAATGCCCCCACAGTGCTGCCAGATACACAAATGCACCCAGCAGTGATGCCAGATACACATTACATGCCCCCACAGTGCTGCCAGATACACATTATATGATTAGAACAGTGCTGCCAGATACACATTATATGCCCCCAGCAATGCTGCCAGATACACATTATATGCCCCCAGCAGTGCTGCCAGATACACATTATATGCCCCCAACAGTGCTGCCAGATACACATTATATGCCCCCAGCAGTGCTGCCAGATACACAAATGCCTCCACAATGCTGCCAGATACACATTATATGCCTCCACAGTGCTGCCAGATACACATTATATGCTCCCACAGTACTGCCAGATACACATTATATGCCCCCAACAGTGCTGCCAGATACACATTATATGCCCCCAGCAGTGCTGACAGATACACAAATGCTGCCAGATACACATTGTATGCCCCCACAGTGCTGCCAAATGCACATATGCCCCCAGCAGTGCTGCCAAATACACATTATATGCCCCAAGCAGTGCTGCCAGATACACATTATATGCCCCCAGCAGTGCTGCCAGATACACATTATATGCCCCTAGCAGTGCTGCCAGATACACATTATATGCCCCCAGCAGTGCTGCCAGATACACATTATATGCCCCCAGGAGTGCTGCCAGATACACATTATATGCCCTCAGCAGTGCTGCCAGATACATATTGGAGAAGTACTTACAAGTGAAAATGCTTTAGCCCAGAACACCTATGAGGGGGTGAAGCACTGAACGTATTGAGACCGCTGATCACCGCACACTGCTGCGGAGCTGCAGTAAAGATGGACACCGTGATGATCCTCTCTGGTGCACTGTCTTCTGTTATAGAGTCATACACAGAGGAGGGCTGGGTTTGTCTCAGCGGGAGAGGCAACCCCAGCCCTCCTTCCTCACCAGATCATCAGCAGACCAGCCTATAGTCTGTACGCAGAGGAGGGGAAGAGAGCTGTCAGTCACCATGTAGCGCGGCTGACAGCAACGGGCAGGGAGTGTCAGTGTGGCAGGGTGCAGCAAAGGCAGGGTGCCTGAGAGACAGCAGGCTGTGGAGCTGAGTGTCAGCATGGCGGGGTGCGGCGATCAGTAAAAAAAAGCAAGGCAGGCTGCGGGCCAGTGGAAATGTGATCACGGGCGCAATTGGCCCCCGGGCCGGACTTTGGACATGCCTGTTGTAGGTTATGCCTCTGGCAGTCCATGGTCCAAGTGCCACCAGCTTGTACACAGCACAGGGCACTCTCCCTTAAGATGGATAAGATGCAAATTTTGAGGGGAAAAAAAGACATTTGCCATGGCTAAGTCACAAAGAGCAAAGGTGACACACGTCTGTAGGGCTTTTTTATAAAAAAAATAAAATAATAAGCTTGACCACTTCCATTTACACAATTTACTCCTAGCTGTGGGTGGTACGATTCACTGGTTTCTCAATTAGTGCCATGAAAGGTAGATTAGCATTCAGATGGTGCACACAGAAAGGATTTTCCACATGCAGTACTGTAACTGGACTGGATTATGCAAGGGCTCCAGTATGCATATATTTATTCAGTACAGTTTGCAGTCATCACCTGCTCAATAGGATAACACAATGCATGTTCAGTAAAGGTCAGAGCACCCTTACAGGACCATGCAAAAGGGTACTATGGAGTTTATTACAGTGAGCAGAGGCCATGGTTAGAGGTCTTGTGTAATCTAGCAATAAAAAAAATCCCAGATGGACACTTATCTACATGATGATGATGATTATTATTATTATTATTATTATTATTACTACGACAAACCACTACAGTTTTAATAAATTTTTAAAATGCTTTTTACAGGTTTTTTTTAAATAGCTTTACTACTACATACACTCCATAGATATATTTTTAAACAAAAATAATGTACAATTTAGAGGACAATAAAACTGAGATTATTAGACGACAGCGCAGAGAGGGTTGATCTTGGTACACAGGGATTAAAATACTGTATGCCGTCACAAAACATATTGCGTACTTTGTTCATCTAATTACCAGTGGGCAATAATGATTTTCTCTTGCCACTTATCACAGCAAAAGAAAACTTTTTTTGCATAATTTACAGATACACTTTCACATACTGGTTCAGAAAAAACTATTACCGCCACAAGTGTACATAGGAGCCTATTAAAGCCTAAACAGCCAGTAGGATGAGATTTTAAGAACCAGCCTTCCGAGCACGTAGCCCACATACCACTTAACTGAGGGGCAGATTTATTAAGCCTGATGAAGTGATAAAGTGGCGAGGTGATAACGCACCAGCCAGTCAGCTCCTAACTGTCATTTTTCAAACCCAACCTGTAACATGGAAGTTAGGAGCTGATTGGCTGGTGCGTTCCTTCCACTTTATCACTTCACCAGGCTTAATAAATCTGCCACTAAGACACAGCGGAGCCCTGTCATTAAAAGACTGAAAGAACGGCAGTTGCCACAGCAGTTGCTAAGCAATGGCCCTGAGCTCAGTGGCACGTGCTGCCAATCATAATTATATCTTTGGTAGTATTCTTAATATTTTGGTATTTTTGCTTTCAGGCTTCTTGAAGGCTCTAAATTTTGCCTTTACTTCTCTTTATTTTGCTTGTTGCTCATCTTTGTTGCGATGCAGCATGCGGCAACACAGATTGCCTCATGGCATGCCAGGCTGCGACTATTACGACTATTCAAAGCCGCTGATTGCTCCTTTAATTCCTAATAAAATTAATGGAGCGATTTGCAGCTGCGAATAGTAGAGATGAGCGGGTTCGGTTTCTTTGAATCCGAACCCGCACGAACTTCACTTTTTTTTTCACGTGTCCGAGCGACTCGGATCTTCCCGCCTTGCTCGGTTAACCCGAGCGCGCCCGAACGTCATCATGACGCTGTCGGATTCTCGCGAGACTCGGATTCTATATAAGGAGCCGCGCGTCGCCGCCATTTTCACACGTGCATTGAGATTGATAGGGAGAGGACGTGGCTGGCGTCCTCTCCATTAGAATAGATTAGAAGAGAGAGAGATTGTGCAGACAGAGTTTACCACAGTGACCAGTGCAGTTGTTGTTAAGTTAACTTTTATTTAATATATCCGTTCTCTGCTATATCCGTTCTCTGCCTGAAAAAAACGATACACAGCAGTCACACAGTGTGACTCAGTCTGTGTGCACTCAGCTCAGCCCAGTGTGCTGCACATCAATGTATAAAAGCTTATAATAATTGTGGGGGAGACTGGGGAGCACTGCAGGTTGTTATAGCAGGAGCCAGGAGTACATAATATTATATTAATTTAAAATTAAACAGTGCACACTTTTGCTGCAGGAGTGCCACTGCCAGTGTGACTAGTGGTGACCAGTGCCTGACCACCAGTATAGTAGTATATTGTTGTATACTATCTCTTTATCAACCAGTCTATATTAGCAGCAGACACAGTACAGTGCGGTAGTTCACGGCTGTGGCTACCTCTGTGTCGGCAGTCGGCACTCGGCAGGCAGTCCGTCCATCCATAATTGTATAATTATATACCACCTAACCGTGGTATTTTTTTTTCTTTCTTTATACCGTCGTCATAGTCATACTAGTTGTTACGAGTATACTACTATCTCTTTATCAACCAGTGTACAGTGCGGTAGTTCACGGCTGTGGCTACCTCTGTGTCGGCAGTCGGCAGGCAGTCCGTCCATCCATAATTGTATTATTATAATATATACCACCTAACCGTGGTTTTTTTTTCATTCTTTATACCGTCATAGTGTCATACTAGTTGTTACGAGTATACTACTATCTCTTTATCAACCAGTGTACAGTGCGGTAGTTCACGGCTGTGGCTACCTCTGTGTCGGCAGTCGGCAGGCAGTCCGTCCATCCATAATTGTATTATAATATATACCACCTAACCGTGGTTTTTTTTTCATTCTTTATACCGTCATAGTCAGTCATACTAGTTGTTACGAGTATACTACTATCTCTTTATCAACCAGTGTACAGTGCGGTAGTTCACGGCTGTGGCTACCTCTGTGTCGGCACTCGGCAGGCAGTCCGTCCATCCATAATTGTATTATAATATATACCACCTAACCGTGGTTTTTTTTTCATTCTTTATACCGTCATAGTGTCATACTAGTTGTTACGAGTATACTACTATCTCTTTATCAACCAGTGTACAGTGCGGTAGTTCACGGCTGTGGCTACCTCTGTGTCGGCAGTCGGCAGGCAGTCCGTCCATCCATAATTGTATTATAATATATACCACCTAACCGTGGTTTTTTTTTTCATTCTTTATACCGTCATAGTGTCATACTAGTTGTTACGAGTATACTACTATCTCTTTATCAACCAGTGTACAGTGCGGTAGTTCACGGCTGTGGCTACCTCTGTGTCGGCAGTCGGCAGGCAGTCCGTCCATCCATAATTGTATTATAATATATACCACCTAACCGTGGTTTTTTTTTCATTCTTTATACCGTCATAGTCAGTCATACTAGTTGTTACGAGTATACTACTATCTCTTTATCAACCAGTGTACAGTGCGGTAGTTCACGGCTGTGGCTACCTCTGTGTCGGAACTCGGCAGGCAGTCCGTCCATCCATAATTGTATTACAATATATACCACCTAACCGTGGTTTTTTTTTCATTCTTTATACCGTCATAGTCAGTCATACTAGTTGTTACGAGTATACTACTATCTCTTTATCAACCAGTGTACAGTGCGGTAGTTCACGGCTGTGGCTACCTCTGTGTCGGAACTCGGCAGGCTGTCCGTCCATCCATAATTGTATTATTATAATATATACCACCTAACCGTGGTTTTTTTTTCATTCTTTATACCGTCATAGTGTCATACTAGTTGTTACGAGTATACTACTATCTCTTTATCAACCAGTGTACAGTGCGGTAGTTCACGGCTGTGGCTACCTCTGTGTCGGCAGTCGGCAGGCAGTCCGTCCATCCATAATTGTATTATAATATATACCACCTAACCGTGGTTTTTTTTTCATTCTTTATACCGTCATAGTCAGTCATACTAGTTGTTACGAGTATACTACTATCTCTTTATCAACCAGTGTACAGTGCGGTAGTTCACGGCTGTGGCTACCTCTGTGTCGGCAGTCGGCAGGCAGTCCGTCCATCCATAATTGTATTACAATATATACCACCTAACCGTGGTTTTTTTTTCATTCTTTATACCGTCATAGTCAGTCATACTAGTTGTTACGAGTATACTACTATCTCTTTATCAACCAGTGTACAGTGCGGTAGTTCACGGCTGTGGCTACCTCTGTGTCGGAACTCGGCAGGCAGTCCGTCCATCCATAATTGTATTATTATAATATATACCACCTAACCGTGGTTTTTTTTTCATTCTTTATACCGTCATAGTGTCATACTAGTTGTTACGAGTATACTACTATCTCTTTATCAACCAGTGTACAGTGCGGTAGTTCACGGCTGTGGCTACCTCTGTGTCGGCAGTCGGCAGGCAGTCCGTCCATCCATAATTGTATTATAATATATACCACCTAACCGTGGTTTTTTTTTCATTCTTTATACCGTCATAGTCAGTCATACTAGTTGTTACGAGTATACTACTATCTCTTTATCAACCAGTGTACAGTGCGGTAGTTCACGGCTGTGGCTACCTCTGTGTCGGAACTCGGCAGGCAGTCCGTCCATCCATAATTGTATTATTATAATATATACCACCTAACCGTGGTTTTTTTTTTCATTCTTTATACCGTCATAGTGTCATACTAGTTGTTACGAGTATACTACTATCTCTTTATCAACCAGTGTACAGTGCGGTAGTTCACGGCTGTGGCTACCTCTGTGTCGGCAGTCGGCAGGCAGTCCGTCCATCCATAATTGTATTATAATATATACCACCTAACCGTGGTTTTTTTTTCATTCTTTATACCGTCATAGTCAGTCATACTAGTTGTTACGAGTATACTACTATCTCTTTATCAACCAGTGTACAGTGCGGTAGTTCACGGCTGTGGCTACCTCTGTGTCGGAACTCGGCAGGCAGTCCGTCCATCCATAATTGTATTACAATATATACCACCTAACCGTGGTTTTTTTTTCATTCTTTATACCGTCATAGTCAGTCATACTAGTTGTTACGAGTATACTACTATCTCTTTATCAACCAGTGTACAGTGCGGTAGTTCACGGCTGTGGCTACCTCTGTGTCGGCAGTCGGCAGGCAGTCCGTCCATCCATAATTGTATTACAATATATACCACCTAACCGTGGTTTTTTTTTCATTCTTTATACCGTCATAGTCAGTCATACTAGTTGTTACGAGTATACTACTATCTCTTTATCAACCAGTGTACAGTGCGGTAGTTCACGGCTGTGGCTACCTCTGTGTCGGAACTCGGCAGGCAGTCCGTCCATCCATAATTGTATTACAATATATACCACCTAACCGTGGTTTTTTTTTCATTCTTTATACCGTCATAGTCAGTCATACTAGTTGTTACGAGTATACTACTATCTCTTTATCAACCAGTGTACAGTGCGGTAGTTCACGGCTGTGGCTACCTCTGTGTCGGCACTCGGCAGGCAGTCCGTCCATCCATAATTGTATTACAATATATACCACCTAACCGTGGTTTTTTTATACCACCTAACCGTGGCAGTCCGTCCATAATTGTATACTAGTATCCAATCCATCCATCTCCATTGTTTACCTGAGGTGCCTTTTAGTTCTGCCTATAAAATATGGAGAACAAAAAAGTTGACGTTCCAAAATTAGGGAAAGATCAAGATCCACTTCCACCTCGTGTTGAAGCTGCTGCCACTAGTCATGGCCGAGACGATGAAATGCCAGCAACGTCGTCTGCCAAGGCCGATGCCCAATGTCATAGTACAGAGCATGTCAAATCCAAAACACCAAATATCAGAAAAAAAAGGACTCCAAAACCTAAAATAAAATTGTCGGAGGAGAAGCGTAAACTTGCCAATATGCCATTTACCACACGGAGTGGCAAGGAACGGCTGAGGCCCTGGCCTATGTTCATGGCTAGTGGTTCAGCTTCACATGAGGATGGAAGCACTCAGCCTCTCGCTAGAAAACTGAAAAGACTCAAGCTGGCAAAAGCACCGCAAAGAACTGTGCGTTCTTTGAAATCCCAAATCCACAAGGAGAGTCCAATTGTGTCGGTTGCGATGCCTGACCTTCCCAACACTGGACGTGAAGAGCATGCGCCTTCCACTATTTGCATGCCCCCTGCAAGTGCTGGAAGGAGCACCCGCAGTCCAGTTCCTGATAGTCAGATTGAAGATGTCAGTGTTGAAGTACACCAGGATGAGGAGGATATGGGTGTTGCTGGCGCTGGGGAGGAAATTGACCAGAAGGATTCTGATGGTGAGGTGGTTTGTTTAAGTCAGGCACCCGGGGAGACACCTGTTGTCCGTGGGAGGAATATGGCCGTTGACATGCCAGGTGAAAATACCAAAAAAATCAGCTCTTCGGTGTGGAGGTATTTCACCAGAAATGCGGACAACAGGTGTCAAGCCGTGTGTTCCCTTTGTCAAGCTGTAATAAGTAGGGGTAAGGACGTTAACCACCTCGGAACATCCTCCCTTATACGTCACCTGCAGCGCATTCATAATAAGTCAGTGACAAGTTCAAAAACTTTGGGTGACAGCGGAAGCAGTCCACTGACCAGTAAATCCCTTCCTCTTGTAACCAAGCTCACGCAAACCACCCCACCAACTCCCTCAGTGTCAATTTCCTCCTTCCCCAGGAATGCCAATAGTCCTGCAGGCCATGTCACTGGCAAGTCTGACGAGTCCTCTCCTGCCTGGGATTACTCCGATGCATCCTTGCGTGTAACGCCTACTGCTGCTGGCGCTGCTGTTGTTGCCGCTGGGAGTCGATGGTCATCCCAGAGGGGAAGTCGTAAGCCCACTTGTACTACTTCCAGTAAGCAATTGACTGTTCAACAGTCCTTTGCGAGGAAGATGAAATATCACAGCAGTCATCCTACTGCAAAGCGGATAACTGAGTCCTTGACAACTATGTTGGTGTTAGACGTGCGTCCGGTATCCGCCGTTAGTTCACAGGGAACTAGACAATTTATTGAGGCAGTGTGCCCCCGTTACCAAATACCATCTAGGTTCCACTTCTCTAGGCAGGCGATACCGAGAATGTACACGGACGTCAGAAAAAGACTCACCAGTGTCCTAAAAAATGCAGTTGTACCCAATGTCCACTTAACCACGGACATGTGGACAAGTGGAGCAGGGCAGGGTCAGGACTATATGACTGTGACAGCCCACTGGGTAGATGTATGGACTCCCGCCGCAAGAACAGCAGCGGCGGCACCAGTAGCAGCATCTCGCAAACGCCAACTCTTTCCTAGGCAGGCTACGCTTTGTATCACCGCTTTCCAGAATACGCACACAGCTGAAAACCTCTTACGGCAACTGAGGAAGATCATCGCGGAATGGCTTACCCCAATTGGACTCTCCTGTGGATTTGTGGCATCGGACAACGCCAGCAATATTGTGTGTGCATTAAATATGGGCAAATTCCAGCACGTCCCATGTTTTGCACATACCTTGAATTTGGTGGTGCAGAATTTTTTAAAAAACGACAGGGGCGTGCAAGAGATGCTGTCGGTGGCCAGAAAAATTGCGGGACACTTTCGGCGTACAGGCACCACGTACAGAAGACTGGAGCACCACCAAAAACTACTGAACCTGCCCTGCCATCATCTGAAGCAAGAAGTGGTAACGAGGTGGAATTCAACCCTCTATATGCTTCAGAGGTTGGAGGAGCAGCAAAAGGCCATTCAAGCCTATACAATTGAGCACGATATAGGAGATGGAATGCACCTGTCTCAAGTGCAGTGGAGAATGATTTCAACGTTGTGCAAGGTTCTGATGCCCTTTGAACTTGCCACACGTGAAGTCAGTTCAGACACTGCCAGCCTGAGTCAGGTCATTCCCCTCATCAGGCTTTTGCAGAAGAAGCTGGAGGCATTGAAGAAGGAGCTAACACGGAGCGATTCCGCTAGGCATGTGGGACTTGTGGATGCAGCCCTTAATTCGCTTAACAAGGATTCACGGGTGGTCAATCTGTTGAAATCAGAGCACTACATTTTGGCCACCGTGCTCGATCCTAGATTTAAAGCCTACCTTGGATCTCTCTTTCCGGCAGACACAGGTCTGCTGGGGTTGAAAGACCTGCTGGTGACAAAATTGTCAAGTCAAGCGGAACGCGACCTGTCAACATCTCCTCCTTCACATTCTCCCGCAACTGGGGGTGCGAGGAAAAGGCTCAGAATTCCGAGCCCACCCGCTGGCGGTGATGCAGGGCAGTCTGGAGCGACTGCTGATGCTGACATCTGGTCCGGACTGAAGGACCTGACAACGATTACGGACATGTCGTCTACTGTCACTGCATATGATTCTCTCAACATTGATAGAATGGTGGAGGATTATATGAGTGACCGCATCCAAGTAGGCACGTCACACAGTCCGTACTTATACTGGCAGGAAAAAGAGGCAATTTGGAGGCCCTTGCACAAACTGGCTTTATTCTACCTAAGTTGCCCTCCCACAAGTGTGTACTCCGAAAGAGTGTTTAGTGCCGCCGCTCACCTTGTCAGCAATCGGCGTACGAGGTTACATCCAGAAAATGTGGAGAAGATGATGTTCATTAAAATGAATTATAATCAATTCCTCCGCGGAGACATTGACCAGCAGCAATTGCCTCCACAAAGTACACAGGGAGCTGAGATGGTGGATTCCAGTGGGGACGAATTGATAATCTGTGAGGAGGGGGATGTACACGGTGATATATCGGAGGGTGATGATGAGGTGGACATCTTGCCTCTGTAGAGCCAGTTTGTGCAAGGAGAGATTAATTGCTTCTTTTTTGGGGAGGGTCCAAACCAACCCGTCATATCAGTCACAGTCGTGTGGCAGACCCTGTCACTGAAATGATGGGTTGGTTAAAGTGTGCATGTCCTGTTTTGTTTATACAACATAAGGGTGGGTGGGAGGGCCCAAGGACAATTCCATCTTGCACCTCTTTTTTCTTTTCTTTTTCTTTGCATCATGTGCTGATTGGGGAGGGTTTTTTGGAAGGGACATCCTGCGTGACACTGCAGTGCCACTCCTAAATGGGCCCGGTGTTTGTGTCGGCCACTAGGGTCGCTAATCTTACTCACACAGTCAGCTACCTCATTGCGCCTCTTTTTTTCTTTGCGTCATGTGCTGTTTGGGGAGGGTTTTTTGGAAGGGACATCCTGCGTGACACTGCAGTGCCACTCCTAGATGGGCCCGGTGTTTGTGTCGGCCACTAGGGTCGCTAATCTTACTCACACAGCTACCTCATTGCGCCTCTTTTTTTCTTTGCGTCATGTGCTGTTTGGGGAGGGTTTTTTGGAAGGGCCATCCTGCGTGACACTGCAGTGCCACTCCTAGATGGGCCTGGTGTTTGTGTCGGCCACTAGGGTCGCTAATCTTACTCACACAGCTACCTCATTGCGCCTCTTTTTTTCTTTGCGTCATGTGCTGTTTGGGGAGGGTTTTTTGGAAGGGACATCCTGTGTGACACTGCAGTGCCACTCCTAGATGGGCCCGGTGTTTGTGTCGGCCACTAGGGTCGCTAATCTTACTCACACAGCTACCTCATTGCGCCTCTTTTTTTCTTTGCGTCATGTGCTGTTTGGGGAGGGTTTTTTGGAAGGGCCATCCTGCGTGACACTGCAGTGCCACTCCTAGATGGGCCTGGTGTTTGTGTCGGCCACTAGGGTCGCTAATCTTACTCACACAGCTACCTCATTGCGCCTCTTTTTTTCTTTGCGTCATGTGCTGTTTGGGGAGGGTTTTTTGGAAGGGACATCCTGCGTGACACTGCAGTGCCACTCCTAGATGGGCCCGGTGTTTGTGTCGGCCACTAGGGTCGCTAATCTTACTCACACAGCTACCTCATTGCGCCTCTTTTTTTCTTTGCGTCATGTGCTGTTTGGGGAGGGTTTTTTGGAAGGGACATCCTGCGTGACACTGCAGTGCCACTCCTAGATGGGCCCGGTGTTTGTGTCGGCCACTAGGGTCGCTTATCTTACTCACACAGCGACCTCGGTGCAAATTTTAGGACTAAAAATAATATTGTGAGGTGTGAGGTATTCAGAATAGACTGAAAATGAGTGTAAATTATGGTTTTTGAGGTTAATAATACTTTGGGATCAAAATGACCCCCAAATTCTATGATTTAAGCTGTTTTTTAGTGTTTTTGGAAAAAAACACCCGAATCCAAAACACACCCGAATCCGACAAAAATAATTCGGTGAGGTTTTGCCAAAACGCGTTCGAACCCAAAACACGGCCGCGGAACCGAACCCAAAACCAAAACACAAAACCCGAAAAATTTCAGGCGCTCATCTCTAGCGAATAGTCACAGCTCAGCACGCCATGTAGCAAGCCGTGTTGCAGAATGTTACATCACAGCAATGATGAGCATGGCTACATCTGTACATCTTGCTATGGAATTTTGTGGTGCTTCACAAACAGGGCCAGACTGCCCATTTGGCACTTCTTTCATATGCCAGAAAGGTCAATGGGCTGGTAGGACGGTCCAGTCCACAGACAGCCGTGAAGGCGGCGCACAGTGCAGCCTCTGGCTCTCTGCTTTAGCCACCCCCCACCGGTCTCCATAGAAATGGGGGCGTACTGAAAGTCCACACCCCCCAGACTCACGGGGCGCCCCTGCCCCCAGCAAGCATCTACATGGAAATGGGGGCGTGCCACGAGTCCACGCCCCCCTAACTCGCAGCACGCCCCCGTACATCTTGTCAGCTCACCCTCTGTGACGTGCGCACGCCCCCTGTGTTGCGCGTTCACAAATGCCTGGGCCGAAACAGAGCACCAGTCCGTCTGTGCTCACAAATAAATGATGATGATAATAGTTGACCCTTTTAATACATACTGTATAAATATAGCAGTCATTCAATTTATTGTTGGGGCAGTGCATCAGTTTTTGAAGTACTGAGCACAAAGACTGTACTGTATATGAAAAAATAAAATTACAAAAATAACCATTAGTATAAAGTTTACAGGCAAACTTGGAATGTATCACTTTTTTTTAAGGAACTAAACGTTTGTAAATGTTATTATTGCATGATTCAATGTTTAATTGTACATTTAGGAAATCTAATGGCTGATACATTGGCGTTTCTATAATGGGTGCAGTGTGTGCGGGGCACACGGGCCCCTGAGACCAGGGGCAGCCCACACACCGCACACACTGCACCCATTTCTCCTATACTTACCTCTCCGGAGTCCATCGCTGACCGTGTGTGGGCCCCCTCTTCTCCCGTAGCCGTCGCGCCGCTACTAGCGCACTGACCCCTAGAGACTCTGAGACAGTGCCAGAGTCTACAACGCATGTGCAGGACTCCGAAAAAATGGCGCAGCGGCGCAACGGCTACAGAAGAGGAGGAGGCCCCCACACGGAGTCTGCACACGGGTCCCCTCCTCTCTAGAGATGCTGATATATGTTACTAGTGAAAATGATGGATCCTTGTTGTATCACAAGCACCAATGGCAAATCACTTGTTTCTCTGGATTGCAAAATAATGATATGTGCAAGAACGGTATGTAGCTTTAGCTATGCTGGTGCAACAATGGATCACATCTTAACACTCACCACTCACTTACAATGGGTCAGCCGCTAAACCCACACCCAAGCAGATTTATTCTGCTCTGCCTCACAGTGTCATAATTGCCAACCAAAACTACACAAGTGTAAGCAGTTCAGCAAAGTTATTATAAAGTCATGGTTTGCATTCTATTCCCCAGCGTGTAATAATCAGTGCTTCTTTCTGAATGCTGAGAGTGATTTACAAATCAGATAGTACACAATAGATTTCCTGTGAGAATTTTTGTTTCGTTTTTGTGTCAGAGCATTGGAGAAGAAAAGAGAAGGCAGATGTCACTTTGTGTACAAATGTCTATATACCCAGTGTGCCCACCTCTGTTCCTGCATGCTCTACATCAGACACTTCTGATTACAGTCTAAATCACCCAGAGATAAAGATGATGTGCTGTTAATCCAGGACCATAAAATAGTAGCAAGGAAACTGTGCTAATCCATTCAAATAATCCTCTTTCAAATTCAGTTTAACTTTCAGATCTTTTGGATGGTTACAATCACAAGGTAGGTACGTATACTCATCACAGCATCTCACGACGACAGGACACAGCTTCCCTAATGAGAAGAATATCGTGCGGGTGGGAGCTCTATTTCTGATCAGGCCTCATTAAAAGATCTCTTTTTTTTTTTAAAGGGCTTCATTTTCTGACTTATTTGTCACTACAAAGCGGAGACTCATCATTATTATGATGCTTTAGAATGCTAACGACTGAGACGTTCAGGCAACCTATCAAACACTAAACATGTTTTTCTGTAAAGGAAGAAGAGCAAAGTGAATTTCAACTGCTACCATCAAAATTTTGTTTTTCTAAGATCTCTTTTCATGACAAACGGCATTTCCTAGCAGTCTGAGATGTTTTTGAGGACCAACATTCACTTACTGTTGACTTATAAATAGTTATAAACTTGCAGCAAATTCATGCTTAGTTTTAGCAACTAAACCGATGCACAGTAAAATAAGCTCCTGGAATAGCCTAGTATTGATTTGAGGTTCCTTAGTGATGTCACTGGTTCTCTGCAAAATGAAAGGCTACATTCTTGTACTGTATCTGTGTGTATATTAGAGAAGGTGCCATTTTTAGTACAGGTGTGCATTTTTAGCCACAAAACTTCTGGGAGTGGAAGACGACTGAATGTATGGCATGCAAGGAGAAAAGGGGAACAGAAGCTCAAATAAGTGTACCGTAGTAGCATAATTCATTTACAAGTTTATATCAACAGGCTACTATATAATCACATCTTCTTGCTGGAAGATTAACACTGTTATTGTAGTAAAACATGGTCAGTGACTGGTGACTAGAGCCTGAGATGTCTTTTAAGCCCTCATACAACCACATCACTGTTTAAATGGCTGTCTTTACATGGTGGTATAAGAGGCTATATAGTATCTGTAAGGATATGTACATAGCAAAATGCATGACTCAAATTACATCCATGAACATATTATAGTTCTCTTGTTTCTTAATTATATTTTGATATTGTCCAACAGCTCTTAATTATGTTGATGAAATAACAGCTCTCGCGTGGCACAGCCTCAATATGGTTGTTCCCCCAATCACTACCTATTACTGTGATCTGCTCTCCTGCTGTGGTGCTGGTCTGATACAAACCCCTTCCTCACTTCCCCTTGCTTATAAGGAGAAACTCTGATAACCCCAATGTTTGCTGTAAAAGAAAGAGGACAATAAAGGATGGTAAGCACTAGGCAGTGCTGGACTATTGCTTACATAAAGATAGAAATATCAGTATTAAATTGTTCATTACCTGATTTGTCAAAGAAAACAAAGTCTTGAGGTCTGATGTAGAGTTGGAAGTAAATTGGGTGTATGTTGTACTAAAGGCATATTTTTATTTATGTGCAACTCGGCATAGCCTGCAGTTATGGCAACATGGCCATGATTAACTTTGTTTACCTGAGAACTCCCTATTTACAACCCACATATGCTTAAATGAAGATATGATTGAATAGCATATGACTCTGCATTGTCTATACTTACATGCACTCATTACTTTCCTGATAGAACTTTGCCTTGCATGGTCTCACTGCAGTATGATTCTCTGCCACCTGGGGTCACCAGGCCTCTGGTTATGTGAGCTGCAGTTCTGGTAAATTTCAGAAGTGCTGCTCTTCCAGTCTGCTCTGTGATCAGGGGTCAGGTGGTTAGTACTAATCACCATTATGGTTTGCACCTGACACCTTATTATTTTAGTGTGCCTGGCCCCAGCATTCTTTGCTGAGTCATAAATGTTTCTACTTGCCAAGCAAAGGAACTATTGTTTGGACCTGTGTTCCTGTTAGCTCCTGTATTCAGTGTCTGACAAGCCAAGAAACTTATGTCATTAATCAAGCTACCATTCTGCAATTCATGAGTCATGGACATTATGGTACTGGGAGTTACTTGCTTTATCCCAGTGTTTCCTGTGTGCTGTACATCACTGATTTATAGACATTATATTATAGAGAGTTTCCTGCTAAATCCCAGTGCTTCCCATGTGCTGCACTTCACTGACTTATGGACTTTATGCTAGTAAGCTATACATGTGTATTAGCCTACCTACTTCCAGTGCTATGTATCCTGCATAAGCCAAGTGCCTCTGTTAACTGCTTAAACATGCTTTGCCTTGCACTACCATGTGTGTGTATTCAGTGCTTGCATGCTTCCAGCATTAGATACACACACACGAAAATTTCCTCATGAATGATAAAAGTTGCAGTCTGCAAATGGGTTTACATTAAACTCTATCTCAGCCCTGTATTGCTTAGGATATGATATAAACTTGGATGTTATAAATATCTAGGAGTGTACGTATTAAGCCTTGGAGAAAGATAAAGTGGACAGAGATAAAGTACCAGCCAATCAGCTCCTGTCATGTTACATACTGTGTGTGAAAAATGACAGGAGGTGATTGGCTGGTACTTCATCTCTTTCTAAGGCTTAGTACATAGACTTCTATGTCTGATACAGTATTTATGGAAACATGTTTCTGTTCACCATCATAAATGCAGCAAAGATACTTGGTACATCATTCAAAAAGCTATTATCCCATTTTCTTTCCCATCATTTTTCATTAGGGGTAGGGGTATGATGCATTTTAAAACATGAAAGGGCATTTGTGCAACAGAACCCCCTGTGTGCAGAAGCTCCCCCATAGTTGGGTTCCAAATGCACCATCTTTCCAGTGAGGTCTTCAGTAAGATGGCACTGACATAGGGGATAGTATGGTTGACATGTTTCTTCAGCATATATTCTGAGCCCCAAACTATACTGAATCAGGGGCAATATTGGCAGAATCTATGGTGTTAGTGGTACTGTATGTGACAGAAGTCAGTCCACATGGTAGAAATCTTAACCAGGCGGCTAACTGGTTTAGTGACTGGCAGATAACAGGATGCAGGGTAACACTGGGAAGATACAATAAGCATATATAACTTGTACAAACAGAAGATGTCAGGAGATTATATGGTTATTGTTGTGATATGGCTTTTAGGTAGAGATGAGCGGATTCGGTTCCCTGAGAACCGAACCCTACCAAACTTCACTACCCGAGCCCGGATCCGAGTCCGGCTCAGGTTTTCCCGCCTGACTCGGAAATCAGAACAAGGCAAAACATCATCATCCCGCTGTCGGATTCTCACGGGGTTTGGATTCCATATAAGGAGACGCGTGTCGCCGCCATTTTCACTCTGATATTGGAGAGTGTAATGAGAGGAAGTGTCTCTGTCCTCTGTGACCTGCATCAGTACAGTGGTAGTGTTTTGTGCTGCATCAGTCCAGTCACAGTGGTTGTGTCCTCTGCTGCCATATGTCCAGTGCTGCTGTATAAGTCTAGTCCAGTGGTGCTGTGTTCTGCTGCATCAGTTCAGTGGTGGTGTTTTGTGCTGCATCAGTCCAGTCACAGTGGTGGTGTCCTCTGCTACCATATGTCAAGTGCTGCTGTATAAGTCCAGTTCAGTGGTGCTGTGTTGTGCTGCTGTATAAGACTACACTGATCATACAGAATGAGAGAAGTGATACTGTGCATGTGTCACATATAGATAGTAGGAACATATATCTGTAGTATAATTACACTGATTATACAGAATAAGAGAAATGATACTGTGCAGTGTCACATACATATAGGAACGTATATTTGCAGTATAATTGCATTGATCATACAGAATAACAGAAGTGATACCTTGCAGGTGTCACATACAGATAGTAGGAACAAGTATCTGCAGTATATTTATACTGATCATACAGAATAAGATAAATTATACTTTGCAGTGTCACATACATATAGGAACATATATTTGCACTATAATTGCATTGATCATACAGAATGAGAGAGGTGATACTGTGCAGGTGTCACATACAGATAGTAGTAACGTGTATCTGCAGTATAATTGCATTGATCATACAGAATGAGAGAGGTGATACTGTGCAGGTGTCACATACAGATAGTAGTAACGTGTATCTGCAGTATAATTGCATTGATCATACAGAATGAGAGAGGTGATACTGTGCAGGTGTCACATACAGATAGTAGGAACATGTATCTGCAGTATAATTACACTGATCATACAGAATGAGAGAAGTGATACTGTGCAGGTGTCACATACAGATAGTAGGAACATGTGTCTGCAGTATAATTACACTGATCATACAGAATGAGAGAAGTGATACTGTGCAGCTGTCATATAGATAGTAGGAATGTGTATCTGCAGTATAATTACATTGATCATACAGAATGAGAAAAGTGATACTGTGCAGGTGTCACATACAGATAGTAGGAACGTATATCTGCAGTACCTCATTGCACCTCTTTTTCTTCTTTGCATGATGTGCTGTTTGGGGACAAGTTTTTTTAAGTGCCATCCTGTCTGTCATTGCAGTGCCACTTCTAGATGGGCCAGGTGTTTGTGCCGCACACACGTGTCTCGCTTAGCTTAGTCATCCAGCTACCTAAGTGCACCTCTTTTTCTTCTTTGCATCATGTGCTGTTTGGGGCCTTGTTTTTAAATCTGCCATCCTGTCTGCCACTGCAGTGCCGCTCCTAGATGGGCCAGGTGTTTCTGCCACCCACTTGTGTCGCTTAGCCTAGTCATACAGCCACCTCGGTGCAACCTTTTGGCCTAAAAACAATATTGTGAAGTGTGAGGTGTTCAGAATAGACTGGAAATGAATGTTATTGAGGTTAATAATACCATAGGATCAAAATTACCCCCAAAGTATGTGATTTTAGTTGTTTTTATGTTTTTTCAAAAATCATCCTGATCAAAAACCAAAACCACGAAAGGGTGGTTTTGGCAAAACCAATCCAGATCCAAAACATGAGCATGGAACCAGATCCAAAAACAAAACACAAAACACGAAAAGTGCCCGACGCAAATCTCTAGTTTTTGGGTAGCACACTCCTGTATATACACTCAGTAACAGTAGTGGCTTTTTAAGAGTAAATGGTGTGACTTCCATCGGTGTTTAGCGTCTTGCAGAAAACCCACTACGTACAGTATATTTGTCTGTTTTGCAGTTTCTCAGCCTGTCTACAATAGTGCATGTGTCATTACATCCACCTCCCCTCTCCTACAAGCCCTTCACTGGCTTCCCTTTCAGAATCCAATTCAACTTCTCACACTCACTTATATAACTCTCACCCATTCACATCTCTGACTTTATCTTTCTTTACACTCCCACCCGTTATCTCGCTCCACTAATGCACACTGCCTCTCCTGCCGACTGATCAGTTCATCCCACTCCAACCTTCAAGATTTCTCACATGCTGCTCCCCTTCTCTGGAATTCCCTACCTCTCCCCAACAGACTCTCCACCTCTCTACAAAACTTCAAATGGGCTCACAAGACCCACTACAAACCCAGCCTAATCTCATCCTAACCCGCTGTTTCATGTCTACTGTGTACCCCATCTGTGTCATCCCTGTCTCTCTACCCCTCCTCTTTATAATGTAATCTCTCATGAGCAGGGCCCTCAATCCTCATGTGCTTATCCTTCTCTTACTTAAATCATCCTCAAGGGCACCTAATCCTGTGGTTTTCGGCCACCCTGATACTAATGTCAGTGTTTATTTACCCTGTATTTGTCCTATATTGTCTTCAACGGTAAGTCACTATTGTCCTGTTTTGATTTTTAATTTATGTAGTCTGTAAATGGGCACTGCGGATCCCTTGCGGCATGATATAAATAAAGTATAATAATAATAATAATTATAACAACAATAATTGTCATTCAAGGCTGTAAGCTCCTTGTTTATGGCTGACTTCCATTCTTCTCAGTTAATGTTTGACTTTACCTCTTGAATAATTTGAGGCTCACAGCAGACAATGTTAGCAAATTCTACCTTTGCTGCTTCTCATAGAGAAAAAAGAATGTGTAACAGATAATAGCGCTCTCCAACCACCATAAACAGAAAAACCCTTTTTTAGTGAAAGGTTTCAATACGCAAAATGATTCACCATTTTAATGATAGATCAAATGCTAGCTCGACGATGATTGACATCAGAAACAGTCCATTTAAACGATAAGCCGTCCTCCTATAGTGTATCCAAAATGATCGTAACACCTGAAAAATAAGTACCTCCTAGTCCCTATTGCAGGGGACAATTTGGAGATAGAAAACACAAATATAGTGTAGAAGTCCTTAAAATAAAAACACCATTTATTTTCAAGGTTCCACTTACAAAACAACAAAGTTAAAACAGCATATCAGAACTCTGTGGGGTATATCACCAATCCAGATGGTAGTCATTCAAAGGGGAAATCCTCCAGCACCTGATGTACATGGTGGACAGGGGCCAAGCTCCGGATGCACGGCTCCCAGTCAAACAGTGAGGTCCCCAGGGAAGGATGGATAAGCCCACGAGTCACAAACAGTAACGAGCCACGCTCTACGCGTTTCGGACCCTTGGTCCTTCGTCAGAAGTGTCTCATAGAGCTGCTGCTCCGTACATGATAACTTGCATTTGTGGTTTCAGTTTCTGACACGCTTCCAGCTGTTGATAGGAGTATGTCTAACATCACATTTGTTTGTGGTGTTGCAATATCCAGCTTGTCTTTAGTTGAAATGGTCTCATGTAACCCATTTGTCTCTTGCTTTTATAAGTTTTTGATTGACAATGTCTCATTTATTTTCTTGACAATATCCAAGCATTCTACATGAGATTGTTATGATACCCCTGGAGTGCATCACCACCAGTCACAGATTACAGTGAATTCAGAAATGTACAGTATTTTCAAGGATGATGCAGTGGCAGGGGAATGCAGGTAAATTTGGCTAGGAAACTTTAATTGCTGAAACTACAGATGAACTGAGTTTTGGGAATAAGGCAAATGATTCGGGTAAACTGTGAATAACAACAGCAAGAATGCAGATGAGCGGAGTCTTGAATAACAAAGCAATAGTTTCAGGCTTAACAGGATTTCATAGACACATATAAACTTAACTTGGAAAATGCAGACAAATGGTGAGCTGGAATCCATGGTACAGGTAAATGAGATCAGAATGGCTGGACAGACTGTGAGCTCAAACATAAACAAATACATTCAAGGAAAAACAATCAATGACCAGCAAGGTGCATGGTGAGGGGCAGGCAGAGCCGGTCCTAGGCATAGGCAAACTAGGCAACTGCCTAGGGCATCTGGCATGCCTAGGGGCACCAGCAGCTTCTGCTGATTAAAATGATATGCGGCATGCCTATATTCTGTGTGTAGCATTTCGTATGCAGATACAGCCACAGTTGCACACAGTACATAGGCATGCCATATATCATTTTATTCAGCAGAAGCTGCTTGTGCATCCTAGTCATACAGAAATGCAAATAAGATGCATTGTCAAGAAAAAAAGGTGCCCGACGTTAGGAGAGCTGCCAGCTGACTCACACAAGGCATCTCCTGCTGCATGGTGTATTGAGGCAAGATGTATGAGGACACATCTGTATCCAAGCAGAGGCAGAGGTCACAGTGTTATCAGCCATGTAAGTGCTGTGTGCAAGTAGGTTGATTGTGCAATAGTGTTCGGCATAAGAGACATTATGTGTGTCATGTGCATAAATGCATTAATAATGTGCAGCAAATGTGTAAGGGACATTATGTGTATAAGGGCATTAATAAAGGTTGGCAGAATGTGTAAGGCACATTATGTTTATAAGGACATTAATAATGTGTGTCATATGTGTGAGGGGGCATTACTGTGTGGTATTATGTGTATAAATGCATTACTAATGTGTGCCATAATGTATATAAAGCGCATTACTGTGTGGTCTAATGTAAATAAAGAGAATTATGAAGTTGTGTAATGTGAATAAGGAGCAATTCAGTGTTGTGTAATGTGAATAAAGGGAACTACTATGAGGAGTAACGTATATATTGTAAAGTGGTACTACTGTTTGATGTAACGTGAATAAGGGACACTATTGCATAATGAAATGTGAATAAAGTTGCACCACTGTGTGGCATAATTTGAATTAAGGGTACTTTTGTGTGCCCATGTGCCTTGCCAGCAAAACCACACCCCTCTTTGGGCTGCGCGCCGAATGTGCACACTGTTCCTATTTTAAATATAGGGGGCAGCAACACCAAAATGAGGACTGCTATGGGTGAGGGGTGATGGTGCTGGAAAAGGGGTACAGGGTCAGAGGCAGAAATAGCGGTGGTGCTAGGGGGCACCAGACAAATTCTTGCCTAGGGCATCACATTGGTTAGGGCCGGCTCTGGGGGCAGGACTATACAGCCGTGAGGCAGGTGCATGGTGAGGGGCAGGACAATATAGCAGTGAGGCAGGTGCATGGTATGGGGCAGGACTATACAGCCATGAGGCAGGTGCATGGTGAGGGGCAGGACTATACAGCCATGAGGCAGGTGTATGGTGAGGGGCAGGACTATAGAGCAGTGAGGCAGGTGCATGGTGAGGGGCAAGACGATAGAGCAGTGTGGCAGGTGCATGGTGAGGGGCAGGACTATATAGCAGTGAGGCAGGTGCATGGTGAGGGTCAGGACTATATATAGCAGTGAGGCAGGTGCATGGTGAGGGGCAGGACTATATAGCAGTGAGACAGGTGCATGGTGAGGGGCAAGACTATATAGCAGTGAGGCAGGTCCATGGTGAGGGGCAAGACTATATAGCAGTGAGGCAGGTGCATGGTGAGGGGCAGGACTATACAGCAGTGAGACAGGTGCATGGTGAGGGGCAGGACTATATAGCAGTGAGGCAGGTGCATGGTGAGGGGCATGACTATAAAGCAGTGAGGCAGGTGCATGGTGAGGGGTAGGACTATATAGCAGTGAGGCAGGTGTATGGTGAGGGGCAGGACTATATATAGCAGTGAGGCAGGTGCATGGTGAGGGGCAAGATTATATAGCAGTGAGGCAGGTCCATGGTGAGGGGCAGGACTATATAGCAGTGAGGCAGGTGCATGGTGAGGGGCAGGACTATATAGCAGTGAGGCAGGTGCATGGTGAGGGGCAAGACTATATAGCAGTGAGGCAGGTGCATGGTGAGGGGCAGGACTATATAGCAGTGAGGCAGGTGCATGGTGGGGGTCAGGACTATATATAGCAGTGAGGCAGGTGTTTGGTGAGGGACAGAACTATACAGCAGTGAGGCAGGTGCAGGTGATTAAACTGGGAAAACAGATTAACTCCTACAAGTGAGTAGGAAGAGCAAATGTCCAAACAAAATAGCAGGACCATAATAAATGCAGCAGAGATACTTAGTTCATCACTCAAAAAGTTATTATCCCATTTTCTGTCCCACCATTTTTTATTATGGATAGGGGTATGAGGCATTTTAACACATGAGGGGGCATTTGTGCATCATTTGACCAAAAATGCGTCTTTGTTGCAATATGATAAAAGTAAAACTAGGCTGCACCAGGAGACTGTGCTGATTAATTTGATATGTAACATTTGTATCTGTGTGCAACGGAGTCTTTGAGTCTATGGGCCTAGGGGGTCATTCTAACCCGTTCGCACACAGCGGTTTATCGCTGCGGTGTGAAGGGGTGCAGAATGCGCATGCGCGGCGGCCGCAGTGCAAGTGCGCGATGTTGCCAGGTGACAGAGGTCGCCGGGTTACATCGCGGCTACTGATGGAAGTGGTCGCAGAGCTGACCGCTAAGAAGATTGACAGGAAGGAGGCGTTCCAGGGTGGATCTGGACCGCTTGGAGACGTTTTCGGGGAGTGGTGAGTAAAACACAGGCGTGTCCAGGAGAACGGAGGGCGGAGGAGTAACGTCAGAGCCGGGCCCATCATCGCTGGATCCATCGCACAGGGTAAGTAGGTATAGGGCTAGTCTAGTTTTGCTTGAAATTTTTTTAGCTTAGTAGGGCTGCACAAGCGATTGCAGCCCTGCTAAGCTAAAATACACTCCCCCATAGGCGTGGACTATTGATCGCAGCAGCAGCTAAAAGTTGCTGGCTGTGATTAACTCGGAAAGACCACCCTAATTCAGACCTGATCGTAGATGTGCTAAATTTAGCACATCTACGATCAGTCTTCAGACATGCGGGGGGATGCTCAGCACACAGGGCTGGTCCACCCCGCATAGCAGGCCCAACACCCCCCCTCCCCTCACGCACAGGTACAAAAGCATTGCACAGCGGCGATGCTTTTGTACTTTAGGGGTAGTTCCCAGCTAGCACAGCTCCTGCGCACTGGCATGGAGCTACTCTTTGCTTCCCGGGTCGCAGCGGCCATGTGTGTCATCACGCAGCCGCCATGGCCTGCCCCCCCAATGGTCCGGGCATGCCTGCGTTGCCTGGACTGCGCCCCCTAAACGGCAGCCAAACACGGCCGGCCTGCCCCCTCGTACCCAGCAACCGCCTCTGCCTGATCACAGGGCTAAGACAGACGTCGGCTGTCTGACATGCGCCGGTGCACTGCAGCGCTGTTGCATGCGCAGTTCAGACCTGATCGCTGCTGTGTGAAAACGCACAGCAGCGATCAGGTCTGAATAAGACCCTCTATACGAAGTGGTACTATGCAGCAGCCGCGGCTTTATTCCATGCCAAGTTACATTGTGCTTCATACAGCATACAGACTGTTGCTCACAAATGTATAAATGTTGCATATCAAATGAGTCAGCACAGTCTTCTGGTGTGCCCTAGTCATATTGCATTTTTGGTAAAAGAAGACGCCCTACACTAGCAGAGTTTACAAGGAAACGGCAGCTCACTCACGCCAGGCATCTCAGGATGCATTGCGCATTGATTCTAGATAAGGACACATCTGTACTACCATAAAATCATACTCCTGCATAAGATTTTGCAGCAGCATCATTGTAACCTTTTTGACTATGGGGGTGATTCAGACCTGATCGCTGGGCTGCTAAAATTGTTGTCCTGCGATCAGATAGTCAACGCCCAAGGGGAGTGTATATTCGCTGTGCAAGTGTGAGATCGCATGTGTACGCCGAGCTGCTAAAAATCCCTCAGTCAGCGGACAGCTGCAAATCCGTTCACACCTCACTCACCATTGAATGATTTTTCCACTATGTGCAGTCTGTGTGCAGCCCAGGAGTTACTACAGTGTGATGAGAACAGGCTGATCAGGTCCGGAGCTGATGTCACACACCCTCCCTGAAAAATGCTTGGGAACGCATGTGTTTTCCCTGACACTCCCTGAAAATGGTCAGTTACCACCAGTGGTGCAAGTAGAAATATTTTCTTAGTGGTACCGAGTGCCAAAAAATGGGCGTGGTCATGTGTTGTGAGGGGGCGTGACCACACGCTGCTAGTGGGAGTGGCAACATGATACTAGCAGCGTGGTCACAAGAAAGCCCCCTTTTTTTTTTAATCTGGAGGCAAGGCTAAAATATATAGTATTACCTCCAGTATAGTAGAAATATATATTGATACCTGCAGTATAATATATAGTAATGCCCCCAATTTAATAACAATATATCGTAATGCCTGCATTATAACAGGAAAATACAGCCACTGTCGCACTCCCAGTAACTAGAGATGTGCGGCTGGCACTTTTCGTATTTTGTGTTTTGGTTCTAATTCCACTTTTGTGTTTTGATTTTGGCTTGGTTTTGCCAAAACCAGCCTTTCGTGATTTGATTTTGGTTTTGGATCTGGATGATTTTTGAAAAAAACATAAAAACAGCTAAAATCACAGAATTTGGGGGTAATTTTGCTCCTACAGTATTATTAAGCTCAATAACAATCATTTCCACTCATTTCCAGTCTATTCTGAACACCTCACACCTCACAATATTGTTTATAGGCCAAAAGATTGCACCAAGGTTGCTGGATGACTAAGCTAAGCGACACAAGTGGACAACACAAACACCTGGCCCATCTAGGAGTGGCACTGCAGTGGCAGACAGGAGGGCAGATATAAAAAAAAGTCCCCAAACAGCACATCATGCAAAGAAGAAAGAGAATTGCAATGAGGTAGTTATATGACTAAGCCAAGCGACACAAACAATTGGCCCATCTAGGCGTGGCACTGCAGTGGCAGACAGGAGGGCAGATTTCAAAAAATGGCCCCTAACATCACATGATGCAACGAAGAAAAAAAGGTGCACCGAGGTTGCTGTATGACTAAGCTAGGCGATACAACCACCTGGCCCATCTAGTAGTGTCACGCAGTGGCTGAATGTCGAGAGTGGGCCGCAATTGTTCGGTCCACTGACAGCATCTGCAGCATGCTCCAGTCACTTTAAAAAAAATCTGCAATTGGTGGACTTATACGGCATTACCCCAGGACTAATACAGCAGTACCCTGGTCTCATACGGCAGTGTCGCACAGGATGGCACTTTTCAAAAACTAGGCCCCAAACAGCACCTCATGCAAAGATGTCGAAGAGGTGCAATGAGGTAGCTGTATGACTAAGCCACGCAACACAAACAATTCCAACTGGAATTATACGTCCAAATCACTGTAATTATACGTCCAATCACTGGAATTAATTGGCAAAATCACTGTAATTAATACATCCAAATCACTGGAATTAATTGGCAAGATCATTGGAATTATACGTCCAAATCACTGGAATTAATTGGCAAAATCACTGGAATTAATAATTATACGGCCAAATCACGGGAATTAAATGGCAAAATAACTGTAATTATATGTCCAAATCACTGGAATTAATTGGCAAGATCACTGTAATTAATAATTATACGTCCAAATCACGGGAAATAAATAGCAAAATCTCGCTATCGCCTGCCTAGTGAAGTGGAATCTAGATGGGATTTGGTACCAGGGACACAATACCTCCATCAATTGTCTAAATCCCACTGCACTAATGGCGGAAACCAGACGCACGTCTAACACCATCATAAGTGTCAAGGCCTCAGTTATGAGGGCTTCCATCGTCATGTGAAGTTGAACCACTAGTCATGAACATAGGCCAGGGCCTCAGCCGTTCCTTGCCACTCAGTGTCGTAAATAGCATATTGGCAAGTTTACGTTTCTCAGACCATTTCAATTAATTTTTTTGGGTCTTTTTACTGAACTTTGGCTTTTTGGATTTTACATGCCCTCTACTATCACATTAAGCATCGGCCTTGGCAGATGAAGTTGATGGCATTTCATCATCTATGTCATGGCTAGTGGCAGCAGCTTTAGCATTAGGAGGTAGTGGTTCTTGATCTTTCCCTATTTTATCTTCCAAATTTTTGTTCTCCATTATGTTCCTGGAGTTATATAACACAATATGCGGCACAGGCATGACTGATGGCTGATGGCCAGGACACTACCACTGGTCTGATGCAGCTACACTGTAAGGGACTAGTTGTTTTTATTATTATTAGAATACGGCAGCAGTGGACATATAGCAGCAGCGTATACCACTGTGACTGCCTGGTCACTGGAATGACTGATGGCCAAGACACTACCACTGGTTTGATGCAGCACAACACAGCAACACTGTGAGGGACTTGTGGTTGTTATTGTTATTATTATTATTATTATTATACAGCAGCAGTGGACATTTGGCAGCAGAGGACACCACCACTGAGAATGGTCATTGGACTGACTGATGCACAGGACACTAGAACTATTCTGATGCAGGACAACACAAATAATTATACAGCAGCACTGGGCATATGGCAGCAGATGACACCACCACTGTTGAATGGTCACTGGACTGACTGATGCCCAGGACACTACCACTGGTCTGATGAAGGACAACACAGCAACACTGTGAGGGACTTGTTGTTGTTGTTGTTGTTGTTGTTGTTATTATTATTATTATTATATGTCAGCAGTGGACATACTGTATAGTAGCAACGTATACCACTGTGACTGCCTGGTCACTGGAATGACTGATGGCCAGGACACTACCACTGGTCTGATGCAACACAACACAACAACACTGTAAGAGACTTGTTGTTGTTGTTGTTGTTGTTGTTGTTGTTATTATTATATGCAGCAGTGGACATATAGCAGCAGCGTATACCACTGTGACTGCCTCGTCACTGGAATGACTGATGGACAGGACACTACCACTGGTCTGATGCAGCACAACACAGCACCACTGAAAGGGACTTATACAGCTACACTGGATATATGGCAGCAGAGGACACCATTACTGTGACTGGTCACTGGACTGATGCTGCACAAGACACTTCCCCTGGTCTAATGCAGGACAACACAGCACCACTGAAAGGGACTTATACAGCTACACTGGATATATGGCAGCAGAGGACACCACCACTGTGAATGGTCACTGGACTGATGCACAAGAGACTTCCCCTGGTCTAATGCAGGACAACACAGCAAAAATGCAAGCCAGCAGCACTGGGGACATATAGCAGCAGAGGACACCAACACTGTGACTGGCTGGACTGATGCAGCACAATACACTGACTACACTGGACTGGACAACACAACACAGCACAAGACTCATCACCCCACTTTCCCACCCCCACAGACACTGAACACTGAGGACACATCCTCTCAATACACTCTCTGAGACTGGAGTGAAAATGGCAGCGACGCGTGGCTCCTTTTATGGAATCCAAATCGTGCGAGAATCCGACAGCGGGATGATGACGTTTTGCCTCGTTCGGGTTCCCGAGTCAGGTGGGAAAACCCGAGCCTGACTCGGAACCGGGATCAGAGCGTGAAGTCTGGTAGGGTTCGGTTCTCTGATAAATGAACCCGCTCATCTCTACCAGTAACCCTGACAAACTGGGAGGAGCCTTCATGCTGCCAAGCACCATGGTCTTGTTGTCTTGTGGCACATTATAATTGTGGTAATGGCAAGGTGTGTGGCAGGTGGTACTGCGTACCCGCTGCCAAATTCTTATGGGTACTCCGTACCCGAGCGTACCCGCATACTTGCACCACTGGTTGCCACCCACAAATAGCCTCTTCCTGTCAATCAGCATGCATATGGATGTGTGATTGGAATTTTCCCACCAGCCTGCCGCTGACCGGCGATACCTGTGGTTGTTTGCCGAAGCTTCTGCGCATTGCGGTGCATACGCATGCTCATTCTATTGTTGATCGCCCGCTATGCAAAAACGCACAGCAGCGATCAGGTCCGATTCGCCCCCTATGTATGTCCAATATTGAGAGCTAGACTGCATCCTATCGATATATTTCTTCTCTTGCACTAAGCTTAGCGCACATTGGTTGATGGTCATACTGTGATGTCAGTGCACCTCCTTCTCAGGTATGAAGTTATGGACCAGGCAGTAGAAGGTAAGAAAGCTCCCCGCTAACAGACACAACAAGGCATGGTGTTGCCAAAGAGGGGCTGCCATATTCCCAATGTGTTGTGGCCATGCCATTTCAGAGGCATCGGCAGCATCTGTGAAGGATTCCTGAAATTTTTTGCAAGGTGTGATATGTTTCTATTTCCAGGGGTTAAAGTGTGTGTGTGGGGGGGGGGGAACGAGATGGATCTGAGTTCCAACACCTGTGATGGCAGGTGAACTAGTACCACCTCCTTTTTTGCCCTGCACAGTAATTCCAAAAGAAAGCCTGCCCTACCACCTACATCAATCGATGCAGCCAGCACTACTGTTACTGATAAGCTACATCCACCTCCCCCTTCCTCAGGTCCTGGTGGCTCCATATTCCCCCTCCATCTACAACCCACACCTCCTGGTACTCACGCACGCTGTGTCTGTTGGACAGCATTCATCCCCTCCCCAGGGGCTTCCTTTTCTGGCATGCCGTACGTGATGTCATGTTGTCACTGCTGCTAAAGTGAAGAGGAGCCATGAAAAGGAGCAGGCTCTGACTCTGTGCATCTTGAAGACAAGATGAGAGGGGGCTGAAGAGACAAGAGAGGCAGGGAAACTCCTGGAGGGAGACAAGATATTGAGCTGCTGGGGAGACACAGGCAGTGAGCTGCTGGAGGCAGAGATGTGTATAAGGGACACTTCTGTGGGCATTATGTGTGAGGGACACTACTACTGTGGGAATTGTGTATAAGGGTCACTACTGTGTGGCATAACGTGTATAAAGGGCACCATTGTGTAGCACAATGTGAATAAAGGGCACTACTGAGTAATGCAACTATAATAAGGGGAATTAATATGTAGTGTAATATGAATCAGGGGCACTACATGCAGTGTAATGTGAATAAGATTGTGCTACTGTGCGGTGTAATTTGAATTGGGGGTACTATTGTGTGACCATACTGCTTCTTTGTGAGATCACTGTCCCTTTATAAAGTATTGAAAGGAGGGCACTAATTTATAGTTTGCAGGGGGGTGCCGAAACACCAGCACTGGCAATGCTTAATGTGAGGGTGGTGGGGTAGGTGGTGGAGTAAATGAGTCCACCACCTCTCCAGGACCACTTTAAGCCCTGCCTATTTCTATAGGGGTCCAACATTTTTATTGCTAGCTCCACACTAAATACAAAACTGCAGATCCCGTCAAAGATATCATCCACCTGTTGCGGTGGAAAAGTGACTACATAAAAGAACAATGAAAAGATCTGTTTACTCATTACTTTCCCTGTGACATAAAATGATGCCAATATGCATGCATACCTCCCAACCTTCTGTACTTGTGTAGCAGGGATACTCGCGCGGCGAAGCTGTGCGCGCTCCCGAGAAGGGGGCATGGCCTATGGAAAAGGGGGCATGTCTTCGCGGGAGGACCCGCGATCGCGAGCCACGCCCCCGTTTTTGTCACTGAGGGGGCATGCCCAGCGCTCTGTGAGCAGCTGGCATGCTCCCTCTCCCTCTGACTCCACTGAATAGACGCTGTGCGCATGCGCACAGCGTCTATTCACCGCTGCTCTGCTAAGCAGAGCAGCGATTGAAAGAGCCTCCCAACTGACCTCCCCCACCGCAGGACACTGTGGCCCGCGAGTGGGACAGCGGGACAGTCCCCAAAAAACTGGACTGTCCCGCGAAAATTGGGACAGTTGGGTGGTATGATGCATGTAATTATTAAAGCAATGTTCTTGTTGTGACTCTGTAGCATAAGAGCTGCGGACTTGCACCTGTGATCCCCACACAATGTGGCAGATGTATTACCTGGAGAAGGCATAAGGAAGTGATAAATCAGTGATAAGTGCAAGGTGATAAACGCACTAGCCAATCAACACCAATATGTAAATTAGCAGGTAGTAGCTGATTGGCTAGTGCGTTTATCACCTTGTACTTATCACTGGTTTATCACTTCCTTATGCCGTCTCCAGGCTTAATACATCTGCTCCATTGAATGTCGTCCAGTGCTAATGAAAAATATAGTTTACCAAAAATGGGAGAAGGGCACATTGTTCTTTGTCTTCCCTGTACTGGCATGCACACACATGGGCGCGCCCACACAGAATCTCCCCATCTTCATTCAAATAAAACAGTGGTCCCTAATTCAATACATTATTTTATCTAGTTTATAAAATTGTAGTCCTTCTGGGCTTCAATATTCTTCCTACACATACAGTAGGCAGCATTTATATTGAGAGAAAAAAAAAATTTCAACTGTGGATCTTTTTTTGTATCAAAAACTACTCATAGAATCCTGTTCCATGGTTATCGGCAAAACAAGAACCACAAAGTATTTATTTGTGGTGCTTATAAGACAAAATAAATATCATGTTTGCTTTAGGTTCCATTTCTTGAATTTCTAATAAAAAAAAAAACATATATACTTTTCTGGCCATTTGGGATATAGGCCCTCATTCCGAGTTGTTCGCTCGCTAGCTGCTTTTAGCAGCATTGCACACGCTAGGCCGCCGCCCTCTGGGAGTGTATCTTAGCATAGCAGAATAGCGAACGAAATATTAGCAGATTTGCTACTAAATAATTATTTGCAGTTTCTGAGTAGCTCCAGACCTACTCACAGATTGCGATCAGCTCAGTCCGTTTAATTCCTGGTTTGACGTCACAAACACGCCCTGCGTTCGGCCAGCCACTCCCCCGTTTCTCCAGACACTCCCACGTTTTTCCCTGACATGCCTGCGTTTTTTAGCACACTCCCGGAAAACACTCAGAAACGCCCCTTTCCTGTCAATCATTCACCGATTAGCACTGAGAGTGAAAATCGTCGCTCGAACACCAGCAAATCTACTAAGTTTTGTGTTAAATAACTTAGCGCATGCACTCTGCGTAACATGCGCATGCGCAGATAGCAGCATATCGCAGCATAGCGAAAATCGGCAACGAGCGAACAACTCGGAATGACCACCATATTTGTTAATGGAATCAGTATGATTTACTGGCGGCCGGGATGCCAGCCGACATCCACGAGTGGGAATAGCCCCTGTGCGGCAGGATTCGGGCCGTCGGCATTGTCAGCTGTAGGGATTCCAGCATCGGTATCTTGACCGCCGGGATCCCAAAAGCTGGCAAATTAAC
This sequence comes from Pseudophryne corroboree, assembly GCF_028390025.1. Taxonomy (NCBI): domain Eukaryota; kingdom Metazoa; phylum Chordata; class Amphibia; order Anura; family Myobatrachidae; genus Pseudophryne; species Pseudophryne corroboree. Next base: position 217,841,298 of record NC_086446.1, read on the forward strand.
GGCATCCCTTGTTGATGTATCAGTAAAAAGATGGATTGTATTTTCTGAAAAATATAAAGTATTGTGAAAAAAATGGGGTATAATTTGTGTGGGTATCACATAAACAAAATCATTGCTATTGTGACAAGCGCAACAAATTACCTCAACAAAAGTGTGAGAAGAGGTGAAAGACGTCTTTTGCACCACGCAAGACATTACTGAGGGTAGATATCTCCTTACTGTGACCGTCCAATAATGCATGTTGTCTCCCAGTATGCATATTCCTATAAATATGAACCCTGAGTCACACAAGTGTGAGTAACAACAGCAACAACCTGCAACTCTGTTTTTCTCCTTTCACTTTTCTTTTCCTTTTATAATGAAAAATAGTTGTTAATGTGTCTTTCATTGTTTGTGATAAATGGCATAGCACACACGGCACCACCTTGCACTTTGTGGCGAAGCTAAATGGAATGACAGAGAAAAACTCAACAACACAACCCAGCAACTATGGATCAGCTTGACACCACTACATTTTTATAAACGCAGAAAATACTGTAGCTAAGTTGTCATAACTAGAGATGTGCACCGGAAATTTTTCGGGTTTTGTGCTTTGGTTTTGGATTCGGTTCCGCTGCCGTGTTTTGGATTCGGACGCGTTTTGGCAGGCTCAATCTAGCACCAGCGATTTCGATGCATGGGGCCGCGCATCGCTATCGCTGGGGGGCATACACATGGCAGATCCGTGCTTAAAATCTAAGCAATCTAGTCAGATCTCCCCGTGTGTACCCCCCTTTACTCTGATGGAATTTAGGCCCAGATTTATTAAGCCTTGGGGAGGGATAAATTGCACTATGAAAATTACCAACCAATCAGCTCATAACTGTCATTTTTCAAACATGGCAGTTAGAAGCTGATTGATTAGTACTTTATCCAAGGCTTCATAAATCTGGGCCACAATGTTTTGGCAACTGAAGCAATCTTAAAAAAAAATGTTTTGGGTTTTTTTTTGTCACATTTTTTACTTTAAAACTTGCCAAAGCCTTTTATATATTCCATCCAAACCACCTTGACCTTCATATACGCTTTTACTTTGAATGTGTTAATACTGTACTTTATAGATCATATTTTTATTCCCTCATTAAGAAAAATGCATACAATTTTCCCAGAAAATGCATAAAATTCCCATTTTAGCAGCATAGCGGGTCAGATGGTCATTAAATTAATATCTGCCTCAGTGTCAAGACTTTAAAAATGGATTACATATTAAAGTCACCTTTGCTGCCATAGAGTCGTAGCTCAATGCTATCTAAGGAATGACTGACTTTGATACCCACAGTTCTGACAAAACCTGAATATAACTCAGTCTGAGTCAGTCTCGTGCCATTTGCAGTTAGCAATTTTTCGCTCCATGTAATAGCATTTCGTGTCACAATCTGTTTAAAAAAAGGGAGACAAACCAAACATCTGATATGATGTGACAAAATGGAATCCAGAGGCTTTGTTTTTGATCTCTATTTCATTCTAAATAAAATATGTATATATAACTAATGTATTATGGAACGGTTTTGAAAACAAATCTAACCTTGTAGAAATGGACATATTTTTTGAGAGTAAAAACTAAACGGATTTAACATAATAAAATAATTTAAATGATTAAATGCGACAGGTTCAGAATTTGCCAGTACAACAGGAGACAAAATTAGAATTCTTACCGCTCTCTATAAAATGAGCATCTCAACCTCTGTCCATCACTTTCAGAAGATTATGATTATTTCATTGAAATACTAACTGTCATGATAGCAACTTATTTAACAGCTTTCTGGTGTGGGTCTATTGCAAACTACAATTCTATTTCAACAACATCATAATTTATCTAGACAAATGTATTGCAAAATTTTGTTATGACACCATTTACTTAGAAAGAGTTAAATACACAAGTATATGGGTAAGTCATTTTGCCCAATAGGTGATCTCACCCTTCCTGCCAATGTGCTTGACAGTAGTCAGAGGCAGCTTTCATCAAACTGCCACCCAATGCTGACAAATGTTCATACAGGTGGTCATTCCGAGTTGTTAGCTCGTTGCCGTTTTTCGCAACGGAGCGATTAGGTGGAAAATGCGCATGCTCTAAGTATTTTAACACAAAACTTAGTAGATTTACACAAGCTCGAGCAACGTTCTTTCCACGCTCGAGTGATCGTAGTGTGATTGACAGGAAGTGTTTTTTTCTGGGAGGTAACTGAGTGTTTTCCGGGAGTGTGCTAAAAAAACGCAGGCATGCCAGGGAAAAACGCAGGAGTGGCTGGCCGAACGCAGGACGTGTTTGTGACGTCAAACCCAGAACTAAATGGACTGAGGTGATCGCAATCTAGGAGTAGGTCTGGAGCTACTTAGAAACTGCAAGGAATTATTTAGTAGCAGTTCTGCTAATCTTTCGTTCGCTATTCTGCTAAACTAAGATACACTCCCAGAGGGCGGCGGCCTAGCATTTGCAATGCTGCTAAAAGCAGCTAGCGAGTGAACAACTCGGAATGACCACCATAGAGTGTTTGTCATCATTCTTGGGCTTGTAAAAACAAGACCAAACAGAATATTGTGCATTTGTTTTTTATTAACGAGATTTGAAAGCTAGCAATAACACTTCTAAGGTAAGTATTCAATTGCATTTTGGGGGTCATTCTGAGTTGATCGCATGTAGCAACTTTTTGCTGCCCGTGCGATCAACTAGACGCCGCCTATGGGGGTGGGATTTTTTGCATAACAAGGCTGCGAACGCTTGTGCAGCCATTCTATGCAAAAACATTTTGTGCAGTTTCTGAGTAGCTTTCAACTTGCTCACCCACTGCGATGACTACAGCCTGTCGGGTCCCGGAATTGATGTCAGACACCTGCCCTGCAAATGCCTTGACACGCCTGCATTGGACTCACTACTCCCAGAAAATGGTGAGTTGCCGCCCCGGAACGCCTTCCTGCTTTCAAACTTCTTGCAATCGCGGCAGCGATCGCTTTCTTATTTTTCTTCTTGTCATTGTCCAGCGACAGCCATCGCTGGGCAATGACGCGCCTGTGCATTGCGGCCGCCGCACATGCGCAGAACCGACCCATTCTCACCACTGTGAAAAACACAGCAGTGTGCAAACGGGTCGGATTGACCCCCTTTGTGCATATGTTTTTTATTAACGAGAATTGAAAGCTAGCAATAACACTTCTAAGGGGAGTATTCAATTGCATTTTGTGCATTTGTTTTTTATTAACAAGACTTGAAAGCTAGCAATAACACTTCTAAAGGAGAGGATTCAATTGCATTTTCCACGCTGATAAGTAATGGGCACCCAACGGTGCTCAGTCAATTATTTTTGGGTGCAAATTATTTATCGCTCACCAAATGCATTACATTTAGCCTAAAAAACGGCTAAACCCATCTGAAATACTTGGCGCAACAAGGAAAATGCCATTTTGGGGTCCAAAAGCCCAAAAGGAGGATGTGTGCAGAAATTAAAGGCGGCACTTGCTTCTGATCGGGCTAACAATTGAAGAGCTGTCGATTGGCCGCTACTTGACAGCATGCAAAAATCATTTGAGTTCTCCCCTAAATGTGTGTATTAATAAAATTTTCTTTTGTCATGTGAAATTTTATTGTTTACAAAACTTGGGGTCACAAAAACATATAAACGGTAGCATGGGGGTACAACCATAAGAAAAAGGGATAAATTGCAGACATATTGGGGGGAATTCAAATGTTTGAAAAGTCAGTTGGGTGTCTGCTTTTTTCTAATAGATAGGAAAAAACAGACACCCAACCGACTTTTCAAACATTTGAATTTCCCGCATTGGCTGACATATCATTTTACACTGGTGTATGAAAACTCTTTCCAACCGAATATATAGCGCTATGCAGCATACATAATGACTAATGTACAAACTTTCATTTTGATTTGCAGTTATCCATTTTTTATCCTATAAATATGGCATTTACTGCACTTAGCTAATATCTATGATGCCGATGTAGAGCAAGGTCTAATCATATGATGGCAATTTGATGAAGGCTCTCTGATTAGAGACAAGTGCACTGGCATAAGAGAGGTTAATCACCCATTGTTCTGAAAGCAGCTATCATATATTTGTTTTTGTTTGTTTTTTGTAGATTATTATCCATTTCTACTCCCTGAAAAATTAATTACAGTATTATAAATCAGCATTTAAATGGTTCTACTGCGATACCATGTTTTCTGATAATGCCTCTGGGAAATCTGGGAAGGGTAGGTACAGGTACAGTATGAGGGGTATTCACAGCCCGATTTGGGGAGAGATGAGTGCTGAGCGAACCGCTCAGCACACATCTCTCCCCCCACTCAGCACAGCGCGATGTGTGCTGAGCGTGCGGGGGGAGACGAGGGGGGCCAGCGGGTGAAATGAGCGACCTGCTAGATTGAAGCGATAGCGATGCGCGAGGCTGCGCATCACTATTGCTGTGAGGGGTACACACGGAGAGATCACAGTTTGAAATCTAAGCAATCTAGTCAGATTGCTTAGATTTTAAGCAGCGATCTCTCCGTGAGTACCCCCCTGTAGGGCAATGCGAATCATGTCACTGTGTACCAATGTCTTAATGCCGGAAACTGCAACATTATATTGCGGGGCAGTGCTGTGATGACATGATTTATACCAAAATACAACAACACACCCCCACCCACTACACTGAGAATTGGTGGGATGCAGGAGGGTAGCCCACTCTCCAAGAAGGCTGGATAACCATGTACAATCATTGGATGCACTTAACAGATGATCAACTTGGGCAGCACATTTTCATAGTGGTAGCTTTGCTATTTCACAGCATTGACATCTATTGGTGTGTAGTATATATGTTCTCCACGTGTTTGGATGCATTTCCTTTGAATGTTCCGGTTTCCTCCCACACTCCAAAAGCATACTGTTAAATTCTGACATAGTAGTATGTTGTGTTCAAGCGGCATGAGATTTGGACTGTAAGCTCTATTGCAGCACAGACTGATGTGAATGACTGAACATTCTCAATAAAGTGCTGCTTAATTTATCTGCAATACATAAATTACATATATATATATATATATATATATATATATACTGCATGTTGAAAACTAGATGAGTCACAAGAGATGAATGGCCCTCATGTAGTGTGCCTGTTGGGACCACCACCCACAGTGCAGAAAGATGGTGATTTTAGTCACATGGACAGTGTTTTATAGGATCCCAAGAGAGGCAGGAATACCTTCTGATAATGAGACTATCTATCATCCTTGGGTCTGTATGGTTTAAGGCTAGAACTCAGGACATCTCTGTTATTGTGCCAGCTCAAGCAAGGGAGTTGGTTTAGTGACAGAGGACAGACAATTAATCTCAAGCACCAAAGTGATAAAGAGAGAAGAAATAGTCACACTAGATGTTTTCCCTCCTGCATGCACATGAATCACTTAAATATCTTATTTCTTTATCAAATGTCCACATTTTACACAATTTGTAATGTAATAAATTTGAACTCTGAATAACAGCTGTGGCAGAAGTGTCTGTTGTAATTTGTTTTTCCACTTTATGCTGCTTTTACAGAACTGATGAACACACATGGCAGAGACCACCCCAGTAATATGACATTACAGTAAATATATGAAAAAAGTCTATAAAGGTACATTATTCAGTGATCAACTTCCCAAATTATCAAGTACTTGACAGGCATTTAACACCACTATATTTATCTACAGTATATACTAGTATCTGTTTGTATTGTGTAGCCCAGTTGTACTGACTTAAATCACAGATAGACTACATACAATACACACATATCTATACACACACACACATATATTAGAGATGAGCGGGTTCGGATCCCTGAGATCCGAACCCTACCGAACCTCCCTACCCGAGTCCGGATCCGAGTCAGGCTCAGGTTTTCCCGCCTGACTTGGAAACCAGAAAACGTCATCATCCCGCTGTTAGATTCTCGCGGGGATTGGATTCCATGTAAGGACAAGCATGTCGCCGCCATTTAACTCCAGTCTCGGAGAGTGTAGTGAGAGGACGTGTCTCCGTCCTCAGTGTCTGTGTGGGCGGGAAAGTAGGGTGGCGATTCCAGTGCTGTCTTTTGCTGCTCAGTCCAGTGTAGTGTCTTATGCTGCATCAGTCCAGGCAGTCACAGTGATGGTGTCCTCTGCTGCTATATGTCCCCAGTGCTGCTGTATAAGTCCCTTGCAGTTTTGCTGTGTTGTCTTGCATCAGACCAGAGGTAGTGTCTTGTGCAGCATCAGTCCAGTGACCAGTCACAGTGGTGGTGTCCTCTGCTGCCATATATCCAGTGTTACTGGCGTATAATTCCCGTGATACTTGCGTATAATTCCTGTGATACGGGCGTATAATTTTGTGATACTACCATATAATTCCAGTGATATTGCCGTATAATTCCCGTGATACTGACGTATAATTTCAGTGATATTGCTGTATAATTCCCGCGATACTGGTGTATAATCCCAGTGATATTGCCATATAATTCCTGTAATACTGGCATATAATTCCCGTGATACTGCCGTATATAATTCCCGTAATACTGCCATATAATTCTAGTGATATTGCCGTATAATTTCTGTGATACTGGCGTATAATACCCGTGATACTGCAGTATAATTCTAGGGATATTGCTGTATAATTCCTGTGATACTGCCGTATAATTCCCGAGATACTGCTGTATAATTCCAGTGATATTGCTGTATAATTCCTGTGTTACTGGCATATTGGGGGTAATTCTGAGTTGATCGCAGCAGAAACTTTGTTAGCAGTTGGGCAAAACCATATACACTGCAGGGGAGGCAGATATAACGTGAAGAGAGAGTTAGATTTGGGTGGGTTATTTTGTTTCTGTGCAGGGTAAATACTGGCTGCTTTATTTTTACACTGCAATTTAGATTGTAGATTGAACACACCACACCTAAATCTAACTCTCTCTGCACATGTTATATCTGCCTCCCCTGCAGTGCACATGGTTTTGCCCAACTGCTAACAAAGTTCCTGCTGCGATCAACTCAGAATTACCCCCATAATTCCAGTGATATTGCCGTATAATTCCTGTGATCCTGGCGTACAATTCCAGTGATCCTGACGTATAATTCCAGTGATCCGGCCGCATAATTCCAGTGATCCTGCCGTATAATTACAGTGGTACTGGAGTATAAATACAGTCCAGTGATACTGCCATATATGTCCATTGATACTGCCGTATATGTCCATTGATACTGCCGTATATGTCCAGTGATACTGCCGTATATGACCACTGATACTGCCGTATATGTCCAGCGGTACTGCCGTATAATTCCAGTGATCGTGCCGTATAAATCCAGTGATCCTGCTGTATAATTCCAGTGATCCTGCCGTATAATTACAGTGATCCTGCCGTATAAATGCAGTAATCCTGCCATATAAGTCCAGTGATCCTGCCACATAATTACAGTGGTACTGGGTTATAAGTCCAGTCCAGTGATACTGCTGTGTATGTATATATATATATATATATATATATATACATACCCTGTTGCAAAGCGGATTACTGAGGCCATAACAACTATACTGGTATTAGACATGCATCCGGTATCCGCCATTAGTGCCGTGGGACTGCAGTGCCAACCCTAGATGGGCCAGGTGTTTGTGCCGCACACTTGTGTCGCTTAGCTTAGTCATACAGCTACCTCATTGCCCTCTTTCACTTCTTGGCATGATGTGCTGTTTGGGAACTATTTTATTTTTAAGTGCCCTCCTGTCTGACACTGCAATGCCACTCCTAGATGGGCCAATTGTTTGTGTCACTTAGCTTAGTCATACAGCAACCTCGGTGCACTTCTTTTTCTTCTTTGCAATTGCATCATGTGCTGTTTGGGGCCTATTTTTTAAATCTGCCATCCTGTCTGACACTGCAGTGCCATTCCTAGATGGGCCAGGTGTTTGTGCCACACACTTGTGTCGCTTAGATTAGTCATACAGCAACCAGGGTGCACCTCTTTTTCTTCTTTGCATCATGTGCTATTTGAGGCCTATTTTTTAAATCTGCCATCCTGTCTGCCACTGCAGTGCCACTCCTAGATTGGCCAGGTGTTTGTGCCGCACACTTGTGTCACTTAGCTTAGTCATACAGCCACCTCGGTGCATCCTTTTGGCCTAAAAACAATATAGTGAGGTGTAAGGTGTTCAGAATAGGCTGGAAAAGAATGTTATTGAGGTTAATAATACCGTAGGATCAAAATTACCCCCAAATTCTGTGATTTTAGCTGTTTTTATGTTGTTGTTTTTTTAAATCATCCAAAACCAAAACACGAAAGGGTGGTTTTGGCAAAACCAACCCAAAACCAAAACACGAGCAGGAAATTAGAACCAAAATCAAAATGCCGCACGTCTCTAATATATATATATATAACACACACACACACACACACACACACAAGGGGAGGTAAAACCTGTGTGTGTGCGTGTGTGTGTGTGCGTGTGTGTGTGTGTGTGTGTGTGTGTGTGTGTGTGTGTGTGTGTGTGTGTAAAAAAACACAATACAAGGATGCCTCATAGTGTAATTTATAAAACATATATAATACACTTTGGTTGAGTTATGCTTTCTCTCTTCCCTAAGATCCAGAAGCAGATTTACCGCAAGGCAACATAGGCAGCCGCTTTGGGCCTGGCAGGTCTCAGGGGGGCCCGGCCAACAGGGCTGTATTACAGACAGCAGCTGAATGAGTGATAAAAATTGCACTGGCCAGGCTGGCTGAATGCTTTCAGGTTCGGACAGACTCCCGGGCCCGCCTACCCCCCAGCACATACTCATACACCTGCAGGGTGTCCGTATGGAGCGTGTCTGCCAGTGTTGGGGGATGTGCCACTGACTGTGCCACGTGGAGAGGATAGTGCAGGGAAAGGAGCATATCACATGTTGGCTGCCGGCTGTCACAGTTATGCGGGGAGGGGGGGTGATACAGCCGGCAGCTAATAGCCGGAGAGGAGAGCCAGCACTGTGATTGGGGGCGGAAGAGGGAGAGACAGCCGGCAGAGTGATCCACAGGATGGGGGAGAAGCAGAGCCAGCCAGCACTGTGTTCCTGGGGAGGGGGTGAGATACAGCTGGCAGAGTGATCCGGGTAGGCAGCCGGCAGTGTGATCTGGAGGAGGGGAGACGCTATTGGGCTGTGGGGAAAGGTTTCTTTGTTCTGAGAGGCTGCTGTGCGTGGTGCTGGGGATAGCCCCCAAACCATATATAGCTATACACTCTGCCCTGCTGCTATATTTAGAGTATGCTTATATGTTATATATAATAATTCAAGCACTGACGTACCATCTGGCACTTGAGCAGGCCTATGGAGGCAAGAATGTCCATCGGAACATGACTGCAATTGTGTCTTTGGATGCAGTTGCTGGCCGGGACACACCTGCATCTACCCACCTGCCTGTTGCTACCAAGAATGCTCCACAGTTACCTGCTCCATGAATAGCATGAAGCAGAGAAAAGCTCTGTTTTCTGCAAAGCAGGGCTTTTCTCTGCTTTATGAATAGACCTCTAAATATTTTTTGTTTTTATTTATTTTCTTATCAGTGTAGTCATCTACCTATGTTTATTTAGCCTGTACTTGCCCTGTATTGTCTTCAGCTGTAAAGCCCTGTACACTCTGGGTGAAACACTAGATGATAGGAACGATAACAATCTTAATAGATCTATTGATACTAGGCATACATCTAGTGTGTATGCCTGACTGATGAACAATGCTCGCGCCGTAGGTCATTCATGTTCGGGTATTATTATTTATCCAACATGTAGCTATACTTTAACTATATCATTGAGCTGCAGGTTTGGGGAGTGCGGGGATGATGTCACTGAACGATATCGTTAATCGATATTGTCCAGTGTGTATGCACTGGCGATCTCCCCTAATTAGCAATCAACAATATAGCGCTGATTGCTAATTACGGGAGGTCGCCCATTGTGTTAAGTCATAGTTAAGTCACTGTTTTCCTGATTTGATTATTTGTTTATGTAATTGGGCACTGCAGATTCCTTGTGGTATCATATAAATAAAGGATACTACTACTACTACTACTACTACTACTACTACTAATAATAATAATAATAATAATAATAATTCAAATTATAAATATCTACAGGCTATTATTTACTGTGCGCCAATGGAGTATGTTGTATATATTCTATCATTTTGGATGGCAAATGAGAAAATGTTTTTGAGGACACTTGTTAAACATTCTACCAGGCGGACTCCTGATGTGATGATGTGATGCATGCATCGCTCAATCACTTATACAGTCAAAGCCACATCACAGGTTACGCCTGATATAGTGTATGTATATATTGTTGAAGAGCAAGTTACTGTATATCACATTTCACAATAACATACAGTACATCAAAACTGACAGCAATACAAATCAAAAATAACTTGCTTGTTAGACCTTAGGGTCTTCCATTTAGCAAAATTATTTGAAAGGACCAAAGAACTAATAAAGAGGATTATAGCCAGTTTTGTACATAAAAATATAGTGGGTTGTCATTTATTAGTGTCACCTTTAATACTGTAGATATAGTTTTTTTGCTGGAGGATTTACAGTAGCTTTGCAATGTTACAGTGTGGGCAAAGCTTCTTAAATGCGGAGCTTCTCGGTTTCAAGACCAGCCCACATGCTAATCTGCTCCGGGTACCAATCATGGTTGCTACACTCTACCAGTTTACTAAAATGCTGTTTTTTTGTTGTTGTTTTTTGTGAGGGGTTGTATTTTTCAGGCAAAACTGTACATATGTTCACGATTGCAAATAACTGTCTGAATCAGGTGTCTGAATCAGGTAAGCAGTACACTTCTCGCTACTAAATAAATAACATAACTATTTGTACTTGCACAGTGTATACCAAGAAAAGCAAATCACTGTCACTGTATTCTTTGCAGGAGCAGAACTCACAGAAGACAAGTTTGACAAAAAACAAATCAATTTTATTTGTTATACAGTCACCCCTCCAGTTTGCTACCTCTCACACATGGCCTTAAGCAACTGCTTCCATCTTTGAAACATTTTACTCTTGTCTTTTCCCTGCAGTCAAAATACAACCTCAGGAACAATAACTGATGAAAATATAAATCTAGAGTTCAGTGGCAGAGAACAACCTACAGATCCATCTATTCTGACCTTGTGCGTTTGCATTTGTATGTATGTGTGTACATATGAGTATGTATGCATGTATATGTGTACTGCGTGTATGTGCATGTTTTGTTTGTCTGTTTGTATATTTTATATGTATGTCTGACTGTCTATATGGGTATACTTAAATATTGTAGGTTGAAGTCTTAACAATAGCCAGAGGTACAGATGTGTCCTCACTTGTTGGTTGTCCATACGCCATACAGCGTAAGTCGCCTGACACGACTGAGATACCCTGAGAGAAGTTTCACACCATATTTTTCTTTACATTTTGCATCTTAGTTGCATTGCAGAAGTGTCGAAACACCACTCATACCAGAGGTGCAAGGCTGCAACCTTAATGGCAATGGAATTGGTTTCACATACGGGCATAGTCAGACGAAGCACAACAGAACTTGGTGTGAGGCTAAGCCATTGCTGCTCCCATCTAAACCCCCTTTGCACAGAGTCAGACTCAGTTGCACATCAAATCGATCAATGTAAGCAAGCAATGTAGTTTTGTCACTCCCAGTTGTTGTAGTCCTGCAAATAGATTGCACACTTTTAGTGAGAAAGACGCTCAGTATGGCCGAGACGCCAGGGATCTGGCACACCAAGAGGGCTTATTTGGCGTGACTGAAGCAACAATAAGAAAGGACACATCTGGATGTCACAAGAATATACAACTGGTAGAAGTCCATGGCTCTATCACCATATCTGACATATTGTATCCTTATTGTTTACATTTTTGGATAATACTCAAACAAGTGCAAAATTGACCAAAATTCAAAAGCTACTTACCATAATAGCTGTCATAAAACACAATAAATTTTTGCCATCGAAGTTCAGTGACTAGTTTCAACATCACATCATTGAGGCGTACTGATGGTCTAGCAGCCAAAGTGTATTCCTCTCCATCCACGCTAGGGTTAAAGTGACAGACTGTTCGTGGTGAGACAGCTGTGTTGCGTTGTATGAATATATGTGGGATGTGCATGGCATTTGTCAGCGACTGAAGTGCATTTGCTGAGGCACAACCAGTAGAAGTCACTAAGGCTAGAATCCCCTGTGTCATCAAGTCACAAGCTGTAAGACAAAAACAATGAATATGGTTACAATTTACAACCAAAAGACTTTTTTTTTTTTTTTACTATGTAACTTTTTTACTATATAACTAGTGATGTGCGTTGAGGTGAGACAGAGTATTTCCTGCCATACTCCAGTATACACCAAAGTTTTGACTAAAAAATATATATATGAAAAATGCAAAGATGATATTATAAATATATACTTTGTATTATTCTAATCATTTTTATAGTCTCTGGAGTATAAGGTCTATGACAGGTGAGGCAGTGCCTTCCCTGCCTACCTTATCTGCACATCTCTGATGAAAACTCACTGCTGTATATACTGCTGCACCTGCATATAATGCCTACATGAACCCTTGGGCTCATATATTGGGGCCCATTTATCAAGCCTTGGAGAGTGATAAATAGCACGGTGATAAAATACCAGCCAATCAGCTCCTAACTGTCATGTTACAGGCTGGGTTTGAAAAATGACAAGAGCTGATTGATTGCTACTTTATCACTGCAAATTATCACTCTTCAAGGCTTGATAAATCTGGGCCTTCTCAGCCATTTACCTCAGCACATGTCATTACAAATAACACAGCCCAAGATATCAGATTTACTAATGGATGTTATAAGAGTAGCAGTAACGGGATGCGGGGATCCCGTCCAGCGGGATCTCGTACTGATCCTGCAGTAACACTGAAATACTGTATGTTTAGATTCTGGCTATTTTTTGATCGTAGGTATGCCAGAAGTGCCTTACACCGATACAATAAATGAGTGGTCAACAGTGACATGTGCAGCACAGAGGTCAAAGAGAAAAAGAGAATTAGAAGTAAGTAGTTGTCTGTAGATTCAGCAGTGATCAAAATGATCACCTTAGTTAATGCTGCAGCACATCACTGCCTCACACTGACAGCAGCACAGCACTGCCTCACTAACAGCACCACATGACCGCCTCACACTGACAGCAGCACATCACTGCCTCTGACAGCAACACATCACTGCCTCACACTGACAGCAGCACATCACTGCCTCACAGTGACAGCATAACATCACTACCTCACCACTGCCTCACACTGACAGCATAACATCACTACCTCACCACTGCCTCACACTGACAGCTGCATATCCCTGCATCATTGGCAGGAGCACATCTCTGGCTTACTGACACAGCGGCACATCTCTGCCTCACTGACAGCGGCACATCTCTGCCTCACTGACACTGGCACATCTCTGTCTCACTGACAGCAGCACATCTCTGCCTCACTGACAGCAGCACATCTCTGCCTCACTGACAGCAGCACATCTCTGCCTCACTGACAGCATGTGAAAGTAGGTACATAATGTAAATAACTAAAATAAATGTTTTCGCACTTTTGTTTATATGTGCATGCGCTCTGAGTCCACACTTACATCTGTGACTCACTTAGCATTTCTTCAGGCTAGCTCAGAGCAACTCTCACATCTCCAGCTCCATGGGATGGTTGGGGGAGGGGGTCTGTTCGACCATCAGTGTACACACTTAACTTACGTCCTGTTCCCTCACCTCCTGTCCTCAACAATGGCCGCTGGCCGGCTCCAATATCTGAAGACCAACTTCACCCACTTCTGAACCCCACACAGACAGAGGGGGGTCAGTCGCACGGTCACACGTGGGTTGCCCAGCACTCACTGCCGTAAGATTTGCTGCACTGGAACACCACGAGGGCACATGCCACATAGCAAAAGGGAGGACTGGACGCACAACATGGGAGATTCATTCTCTGCTTCCCCAGCGCTGCCTGCTTTCATTTCTACAGCAGTCAGTGCTGAAGCTCTCCTTACAGAGAGTTGGTAAGGGGTGGATGCAGACGGTACACCCACAGGACAAATGTGATACATGAAAGGCACCGTCTGCCCACCCCTAGTTACGGGACATCACTGACAGCAGCACATCCCCACTTCACTGACAGCAGCACATCCCCGCCTCACTGACAGCAGCACATCCCACCTTACTGACAGCAGCACATCCCCGCCTCACTGACAGCAGCACATCCCTGCCTCACCGACAGCAGCACATCCCTGCTTCACTCACAGCAGCACATCCCTGTCTCACTGACAGCAGCACATCCCCGCCTCACTGACAGCAGCACATGCCCGCCTCACTGACAGCAGCACATGCCCGCCTCACTGACAGCAGCACATCCCTGCCTCACTGACAGCAGCACATCCCCGCCTCACTGACAGCAGCACATCCCTGCCTCACCGACAGCAGCACATCCCCATACCTCCCAACTTCTTTAAAATGTAAATAGGGACATGCTGTAGGTGGAGCTTCGGGCAGAGGGGGCAGGGCCTCACATTAAGGGGGTGGGGCCTATTGCCACATCCCCCATTTTTGATCTTTTGGGGGCGTGTCCAGCGCTCCATGAGCTGCTGGACAGCCCCCGGCTCCCCTCCTTGTGCTGATAGATGCTATGCACATGCGCACGGCATCTAGTCAGTGTGATCACCGGCTGCTTTGCAAAGCAGAGCAGCGGTGATCACTACTTCTCCCAACTGCCCCCTGCCCTCGAGACACTGCAACCCGTGGGAGGGACATCGGGACAGTGTCCAAGTAGCACTGAAATCGGGACAGTTGGGAGGTATGCATCCCTGCCTCACAGACAGCAGCACATCCCTGCCTCACAGACAGCAGCACATTCCTGCCTCACTGACAGACATACACATTTCTGACAGAAGAATTTCAACTATTTTATTCACTTATACTGTAATCCTGTTATATGTTTATGCATCAAACATAAAGCAGTTAAACAGCCTATTTTTAACTATTTTTTCCTCCTATTCTGTATCTGTTTTACCCTGTTTCATTACAACAGGGACCATTCACCCTCGTGCGTCACAAGACACACCAAGGTATCCGTATATCAGAGCGCGATCTCATACCCAAGAGTGTTATATCTATTACATTATTATTATTACTTTTATGTGCATACAGGTTTTACCATTTAATCATATCCAATAGTTTGGCTTAGTTTCAATTTTTCAATCCTACCGATTCTTATCAGTCTGTAATGCAATCTGACTTTAAAATTGTTTTTATGTCTATGGAAACTAACAGTCATTAGAATTGTGGACAACCATATGTATTGGACAGGTCAGTAATGGACATCTTAGAGAAAAAAGTCGGAATTACCATGTCATCAATTAAATTTTAAGTATCTTAAGTAAATCCAAGCGCTGTCTTTTAAAATGAAAAATTTAAATGCCAAAAATGTTGGTGATAACTGCAAAGACAAAAAGGTTAATAGATAGCACTATTTCAAGTATACTCGTAAGTAGAATGTATAATTAGAAATCACTTTAATCTTTCAGTGAATCTCTCTGTAATAATGTAATGTAGCCATTATTGGAAGCTCTTGGTTTCATTACATTAGTTGCATGTGAAGAGCCCCCACTTCCTTTCTACTTCATGCTCTTCTGGCACAAACCGTAAAGTCTCAAATAAAATGTGTTTTAGCCAATAAGCATTTCCCAATTTCTAATGACCATTTGTTTGCTACTGATTTTATTTTTATTAGATTTGGATGTAAGTGATCTAGCAGCATCAGTAAAGTACATTAGCTAATATCTGTAGCTTTAATGTATTTTGTGGCACACCATGGGATACATAGCATGTTTATTTATTTGTCCTCAAGCACACATGGTATTTAGGACGGGATACGGTTATGTGACGCTGGAATCCCGCCCGGTGGCAAGCCCCACAGTTGGCATGCCGACTAACAGGGACTATCCCACTCGTGGATGTCCACGACACCCATAGAGTGGGAGTAGAACCTGAGGCGAGCACAGCAAGCCACTGAGCCCGCCACGTGACGAGCGCAGCGAGCCAAAAAGGGACTTTGTTGCACTCACTTCCCCACATAGGCAATCTAAACACCGGGATCCCGGCATCGGTATGGTGACCGGTGGTATCCCAACTTCCAGTCACCAATACTCAACTCTTTAGGATTTAAGACCTCATTCAGCTTGTATCGCTATTGAAAAAAAAATTGCAATTTTCTCAATACTGCTACTGCTGAATATTGCATGTGAAGAGCCGCCCAGAAAGAAAAAGACACCCACCAATACAATCGCAAAATTGCATAACTGCGATGCATAGCCAGAAATCGAGCACTGTCAACAGTTGCGGATGACCCAAGGCTACTTAGAATAATGAGAATGCAGTTGCACTGGGCACCATGTTTTAAGTCGCAACAATCGCAGCTGACATCAGATGTACGCCCAAAAAATGGCCATGACACGCCTGCGTTTTCTCAACCAATCCCCGCAAATGCCAAATGTGCCCGCCTTCTGTCAATCAGCCTGTGATCACATACTGGCGAGGTGCAATCGCAGAAGAATCGCAAATCATGGGCCACTCATGCGCAATGCGTTTGCAACACATACACAGTTATCCAATGAATTACTAATTTGCAATTTAGCAAATTTGGAACCGAAACTGAATAAGGCCATTAATCAGGATTGTAAAATTCACTTTCATTGCTCTGACGCGGGATTGTAGTATCTACAGGCAATTGCAGAAGTGGCTATATGTCCTTACTGTCATCACCAACTTATAGCTAGGGATCTGAAGGTGCAGCACAGAGCCACAGTTAATAAACAAGTATGGACAATAATTACTAAATATATTTTACTATGAACAAGGTGATTACATTAAAAAAATTAGTGCTAAATGGTCTCACTTTGATATACTGTGTACTGTTTCTGTAGTAGACAGTTGGTGACTATCTAATATTCAATGTAATTAAACAAAAATCCAATTTGTGTAGGATGACATATTTGCAGTTGCATTCACTAATGGAATGAGCTCCAAATATTGACTTTCACATACATTGAGATTTTGTAACCACGTCTGTGTCTGGCACAGGTCCAGCTTCTCATACTCTGGTTGCTAAAGAAATAGTGTTAACATTGGTAACACAATGTCAAATCTTAGTGGGATGTTATGTTCTCCAAGAGTAACCATCAGCAGCTCTTTATACACAAGTATACTTTCACTTGACATTCATGCTATCAATTGTGACCCAGCAATATCTTATTAATTTAAACACTGCCCATAAACATTGGGCTAAAGCATTTCCTATTAGAACGCGAAGACTCAGGATGAAAAGAAATATACGCACAGAAATAGTAGAGACGAGCAGTTTGGTTTTGCTGAAACAGGACAAACCTGAACTTTTGGGTTTTGAGTCGAACAGATTCCTAGCTCAGATCACTTTGGGGTTCCGAGTAGATCCGAATCCCTCTTTGGGTCTTCCCACCAAGTTCAGATCTTGCGTGTTTTGTGTTGTCCCTCTCTTGTGATTTTATACAGGAGAGTGTATAGAGAGGGTGTGGGCTGTAGTTCATGCTGCAATACTACATACTAGCATCTAAAGGGGTGATTCAGATCTGATCGTAGATGTGCTAAATTTAGGACATCTACGATCATTTACTCTGACATGCGGGGGGACGCCCAGCACAGGTCTAGTCCGCACCGCATGTCTGGCCCTACCCCACCCGCAAGGTTGTAAAAACTTTTGTACCCGCTGAGTAGTTCCCTGCCAGCGCAGCTCCTGTGCACTGGCAGGCCGCTACTCGCTGCATGTGATGTCACGCAGCTGCCACGGCCCGCCCCCGTCCAGACACGCCTCCGCTGTCTGGACCACGCCCCTGCCAACAGCGTTCTGACACCATTGGCACGCCCCCTCTCACCCCACGCCCGCCTCTGCCTGTCAATCAGGCAGAGGCGATCGCAGCCCAGAGATTCTGTTAGCATCTCACTGGGCTCCTGATGTGCGCACGTACAGTACACTCCACATAGGGATTCAGACTGTGCGGTCCAGTCTGAATTAGGCCCTAAGTTACATGATTTTAGCTGTTTTTAGCCATTTTTACAGAAATCCACTTCCAAAACACTTGAGGGCGACAATTATTTAGGCCCAAAATCAAAGCACAGGTGTCTAGACAGGTGGAGATCAGATGTTAACTGAAGTTAAATACTTTGCCCTTTCTGGCTGCAGATGTAACCATCCAAAGTGAAGTACAGTAATAACAGTATCAATTACAGTGGCCCCATACATGCAAGATATTGCTGTGTTCTGCTTATCCTTTGTCTAGTATCTGCAACATTTTCCTAAACAGTTCAAGGCTACAACTATACATTCATTGTCGTTTTAGGTTTCAGGTCCGGAAGTAATTAATGTATATGACGTGGACCCCCACATCCCACCATCCAAGTGAAAAAGGCCAATTATAAGAGAAAAGCCTAAACATTCCAATAGTTCTATATTTTTTAGGGTGAAAGCATCAGATTACGAATGTCATTCAGTTCCTTTTAACAATGATTTAATCCAGAATGATGTTCCAGACACAGTCCAGGAATCAAAAAATCTCACTAGAGTCCAGAGATGACCTGAACGTTATGTCCCCAGTGGTCTTGACAATACTGAGGCGGCACAGCGAAACTATACATCGCAGCAGGAAGAGACTGTAAGAAATCTGCTTCAGCAGAGCAGCTTTCGGGAGTACCAGGGACCTGCGGCACAGCGAGCCACAGTTATAGGACTCAGGATAGAAGTAACATGATTCCAAAGCCTATTTGAATTCTTAAAGAACAACAATAGAATTGTAAAAAAATTCAAGTTATTAAAATTTACAACTGACTTCCATAAGGAAAATTAATTAAAATTAAATGTAAGAGGAAATTATTATCTTGCTTAAACAGGTGTTAGAAATTCCAGTACATGAAGCAGCTGCATTATGATAGCTTAAAGGGATAATAAACCCCAAACACTCACTGAATTTGCATAAACTGGATGTCACTGTCCTGTACTGCTACAGGTATGCTATCACTTTTTGAGATAATTTAGTCAGATAAATTGCTGCTCCATGAAATTCATTTTTTTATTGATTTTTATTGCTGGATATTATCACCACCTCAGATGCGCTACCCTCCTTGGGTAATCTAACCATAAAAAGGTGGCATAGATCATACCATATGCAGAACTGGACTGGCATAATGGAAAATATAGGAAGTCCGCCACTAGACCATGAAGCATAAATAACTTCAAGTATCCATATGTGCCTGGCACACACACATACACACACACACACACACACACACACACACTAGATAGATAGATAGATAGATAGATAGATAGATAGATAGATAGATAGATAGATAGATGCTGAAATGTATTATAAATATATTCATGAAAGGATGGTAGCTCCGATAGGAGAACGTCCCTGAGACGGATTAGAAGTGATGGGATTGCTAATTCTGACCACTCAAGTGCAACGACCATTGCGGACGATGGCTCCTTCTGAATTATCTCCCAGTAACTTCTGTAAAGTATAACTGATAGTGCTACAGCGGCTAATGCATCTTTAGATGGCGTTAGCTGCCGCATTCCAGAGCTTGGCAAATCTAAATCTAATCTAGACCAGCAGCCCCCTTAGAAACATATATAGCTGATATCTTCCACAATCCCTCCATGTACAGTAACATTTGGGGGATGCTTAATATTTGCTGGTACCTACAATTATTTGAGAAATAAGCCCCCTAGTCTTTTTGCTGGTTTAGAGCAGTGACAGGGCAGACAAAGAGGAAGGGCGCTATGCCAGTTCCACTCAACTAGTGAATTATATTTCTCAATTAATTCATTCTACATTTATGTCCCACTGAATGGTTTTTAAATATCTGCTGATCCCATAAAAAAATCCCACATGCCTGCTTTACATCTTAGAATTGTCTAGATGGATTCCTCTTTTCAGCGAAGGTAAGATATCTCTCCTGAATGCAGTTGTAGCATCACTGAATTAAATTTAACACTTCACTTTAAGATTAAAAAAAAAATCTTTCCTTATTCTCTTTATTAATGACCTTGTAGAGGGCCTACAAAGTAACATGTACAGATATGCTGATGGCGCAAAACTATGTAGGATTATTAACACATAGCTAAACAATAACTTGCTACAGGAAGATTTAAACAAAATGGCATACTGGGCTGTGAAATGGAAAATTAAATTTAATGTAGATAAATGCAGTTATGCACCTAGGCCGAGGTACAGTAACAACTATATTACTTTCACATTAAATAGCAGGAAGCTTAGTAGAGTGCCAGACAGCGGCTGCAAATGTGAATATAATGCAACAAAAGTTAATAAACGCATGCAATTAGCAGTGGTGTAAGTCACCAGTGAGGCCACATTTAGAAAAGGGGGTACAGTTAGGCACCTTGCTGTGACAACATAGAATTCAACAGAGGATAGACCTCTTATTTGCTTCTTTCTGGGTCAACACAATTAAAATTTGAGAACGGATAAACTTTAATGCTGGATGTCTTTTTTTAACCTTACTAGTTACGTAACACTGACTAACTTGGACTCATTAGTACTTTATATTTGCTAATCTAGACGACAGATGTGTCCTCTAAAGGCCACCATACATTACTGCGACTTGTCTGAGGCACATTTCCCTTGAACTCCCTCGACAGTTCCCCAGGAGTGCTTCCATCCGATTTGGTACTTGATGTTCCATTTTTACATGCGATTGTATCGTATACGATATTTCACATGCTGCTGCCACTGTGTGGGTGGGTGGGTTCGTCCAGATAAAAGCCACTCAAGTGAAGACATCCGAAAAATCTTATGCAATATGTTGCAGGTGCTAAAAAACTAACCGCGATGTGCACCTAATGGCTGCAATTCCGATTTATCCTATGTACAGCACGTCCGTCCACCGACTCAGCCCCTATGCACACGGGACCACGCATCGGATCAGATTTCAAACACCTATGATTTGGCCAGTTTTCACCCAATTTCTCGGGCCAATATGTCAGAATCTGGTGAAAAGAGCCCATATCTGAAAAGTGTACAGCCAGCTTTACATCTTTGCTCCGTGCGCTACAAGTGACTTGTAGCGCACGGAGCAAAGATGTAAAGTTGGCTGTACACAAGTGCAGTTTGACTCGGTAGCGGCAAGCATCTTTTTTGTGGTTTTTTCCTGCAAAAATGCTTCACAGTGTAATGCAATAGAACACACGACCAGTTTCTGCTGATTAAAGTGATATGTAGCATGACTATATTCTGAGTGTAACTGTATTTGCATACAATATATTATGTTACAGTGTTTTCCTGGAAAACACTGTAAAGTTGCTTTTCAGATGCAGCCGCAATTACACACAGATATACATATACATGCTGCATATAATTTTAATCAGCGGGATTTGTTTATGCGTCCTATTGCATTCGTTTGTGACTAAGGCGCATTTTCGCAGAAAACCCCCCAAAAAGACGTTCAGCGCTACCAAATCCCATTATGTCATGGTGCAACATGAATGGCTGTTTAGCGTGACTGCAGCAAGGATGTAAGAGGACACATCTGTACATTAATAGCTTCCTTTGCAGGTAGTTAGAATACTTATATATTCGGGTCGGGATGGAAGTGTGAAGGGTCCATTCGCAAACGCAGGTGGGGTGGGTTTCTGGGTGCTTGAGACCCCCCACCTCTTGACAATTGGCAATAGCAATGGTATATAATATGATTACTAGAACTGCCGCCACATCATGCCGTTTAAGAGACAGAGCAGAGCTGCTACACATGCCCAGTGGTAGCAGCTTCTTCTACCAAGTTTGCTGTGTGTGCGGATCTGAGTCCTCAATCAGTGCTCTGGACTAGAGAGTAGCTACCAGGTAGAAGAGACAGTAACCTTACCATGAGGTGGGAGAATGTGTGCTTAGAAAGTGCAGTACTGGTTCTATTATGTTTGTTTGTTTGTTTGTTTATTTATTTACTATGGTATATTTAACCTTTTAATGACCACTTTCTTTGATACAGCCTATACTAGTATAGACCATCTATAGTGTTACATATTAACACTGTATTCCATACAGTATCCACTGTAATAAAAGACCAATGTTTACAATAATGTCCAGGGTCGTTAGTAGGTTCTTATACCGCTCTCCCAGACTCCTGCACTTGCTCCAACGTTCCGCAGAGTAGGAGATCATGCATTGGCATTTGGAAACCCCCCTCTAGAAATCCTGTGTTTGCCACTGCGGTCCAATGCCGGGTCGCACCTGGGAAGGACCAGTTTCCAATTCCCGGGCGTGGCCCGGTATTGTGGTGTGAAAGCAGTATTACTGTACTGCAGAGATAGAATAACAGAATGCATGGGGACAATGCATTGTAATGTTTGCAGTGGGCTGTCTGTCATGGGCACGTCATCAAACAAAACAGGCCTAGACAATACGTCGGTCCACTGGGAATCTTTTCTGCGATCCCTATAGCCAATCCACTCCTGCTCAGTCCATCAAAGAAGCTTGCCCAGTCAGGTGATGGCAAAATAGATCCCTCCACTCAGGACTGGGCAGTATAAATTGTGACAGCTGGCAGGTATATGCCAGAGTATGCACAACAATACTGGCAGTCGTGTGTGTGAGGGAAAAACTATATATCTAGACTTTATATTATAAGGTTAGTTTATCCTTTTAGGGGCTGACACCACTATGCTATGTTAACAGCTCAATCTGATTCCCCACTGAAAATACTTTTGCTATAAGCTACACAACAACACAAATAGCTTTTTAAAGAAAACAAAGTGCTTTAAAGATCTGCGGTAGTTTTGGCACCTTGATAAATTATTCCAAAGGCCCGGATTGAATTTTACATGTGTAAACAATGTTATATCCAACTATTTGCATGAATATTCCATAAATCAAATATTTAAAAGACCAGCTCTGACTCTGCATAATAATTACATCCAGTACAAACACACGCTTTCAAATATTTGTCACAATTATTTCAGGAGCAGTATTTATCTACTTCTGGAATCCTAGTCATGCTTACGCTTTGCTATTCTGATTTGTGCACCGTGAACATTTCTGTTCTCAAATCTACGCAGACATCACATGACAAATTATCTAATTCTTATTCCACCTTAATTATGCTAATAGAAGACTTATTCATAAATCTGGCCCTTATGAATGAGTTTCACAGTATTGCTCTGTCATCAGGGACGTCCTGCTTTTGGAACAGATATCGAGACTGCTGCCAGATAAGGCTTATCCTGTCAGATGAGTAATACATTCAGTCACCTTGACGTGATAATAGTGTGGAGGTGCACAGACAGGACTATAGATATCATTTTCTATATAAAGGAGTACTTCCTTCTGGCAAAGCAATTACTATAATGTCATCTGTGGAAAGATTTGTCTCTGGCATATTCTGCTTTAAAGCAGTCAAACACCCAAGGGGTCGTAGAGAGAACAAATATTCAATATGAATAATGTCTAGAAAATAGTGCAAAACTTTGATTGAATTTTAAACTACACAGCAGATAACTCCCAGCAGTTGTGAACACAGTGGTTGCAATTTCCAGTTCTGGACGACTTTATTGATCTTACTTACAACAAACACTGTTTTTCTGTATTCAACCAGACGTCACAGACAACACTTCTTGGGAGTGATTCAGACCTTATTGTAGATGTGCTAAATTTAGCACATCTATGAACAGTTTCTCTGACACACGTGGGGACGCCCAGCACAGGGCTAGTCCGCCCAGCATGTCAGACCCTACTCACCCCCCCCCCCCCTTCCCCGCACAGGTGCGAAAATATCACACACCGGAGATGCTTCTGCACCCACTAAGTAGCTTCCTACCTGCACTGCCTTGCTGGCAGGTGACTACCTGCCACATTCTGGGTTGCAGCAGCTAGATGTGATGCCCCCGCAACGAAGCAGACATGCTTGCGTTGTCCAGACCGCGCCCTTCCAATGACGTTCTAATGCCATTGGCATGACCCTGCCGCTCCGCGTCCGCATCGCACTGGGTTTTACTCAGTGCATCCACTGTGCATGCGCACTGCAGAAAGGGCTTCAGACTGCGATCGCTGCCGTTGCAACGGCAGCGATCGGGTCTGAATTAGGCCCCTTGTAAAGTGATGTCTGAAGTATTGTTTGGAGACACATCATGTACTGTACATTAGTTAGGGATACAACAAGGCGCTATGGTCCCTAGAGCAGCACATGCTATACTCTCCCCAGTACCTCCGGCATATGGGTCACAGCCAATTGGCAATACATGTGGCCTTTATATGCAGCAGGCATAGCTGGCACTGGGGGAATGTGAGTTAAATTGGACGGTCTTTGCATGAACAGCCACCATAGCCAGCCTCTGTACTCCCTCTTATTTCTGACTTTGTATAAGTTTGTAATGTAGCTTACAAAATAATTATGAATGAAAATTGTAGTGGTACTGCTGATGCCCATCACAGCAGTCTTAAGGGGGGAATTTAATTAGCCGTGGTTAACTGATCGTCCGGGGCTATCCAATTAGCCCCCAGTGCAGCCTGCCGGCAGCTATTTTTGATTATTTATTTTTCGGGGCCTCAGCAGGCTCTGAAGAAAAATTCCTGTTAAGTATCCTCTATATGTGATGCCAGCAGTGTTATTACTGATTCTTTGGGGGGTATCAAATAGGCACAATAAAACATCAGGTGCGAAAAAAGTTAGTTTTTCGTAATTTTTCCCAATGTTTCACCAATGTTTTTTACAGGCTATGCAATTACATTACCCATAAGAAAATAAATTATCTCACGAAAAAACACACAGGTTCAGTGATTACTGTGTGGTTTCATGGCTGCAGCCCCAAAAGCAGAGCTGCTTTCTGGGAAATCCCCAATAAGGTGCGGCTCGCGACAGCTTTTCAGGAACAATAGGAGAGCCCCTGGTGATAAAATTACCCATGGTAAATGACCACAGGTAATTAGATACCGGCCTATGTGTTAATGCATGAAAACAAAAAACAATGTGTACAACAAAGGACTTTAATTCAATGGCCCAGAGCTAAAAAGTCAGAAAAGCTTAAGGCTACACCTGTTTTTGTCTTAAGGGGGGTACTCACGGAGCGAAATTCTAAGCAATCTGACTAGATTGCTTAGAATATCGGCATGATCGCTCCGTGTGTAGCCCCCTCGGCGATAGCGATGCGCGGCCCCGCACATCGCTATCGCTGCTGCTAGATTGGCCTGCATGCAGGCCAATCTAGAGGGTCGCTCACTTCACCCGCTGGGTGAAATGAGCGCCCCCCCGTCTCCCCCCGCACGCTCAGCACAGATCGCGCTGTGCTGAGCGGCATGAGAGATGTGTGCTGAGCGGTTCGCTCAGCACACATCTCTCCTGCATCGGCCCGTGGGTACTGGGCTTTAGCTGCTTGGCAAATTGCAAGAATGTGTGACTTGTTTTACAATGAAATCTTTAAATATACTTTTTCACATAGGATGAGTAGCAAATAGAGAACTACCACCAGTGGTGTAGCCATCTTTTGACATGAGGGAGAGTGAAGATAGAAAAATTGGTGCCCCAGTTGTTTCAAAATTCAAATATCAACATCTACTTACATTATTTGCATCCAAAAGACATCAATTCCTACCCCTGACATTATATTAATACCATCCACACATTCATGCCCTACAGAACCAGTATAAAGCACCACAGACAGAATTCAGATTGTCATACAGTAAACAGAGTATCCCAGTGTCCGCCATATAGTTAGCAGAGCCTCCAGTGACACCATACAGTATAATACCTGTATAATATATTATTCTCTTTCCCTCCACAATAGGCAGCATCCCTTTTCCATCCTACCAGCTCTATGTTTTGTTGTAATCTCTCTAAAACCAATCTTTTAATCTTGTATTTTTCTTTATACTTGCTCCCAGATCCGGCCCTAGGCATATGCAAACTAGGCAATTGCCTAGAGCATTTGGTATGCCTAGGGGCACCAGCAGCTTCTGCTTATTAAAATGATATGTGGCATGCCTATATTCTGTGTGTAGCATTTTGTCTGCAGATATAGCCACAGTCGCACACAGAATATAGACATGCTGCATATAATTTTAATTAGCAGAAGCAGCTTGTGCATCCTAGCCACACAGTAATACAAATAAAATGCATTTTCATAAAAAAAGGCGCCCAACATAAGCAGAGCTGCCAGCTGACTCACACAAGGCATCTCCTGCCGCATGGCGTATTGAGGCAAGATGTATGAGGACACATCTGTATCCAAGCAGAGGCAGATGTCACAGTGTTAGCGGCCATGTGAATGCTGTGTGCGGGTTGGTTGGTTGGTTGGTTGGTTGGTTGGTTGGTTGGTTGGTTGTGCAGTAGTGTTTGGCATATGTGTAAGGGGCATTAAGTGTGTCATGTGTTTAAATGCATTAATAATGTGCAGCAAATGTGTGTGGGGCACTATGTGTGTCATCATGTGTATAAGGGCATTAATAATGTGCAGCATGCAGTATGTGTAATGGGCATTATGTATTTCATTATGTGTATAAGGGCATTAATAATATGTGGCATATGTGTAAAGGGCACTATGTGTGTCATTATGTGCATAAGGGCATTAATAATGTGCGCCATACAGTATGTGTAAGGGGAACTACGTGTGTCATTATGTGTAAAAGGGCATTAATAAAGGTTGGCATAAATTGCAAGGTGCATTATGTTTATAAGGACATAAAAAATGTGTGTCATATGTGTAAGGGGCATTGCTGTGTGGTATTATGTGTATAAAGGCATTACTAATGTGTGGCATTATGTGTATAAGGTGCTCTACTGTGTGGTGTTATGTATAGAAAGGGCACTACTGTGTGGTCTAATGTGAATAAAGAGCAATATGGTATGGCGTAATGTGAATAAGGGTCAACTCAGTGTGATGTAATGTGAATAATGGGCACTACTGTGAGGAGTAATGTATATGAGGTAAAGTGGTACTACTATGCGATATAATGTGAATAAGGGACACTATTGCATTATAAAATGTGAATAAAGTTGCACTACTGTGTGGCGTAATTTGAATTGGGGGTACTATTGTGTGGCCATGCCTCTTCACAGCAAAAACACACCTCTTTTTGGGCTGTTCACAAATGTGCGCACTGTTTCTATTTAAAAAATAGGTGGTAGTAACACCAAAATAAGAACTGCTATGGGTGAGGGGTGATGGTGCTGGGAAAGGGGTGCAGGGTCAGAGGTGGAACTAGTGGTGGTGCTAGGGGGCACCAGTCAAAATCTTGCCTAGGGTATCATATTGGTTAGGGCCGGTTCTGCTTGCTCCTGTATATTTTGCATTGCATACCACTTACACAAACTTACCTCAGACCTCCGATGTCCTCTTGTGCTCCTCTCCTCTTTCTATATGTTTACCCTACTCCTCAAATGAAGGCACTGCCACTGCACTCAATTGGGGTTGAATCGGAGTTGGATGCAAAGTGGCTGTGTTTGAGTATTGCCACATAAGTCTTTTTTACTACCTTATGCAATTTCGAGTTTCGGTGCAGCTTCAAGTGGGAAGCTGGTCTGCCCAGTGGCGTATCTATAATAGGTGCAGTGTGTGCGCCCACACTGCACACCCTGCTTCCATTTTTTCACTACTTACCTCTCAGGAGCCTTGTGCCACAGCAGCATCTCTCCACAAAACTCCGGGTAAATGGTGCGGTGGCCATTTACCCGGAGTTTTGCGCATGCGCAGTAAGGTACACTCTGGAAAAATGCCCACTGCACCATTTCACCGAAGATTTGCTCATGCGCAATAGAGTCTGTGCCCCTCTAGTGCTCAGATTCTATTGCACTGCCGGGCGCCAGCTATAGAGGAGGGGGCCCAGATGGAGGCTGTTGCACAGGGGTCTCCTCTGTGAATACACCGCTGGCTCTGCTCACACTGTGTAATTGTTCACAACCGAAACTTTCATCATTAGTATCGCCACTTGTTAGGGATACATCTAAAGCAGGTTTTCTTTCTCTATAGACGTGACTCGCAATAGCATGGAACTCTATTTAAATGGCCACGATACTCCCATGACTCTCCCACAAGGTACATCCATGCGATCACATTTTTGCCACCCAGTTCAAGACCTGAAACACCCATTTTATGCAAAGAGAGATCAGACAAGATCCCTCTGGCTCAGAATCAGAAAGAAATTTGCAAAAATGCTTAAATTAGCTTCTGTGCATGCACTGTAATAACACTCATTTTTAGCATCCATGAAAATAGTTGCTTCTGACGAAAAATCAGGCCCAATTGATGGCAACATTGCAACATTTCAGCATGATGTATGCTATGAACAGTTATCACCAGTAAGTGGGGAATCACTAGGGATACGTGCACCCTATTTAGAAAAACTTGGAGCCCTGTATGAGTGCCCCAGCGACGCCGCTTGCAATATGTCTCAGGCTGTCCCCAGATAGGCATCATTTTTAACATTTCTTCAAAAGGGGAGCGGTTGCTTCCTCTGCATCCCTCCCCAACTAAGCCACTATCTACTACAGTACCTGGCACTATATATTCCTTTTACGTCCTTTCTAACTAGCATGGACTTGGGGCCTAATTCAGGTTGGATCGCAAAATTTGCGATTCGCAATCTGGCCGATTATCAAACGACTGTGCATGCGCAGCGTTTGCATTGCACACGCCTAGCAAAAACAGCGACAGAAAATGCGTACACATGCAGCCACTTTTTAAGTGACATGAAGCCGGCGTTTCTGGGCAAAAACCCACCATTTTCTGGGTGTGTCTGAAAAACGCAGGCGTTTTTAAGGAGGGCCTCTGATGTCAGCGATGACCACTTCCAGCATCTTGTTTAGCAAAAATTGTGGACAACCTTGCCTGGCACAGATAGGAAAAATCTTTGATGTTCCGGTAATTGCATATGATTTTGCCTTCACCCCTTATATTGCGATGCATTCACAATTTTCACGATAGGCCATTTTTTGCTCTATTTCTGGGTGGCAACTATTTGATAGTAAAAACTGCTTTAGAAACTGCAATCCTTACTGAATTAGGCCCTTTATTCATTGTTTTTCTTTCAAAATATGCCTCCTTGAAA
Source organism: Pseudophryne corroboree (assembly GCF_028390025.1). Taxonomy (NCBI): domain Eukaryota; kingdom Metazoa; phylum Chordata; class Amphibia; order Anura; family Myobatrachidae; genus Pseudophryne; species Pseudophryne corroboree. The sequence goes on from NC_086446.1 coordinate 217,870,440, forward strand.
TAGACTAAGAACCCTAACACTTACCGGAAATAAAGTGCTGGATAACCCATCAGTGAGGGTATTCTCGAAAATATCATTATTGGAAACTCTAATCTCTATTCGAATGTAAGTAAGACTGATTTCCCTTTCTACGCTTAAATGTTATCTAGTTTGTGTACTATAAGAAAATGACATATAGAATTTTCAAAAAAATTGACAAAGGCTACATCATCTAATACATTTAATTTAAATTGATCTTACTGGTGAAATAAAAGGGAACAAAGTGTAACTGCTCGTACTTATGAAGTGTATCCCAAAGGTAGTTTTAGATTTGGTTCTAACTTGCTGATATCCTATTAGGGGATGCTGAGGCACCTTCAGGGGCATAGAGATGCTTCGCTCTCTGCCTATCAGGTTGCTATTTCAGTTAAGGATTGTGTTGAGGTCTCTTAAGTGGTTTAAATTCTGAACATTCTGAGCTGTGTTCTGTATAGATTTGCATTTATAATAATAATAAAAAAAGACTACAGCTCTAACTATGACACTACAGATAATATGCATGTTATTAGATGCCAACACAATAATCCATACTTTCCAGGGATGATTCCAGGTTTGCCAGTTTGCCCCTTGAAATTGTCCATTAAATACTCTGTATTATATTATATGTATCATCATTTTTCTATATAGCACAATTTCTATTATTCTGTGTATTTGATATAAGTATTGAAAGGAGTATCTATAACAAAAAGAGAAAAAGATTGCTTACCATACATAGCAAGGGCTATAGAGACAGCCGCGGAGGACCATGTACTGAAAGGTGCATGACCAAATATGGCAGGCATGGCCCTCTGGGAAAGATTAAGGGAAAAAACTATGAACAGACCAAAGAGACTCGCCACTTGATGTAGCCGGCCCAGGCTTGTCCAAGAGGCTGGACCTGGGAGATTAGTACCCTCTTCCCCTCTCTAAAATCCTCCTTCACCTTGGAAACTATTTAATATGTGCTAACGAGAAATAAAAATTTGTATTGCCGGTTATTGTAGCGACAGAAAACTTGTTCCTCCCCACTCTACCAATAAAATATCACTTGGCCAACTGAGAAACGCTCAACTGCAGCTACAATCTTGATGCTTTGCCATCCAGACCTGGAAGGATTATCCACTATCATTATTCTGTAACAGTGATAAAAGAATTGCAAGGGAACATGTACAGCTGCAATCCTTCTTAAACAGGCTGGTGAAGCCTTTACCAGAGAGACTCGGTTATAGCTATAACCCGTGCGGGGAGGCTTTAGTATAGGGAAAACACCCATCTCTGTCAAGTGAGGTGTGCTAATTGCCATTAGAATTAGTGATGTGCACCGGACATTTTTCGGGTTTTGTGGTTTGGTTTTGGATTCGGTTCCGCGGCCGTGTTTTGGATTCGGACGCGTTTTGGCAAAACCTCACCGAAAATATTTTGTCGGATTCGGGTGTGTTTTGGATTTGGGTGTTTTTTTCAAAAAACCCTAAAAAACTGCTTAAATCATAGAATTTGGGGGTCATTTTGATCCCATAGTATTATTAACCTCAATAACCATAATTTCCACTAATTTCCAGTCTATTCTGAACATCTCACACCTCACAATATTATTTTTAGTCCTAAAATTTGCACCGAGGTCGCTGGATGGCTAAGCTAAGCGACACAAGTGGCCGACACAAACACCTGGCCCCTCTAGGAGTGGCACTGCAGTGTCAGGCAGGATGGCACTTCAAAAAAATTGTCCCCAAACAGCACATGATGCAAAGAAAAAAAGAGGCGCAATGAGGTAGCTGTGTGACTAAGCTAAGCGACCCAAGTGGCTGACAAAAACACCTGGCCCATCTAGGAGTGGCACTGCAGTTTTCTAGCGAGAGGATGAGTGCTTCCATCCTCATGTGAATCTGAACCACTAGCCATGAACATAGGCCAGGGCCTCAGCCGTTCCTTGCCACTCCGTGCCGTAAATGGCATATTGGCAAGTTTACGCTTCTCATCAGACGCTTTAAATTTTGATTTTTGGGTCATTTTACTGAACTTTTGTTTTTTGGATTTTACATGCTCTCTCTACTATGACATTGGGCATCGGCCTTGGCAGACGACGTTGATGACATTTCATCGTCTCGGCCATGACTAGTGGCAGCAGCTTCAGCACGAAGTGGAAGTGGATCTTGATCTTTCCCTATTTTAACCTCCACATTTTTGTTCTCCATTTTTTAATGTGTGGAATTATATGCCAGTATCAATAGCAATGGCCTACTACTATATATACTGCGCACAACTAAAATGCACCACAGGTATAGAATGTAGATGGACAGTATACTTGACGACACAGAGGTAGGTACAGCAGTGGCCTTCCGTACCGTACTGCTATATATACTGGTGGTCACTGTGTCAGCAAACTGCAAAACTAAAGTGCAACACAGGTATAGAATGTAGATGGGATAGTATACTTAATGACGACACAGAGGTAGGTACAGCAGTGGCCTTCCGTACCGTACTGCTATATATACTGGTGGTCACTGTGTCAGCAAACTGCAAAACTAAAATGCACCACAGGTATAGAATGTAGATGGATAGTATACTTAATAACGACACAAAGGTAGGTACAGCAGTGGCCTTCCGTACCGTACTGCTATATATACTGGTGGCCACTGTGTCAGCAAACTGCAAAACTAAAATGCACCACAGGTATAGAATGTAGATGGATAGTATACTTAATGACGACACAGAGGTAGGTACAGCAGTGGCCTGCCGTACCGTACTGCTATATATACTGGTGGTCACTGTGTCAGCAAACTGCACAACTGAAATGCACCACAGTTATAGAATCTAGATGGATAGTATACTTGATGACACAGAGGTAGGTACAGCAGTGGCCTACTGTACCGTAATGCTATATATTATATACTGGTGGTCACTGGTCAGCAAAACTCTGCACTGTACTCCTCCTATATAATATTATACTGGTGGTCCCCAGTCTCCACAATAAAGCAGCACACTGAGCACAGATATGGAGTGTTTTTCAGGCAGACAACGTATACTGGTGGTCACTGTCAGCAAATCTCTGCACTGTACTCCTGCTATATAATACAGCTGCTCCCCAGTCCCCACAATTAAGCAGTGTGAGCACAGATATATGCAGCACACTGAGCACAGATAAGGAGTGTTTTTTTCAGGCAGAGAACGGATAAAACTGGTGGTCACTGATCAGCAAAACTCTGCACTGTACTCCTCCTATATTATACAGCTGCTCCCCAGTCCTCCCCACAATTAAGCAATAAAGCACAATCAAGTTCAACAATAACGGAGAGGACGCCAGCCACGTCCTCTCCCTAACATTTCCAATGCACGAGTGAAAATGGCGGCGACGCACGGCTGCTTATATAGAATCCGAATCTCGAGAGAATCCGACAGCGGGATGATGACGTTCGGGCGCGCTCGGGTTAACCGAGCCATACGGGAGAATCCGAGTGTGGCTCGGACCCGTGTAAAAAGGGTGAAGTTCGGGGGGGTTCGGTTTCCGAGAAACCGAACCCGCTCATCACTAATTAGAATGGTATGTAAATGCCAGCAAAGGTATCAGAACTCGCCCCCATCGCAGCCTATCTTACCCCAGAGGGGCTGCAAACAAAAATCCGATAATCCAGCATATAGCTGCACTTATACGCGCAAGTAAATTGCGTCTAATTGGATTGACCCCATAGTATTGATTTTAAAAAGTTGCATTTTGCATTGGTTTGTGTTATATACAAAAAAACTGTTAGTTTAAACACAATACTTCATGCTGTGACTGTATAAAATATAATAAGGATGCAGAAGCACACTTGAAAATAACATGTCCATAGGCACAATACACATTAAATAGATATGAAACACACAGCAATATTCCTATATGCTATTATGTTTAGATAAAAGAATGCCAACCCATACGTCACAGTGACCTCAATTCAGAAAGGTCTATACGCCAACGTAGTAGGCAATTCTGTAATAATGAGTTTATTTTTGCTACCAACATGCTTTTGCAACACATGTGGATAAATGAAGAGGATGCTGAAATAAATGAAGCAAGACACAAAATTCTCATCCATAAAACAGGGAATTCATTGTGTTACCTATCAGTAATTCTCTCTCTATCTGTTAAACCTGATTTAGGAGTAACAGGAAATAAGTGTTTACGAACATTGTACCAGGAGTTTATTTTAAAATTAAATTAACTATTTTATGCACTACTTCAAATTATATTTTCCCCCAGCTACAGTGCCTTACACCAAATGACACTTTAGACAGGAGATTGGGTGCTATTAACAATTGAATTCCACACTTTTGATTTAGATTGGTGCAGTGGAATTACTATTACTAGTCAGAGGCATATTAAGAGGGAATCGGTATGAGATCATGCCGCTCAACATCAGCATCCCAAGTGGTCGAATGCCGGCAGGGGGCGAGCGCAACAAAGACCCATGTGTGCTTGCTGTGCTCGCCACGCTGCGGGCTCTGTGGCAAGCTACGCTCGCCACAGGTTCTATTCTCCCTCTATAGGTGTTGTGGACACCCATAGAGGGGGAATCACGTACCTCGCCGGTACATCGGCGGCAGTATGGTGGCCCTGTCGTGATCCCGGCGTTGGTGTTGTGACAGCCGGGATCCCGACTATTGGTATGGTGACTGCATACAATAAAGGGAGGAGGGGGCCTGTGTAAAGTCTCTGACCCTGCCCCACCTCTCTAGCCGGCTGCGCATGAGCAAATACCAGGAAAGTGGCCACCGCACTATTTTACCATTGATTTGTGCATTGCTACTCTGCGGGACTCCGGAGAGGTAAATACTGAAGAAATGACTGTGCCCACCCTGCATAGATATGCTACTTTTACTGGTACTGGTTATTTAATGGTGACTTACTCACCTACTGATTACTGCAAGAATTGCTCAGTCCATGTACTGCAACATTTCATTCTTAGCAATCATGATTTTATAGTTCTTATATTGGGCAGTATATACCTACTGTCTCCGCACCCTCTTACAATATAACATTTTGTTTGCGGTGCTATTAATAATCTGAAAACATGACAAAATATATGAAAAAAATAGAAAGGGATTAAAGTGCAGAACCAAGATGTGGCTGTTAAGAGAAATCGTCAGCTAAACATAGGGATGCATCTGTTGTACTGTTACTTTGCACTGTTATAGAATAGATCCATCTAGCCGTGAAGGTAAATGAAGAGGAAAATCGTAATACTGAAAGGAGTCACATAAGTTCAGTTGAACAAATTGCCATTGATGGCGTTAAAAGGCATTACCAGAAGTAGCACCTCACAATCAGAAGGACATTATGCCATCGTGTGGTATCCATATTGGTTAAGACAAAAATTCTGATAATATACATTGACAGCATCAGAATTTAGTCCTAAATGAAGACATTTAACTATTTTTTAATAATTGCAAAAAAGTTCATAGTATTAACAGTAGGTAATGTATAAAGGGCCAATTCTGAGAAATAATATAATGTTCTGATCAGGGGCGTTTAAAAGAGGAGGGGACCTGAGTGCAGCCTCCGATGCATCCCCCCTCCTGTTCGGCAGTTTGTAGACTCTGCCATATAGCCAGAGTCTTCTGCACATGCGCAGGTCGCCGGGAACATGGCACCCGCGCCTTGTTCCCGGGGACTTCTCCAGTGCGCATGCGCAAATCACTCGGACATGGCTGTGGCGGCCATTCTCCAAGTGATTTGTGCCCGCACTGCAGAGATTCTGCTGCGGCACTCCTCAGGGATAAGTATACAATATGGGTGCAGTGTGGGCCCCCCAGACCTAGGGTCCCATGTGCACCGCACACACTGCACCAATTATAGAAATACCTATGGTTCTGATTCTGAAGACAATTATGATATTGAGGGAGAGGTACAGACATTTCGGAAAGATAACAAACATGTACAATGTGAGGGTAGTGAATCTAGTGATAATAATAGAGTTAGCTTGGAATTCTCTCAAGGCTGACATCATCTCGTAATCAACCAGTATCCTTAACATACAGTGTTTCTTCATGACCTGAATGCATCAGGCACAATTGACATCAGCAAAGTACAGTAAAGTCACTTATTTACTGTAGATAAAATTGTGTGTGCAAATTCCCTATCCTGGTGAAGTGCCTCATATACAAGGCCCAAACGCCATAGCCTCCAAGTTACCTGTATCTAACTGATTTCTTGTGGTTTCACTGCTAGAATTAAAGAGGCAATATTTTAAAAGGCAAAACCAACCTGCTTTACCTTTTCAATTATTGCTGCTTTAAATATAGCTTCTTACTCACTGAAATCGCGTTGGAGGCTACAACTTACAGACCATTCATTTTGGGCCCAAAAGAGTACTACTGTATTATTCCATATGCAGTAACTAAAGCACAAGAGTTAGGAGGAGGCAAAGAGTGCACTCTGTCAGAATCTGCTGCCTCAGGTTCAACCAACAGATAAAATAACTTGGAGGAACAGCTGAAGAAGTTTTCCTTTTTCACACCTGCCCATTATAGATGGGTGAAAACAACAGTGGCGGCCTTTACAGAGCATCAACCTAAATATCATTCACAGCCTTAGAATGGAAATACAGTAGTGTTCTGGTTACTGCCCTACAAGCCTGCCCTTGGAGCTTTGCGTCAAGTCCTCAAAGTTATTTCATTGCGGAATGACACAGGCCCTCATTCCGAGTTGATCGCTCGCAAGGCGAATTTAGCAGAGTTGCTCACGCTAAGCCTACGCCTACTGGGAGTGTATCTTAGCTTCTTAAAATTGCGACCGATGTATTCGCAATATTGCGATTACAAACTACTTAGCAGTTTCAGAGTAGCTTCAGACTTACTCGGTATCTGCGATCAGTTCAGTGCTTGTCGTTCCTGGTTTGACGTCATAAACACACCCAGCGTTCGCCCAGACACTCCCCCATTTCTCCGGCCACTCCTGCGTTTTTTCCGGAAACGGTAGCGTTTTTATCCACACGCCCCTAAAACGCAGTGTTTCCGCCCAGTAACACCCATTTCCTGTCAATCACACTACGATCGCCGGAGCGAAGAAAAAGCCGTGAGTAAAAATACTATCTTCATTGTAAAATTACTTGGCGCAGTCGCAGTGCGAATATTGCGCATGCGTACTAAGCGGAATTTCACTGTGATGCGATGAAAATTACCGAGCGAACGACTCGGAATGAGGGCCACAGTTTTGTGCACCTATCTCTCAATTAAGACTTCAGTTGCAATTTTATGTTGAGGTTGCATTTCAATAGTAGTACATTAAGGGGGGAATTAAAATGTTTGAAAAGTCGGTTGCATGTCTGTTTTTTCCTGTCTATGCCAACAATTTCTGTGACCGGACGCCTTTCGTACGAAAGCACTCACCGCTTTCGCGTCCCCAGTGCACAGAATGGAAGGTTAGGTCACACTGACTTTTCAAGCAATTGAATCTCACCCTTAGAGTTCTTCTATTTTTTAAACCAGAAAACACTTCTAAAAACTTACCTTGCCATCATTCTTTCTTACCACCTTCAGAAGATGCCAAAGCATATACAGTACCAATATACCAATTTTTATCATCCCTCTAGCAAAGCAACACATATGCAAAGTAAAACCTGTACTATGCTATCCATTTTCTAAACTAGCTCCTGGTATAGCTACAGACACAAATAAAATGACAACAGGCAGCCAAATAATAGCATCTAAGGACCACATTTGGCTGAAAGACCACCAGATGGAGTCCGGCAAACTGAAGTAGTTAAATCTATTTTATAGAGATGTTCTAGTTGTAAATGCATTTCCATGGATAATAAATGTAATCTGATAACTGGGAAATGTCATGAAACAGAAGAACAATCTTAAATAATTAGGCACTTCAGGTCCACACATAATAGAAAATCATATTACCTGCTATCATCTCATGTAAGCTATAAACACACTCACAAGCTGTTAACATTACAAATCAAGTTTGATGCACACATTTCTGGTCTATTTACTAAGTGTTGTTGGACCAACATATTGGCTGGGGACACATCGCTCAGTGTGTACCCAACTTAAGAGAAGAGAGATTGAATAAACCATAATAAACAAACAAAATGCATGTGTTTTTAAAACTAAATAATACTAATACTAAATACTACAATATTAGAAATATTAATTTAAAAGTTAACACCCACTAATGCTAGACTTGGGGGTCTATTTACTAAGCGTTGGAGAGAGATACAGTACCAGGTACTTTATCTTAATCCACTATATCGCTCTTCAAGGCTTAGTAAATAGACCCCTAAGGCTAAAAAAAAGACTTGTCAGCAGGATGTACTAAACCTCAGAGAGAGATAAAGTGGACAGAGATAAAGTACCAACCAACCAGGTACTAACACATTTTTCAGACATAGGGGGAGATGTGCTAAGCAGTGAAAAAAAGCAGAAGTGAGCCAGTGGAGAAGTTGCCCATGGCAACCAATCAGCTACTCTGTATAATTTTATGGTATGCAAATTATAAATGTTACTTCAATGCTGATTGGTTGTCATGGGCAACTTCTCCACTGGCTCACTTCTCCACTCTTTTCACTGCTTAGTACCCATTTGTTTCATATAGTTGTGCATTTCACATCCTAATACAGTAAATACACATCAGTTTGACAAGATATTTACATAATTTCACTCTAATTTCCTAAATTAATCTGTTACAGTTAATGTTCCAAGGACCAGATTGGATATAGGCTATTTTGTGGGATTCAGTATGATATCCCAGCTGTCTGGATCCCGGCAGTCAGACGACAGATGCCGGGATCACGACAGCTGGAATACCGTCTGCGAGCGCAGCATGTCCCTTTGCAGGCTCCCCCTTTGATCGCCACAGGGTTATATTCCCCCTCGGGTAGTGGGGCACCCAAGTAGGGATTCCAGCCGGCATTCTTGATTCCGGAAAAATTAATGCCTACCATTTTGTGACCACTCAGATCAAAACAGGGTACATACTAGACAACTTCTCTACTGAATATTTGCCATATCGGCTTTTGGGCATGCCATTTTGCGCATTTCTCTCAAGGGGGTGAATTCAATTCAACTTGCTGTACCGCCGGGCATTTCTGCAATGCCAAGCTGTGCACATATT